>NW_004955432.1:19179634-19215009 GCF_000276665.1 Chinchilla lanigera
TTTTTTTTTAGTCTCCATTGTGTTAATTTCTGCTCTAAGCTTTATAATTTCCTGCCTTCTTTGAGCTCTGGTTTGACTTGCTCTTCTTTTTCTAGGAACTTGAAGTACAGCAGAAAGGGATTTTTGAGAATGAATTAATTTTATGTATGGTCATTTCTTCAGCAACTACTTTTATATTGTAATGTATGTGCTTGTCTAAGGAGCTTTGAAAGTTTGAAGATTTGATTGCTTCCTCACAGTCCTCCTTTTCCTCTTTTGCCCCTCCATTCTTTTTTTGTTTTTCTTTCATTTCTTTTTTATTTGCTTGAACTATATCCCTAGCCCTTTTTATTTTCTTAATTTTGACATAGCTGTGCTTATTTGGACACAGAAATTGCCCAAGTGGTGCTTGAATTTTCTCCCTCCTGCCTCAACCTCTTGAACCTCTTGGATTATAGGTGTGTGCACCAAGATCGCCTTGTATCTTCAAATCCTGTCTGGAATACAGTCACCTCTCAGAACTTCCCCTTTCTGTCTTTGTCAGGCAACCAGTGTTACCTGCCTGGATTTCTACCATAGCTTCCCACGTAGCCTCCTGGTGCCTGTCTATCTTCTAGTCTTTTCAGTATTTCCACAATGTAGCATCTACAATGATCATTTCAACCCATTTTTTTTGAACCTGGAGTCAAACTCAGGACCTTGTGCTTGCCAGGCAGGCACCATGCCACTGAGCTATATCCCTGGCCTACAATGATCTTTTCAAAACATGACACTTTATTGTCATTTGTCTATTTGAAACCTCAAATGACTCTCCATTTCCTCACCTATTAGGGGAGTAGAGGACAAGGTACTGGGCCTGTCGGACACATCACCACCCCTGGCTACACAGGAGAGGTCTGCAAAGAAGCCACAGACATGTGGGTAACCAACTGCCCCCGAGAAAGTTCAGAACTTTCTGGAAGTTTTTTTTAAAAGTTGTTTTCAGAGATAACTTATGAAGAAAAGTACAGTAAGTACCCTATTCCTTATGGCCAGATGCTTTTTCTTTCAAATGGCTTCCCAATCTGACCATAACTTCATCAGATCTTGTGGAATAATTTTCTCTATCTGAAAATTAAAGTCCATGTTTAAAGGATAAGGATTGACTACCACTGAGTTTATTTAACACAAAGCAGCAGGGTTTAAATACAAGTTCCCTAAATGAATCCCCAAAATTGTTTTTACCCAATAATATATTGATGGGATAAAGGTACAATTCCAAAGGTAGTTACATTGAAGATAAAATATTAATTTAAATTTTTCAATTTGGGATTTTAATTCATATGGATTTTGTATAATATTCACAATTACTTTATAGAATAGTAACTTGGTACTTTAAAACAACAATATTTCATAAAATTTCAAGAATATGCCAAGAAAACACAAAAATAGTTCACAAAACAGAGTATAGGTAAATTAAGTGATGGAGAATTAACTACAATTCCAAGGGAACCAAGAAGTATCTTTATCATTCTCTAACCCAGATCAATATGAAATAAGCTCCTATGAAAACAGAAAACATAAAGGACAGTTACAATTCCAAGAAATTCTCATTTTGATAAACAAAAAATGTCAACAATCTGTCAGAGCACAGAAAGAGTGATTGCCCCTCTTGCAGCAACTTGGAAAGATCACATATGGCTTTGTGAGTCTGCTTTCTGTTTCTTCCTATGGGAAAAATATAAGTGGATAATTTTCAACCAGAAAAGAAGGAATAAATTCTAAAAATAAATTGTGGAAGGACTGATAGAAAAAATGTTAAAAATATTTAAGTTCTAAATGGGAATGTAGATTAAAAAACACATAGTAAAATATTTTATAAATACATGGATCAAGATGAAACGAAGCAAAATCAAATTTGAAAGCAGAGTACCCCAGAGAACAAACTGATGACAATCAATAATGTCCTATTGCATAGCAAGAGCCCCATAAGAGTATTTGAATGTCAAGAGGAATACTCAGGAAGGTTTTCAAGGATGCAGACCTTTCCAGTGAGAGGGAGATAATTCCTTGGGTTTCTTCCTCCTCTTTCTTTCTCTTTCTCCTTTTCTTTTTTTCTTTTGTTGTCTCTTATCATGACGTCTCTCACATTCCTAATTTCCCAGAACTTTTATGAAATACCATCAATTTCTCACTCTTACAGTCTACTGTATGGCCATCACTCTTCTCTAGAGGAAGAATATATTAATCCAACAGATCGTGTTGGGTTTTATACTCTTCATTGTAATCCTCTGTTAGAAACAAAGTCTACTTTTCCTCGCGGGTTTTGGCGTGGCGTAACACGTTGCTGCCATAGAAAATGGTGCCATGTTTTCACAGACGTAAAAGTAACCTTTCGTCATTTACATTCTAAAAACTGGATTATGAAATTTTACAAATGTAATCTGTGAAGAGGCATGACCCAGAAAGACGTTTATTAAATGCGTTCACTAGTAAAAACGCATTTCCCCACACTAGACACTCCATAAATGGTGGAATGGTCTCCAGCTAGCCTGCCAAGTTTGTTTAATTTACAATGCAGTCGAAACTGAATGTTCTGCATAGCAGGTACATCAGGGGTTAACAGGGCCTTTGGCGAGATGGAGTGTGGAGGCAGGATGAGGAGCAGTCAGGAGGTCTGACTGCTGATACAAATTTCTTTTAAGGCCTTAACTGTAGTGCGTCCCAGGAAATGGGCGATTGGAACAGAAAAGCAGGAAAACTGGAGATGGAATTTTCTTCTTGTCAGTGACAGCAAAAGTGACAGTGAAAGTTTACTTTCAACTAAACCCCTCCACCAGGCTGCCCCGTACAAGCAGGCTTCCTCTCAACGCGAGAGAAAGCATCAGGAGAGGATTGTGTCTCTTTTTTCAAACTCTTTCCTCAGAAATCACGGCTTATTGTTGTGGGGAGACCGTTCTCCCACGATTTCTCGCAGTTCTGCACATCTTAGAGAAAAGAACAGCTTACACTTTGCTCTCAACTATCTCCCCAAGAATGTTAGTGAAGAGAACAGAGAAATACAGAGCTATTGCCCCTGAGAGAAGAGGGTAGGCTTGGTGATAACCTTGGTGCATGGAGAGAATTTCTGCCTCTGGAACAATGGGTAGGCGCCTAATCTCACAGTTCTTGTTCTACAACAAAACCTTGTGAGAACCGGAGCTCTGAATACAGATGCAAATACCATACTCTGGCTATTGTCGGTGTTCTGAGCAATAAACTGACCTTTGTTTTCAGTATCTGCCAGTATCCATGGAGAGTGGAACTTGCTAACTTGCACGTTAGTTCACTGCTTTTTAATAAAAGTAGCACATTTTGATTATGATTTTGATATAGTTATATATTAAATATATCACCTATTTCTTTAAAGACAACATTTTGTTCAAATACTAGATGATTTAGCATAAGTAACAAGATGCTTTGTGCAAGGGATGACAATTCATAAAAAGTAGAAAGCTAAAAGAAAGTTTAAAATGAGAAAATGATCTGAATAGGCACTTCTCAAAAGAAGAAACACACATGGCCAATAAATATAAGAAAAAATGCTCTACATCATTAGCCAGCAGGGAAACAGACATCAAAATAGCAATGAGATAGCATTTCACCCAGTTAGAATGGTTACGGTCAAAGAAACAGACAAAAGTTAACAAATTCTGGTGAGGATGTGGAGAAATAGCAACCCATGCGCGCTGTTGGAATGGCCATTATAGAGAAGAGTATGGAGGTGTCTCCTTACTAAGACCTAAAACTAGATCTGCTCTCTGGTCTAGCTATGCTGCTATTGAGTATATATCCAAAGGAAATGAAATTAGAAAGATACCTGCATGTCAGAGAGATACCAGTATGTCAGAGATACCTGCATGTCTGTTTGTTGTAGCTCTACACACAATAGCTAAGCTGTGGAATCAGCTTAGATGCTGATCAAGAGATGAATGGATAAAGAGATGGTACACATACACAGTGAAATATTAGGCCATAAAGAAAAAGAAAATCTTGTCATTCATAAGAAAAACAACAGTCATCGTGTTAAGTGAAGTGAGTCACAAAAATATTCTGTTTTCTTTCATGAATGGAAACTGAAAAAAAAAAAAAAAAGCCAACGTGTGTGTTGAATAGTGATTATTAGAGGTTGGAAAGGGCTGAGGGTGAGGGTAAATAAAGGGAGGTAGGATAATGAATACCAAAACACAGTTAACAGGAGGAATAATTTTAGTGTTCTACAGCATGGCGGGATGACTACAGTTCACACTGACCTATTGTATATTTTATGAAAGCTAAGAGGAGAAGAGCTCAATGTCTTTAAATATAAAGAAATGACAATAAGCAGAGGGAAAGCTAATCACCCTGCTTTGATCAGGCATACTATGCATTTGTTAAAGTGTTACACTGAACCCCACTAATAAGTCCAATAATATGTGTTAGTTGGACACAAAATAAAAATACCACATTGGATTACCTGTACTACTTGACAAAAATCTGTTAAGATTCCAACTTTCAATCATTTCATTGGAATTATAACAAAACAGTTATTACTCTCTCAAGAAAGAGATTGAGATTAACATGGATGTCTATTTTTATTCAATTGAAAAATTGGTTTCAATGTAATATCCAAAATTTATTAGACACAGTTCTACTTGTTTTAAGTTCTACTGGTTATTTTTCTATTCTAGTTTAGGTACAGTATTTGTATGAAAAAAAGAAATTCAATGAATCTGAATTACTTAATAGCCCCAAAGACAAATACAACAGAACACTTCGAACATCAGATCTTCTCAATTTTCTCTGTGCTGCACTTTCTGTTGTTTGCAGCGAAGTGACTCAGTTTTGGCTAAGTGTGATGAAAGGTGATTTGAGGGTTGAACACACCAGTAAGTCCCACATTTTATGTCTTTAGTGATATTTTTATTATTAACTTTAAATGTAATTTAGGGGCTTTTGGTGGTGTGTTCTGAACATGTACTTAGTCACTCCTCACACTTTGTAGTTTATGCAGAGCTCAAGAAGCACTGTTGTTATTATAAGAGCTTTCACTAAGTACTCGACAGGTTCTGGAACACAAGCTTCCTAGAAAACAGGCTGCTTCTTCTGCTCCTCAGCGACTCATTGTTGTAGCTTTGGTGCCTTCCACACCGCAGGAGAACAAGGGACGCTGGGTAACACTAGAGCTGAGTAGAAGCATGTTGTGCTTTCAGACTGTCTTAGGACCGGGGGTGTGGTTCAGCAGTATAGCACTTGCCCAGCACGGGTATACAAGCCCCCAAATTCCATCCCTAGAAGTGCAAATAAATAAATAAGGAAACTACTCTCCGGAAGGGAGATTAGGATGATACACAGGTGCTTCAGTCACCAAAACAGCACAGTAGCATATGCAGAGGCAGGAACGTCTTACCAAATAAGACATTTTTTAATTAATAACCTTGAAAACCTTAGAAGATGACAGTAAATAACATATTTGCATTAGGATCTTTAAAGGATTTGATAATTGAAATTGTCAAGACAATAATGACTTCATTTTAGAGGGTCCTCTGTTACCTAAATGAAACTCAGCTTTAGCACAAAGAGAAAGAAAAATAACTTGGAAAAATAAATTGAAACATTTGTCTTTTCTTCAGCTTTGGAGTTTACGTCTGGCTCTATAAACTGAATATGCCCATGCGTGGCTGGGGTACAGCTGAATGGCAGAGTGCTTGCTTAGCAGGTATGAGGCCCTGAGTTTGGTCCCAGCATCACACACACACACACACACACACACACACACACAAGCACACACACATGCACACGTGCACGTGTGCACACACACACAGAGAAAAACCCAAGTGCATAATTATTTAATTGGAGGATAAACTGGTTCTTAATATATTTAATAATAAAAATGGAGTATATTTATCTGCCAAACAAGAGTTGTCTTATCCCTAAATTGTCTTACTTAACAGCCTTAAGAAATTATTATTAGTTTTTGAGGGGGATACTGGGAATCAGACTCAGGACCTCAGGCTTGCCAGGCAGGCACTGTGCCACTGAGCTAAATCCCCAGACCAAGAAATACTATTTATCCCGTGTCACAGGTGTGGAAGCTGGTACTGAGAATTTAGCTACCTTGCTTACATTCACAGAGCTAAGAAGTGACAGAATTTTAATTCAGTGCTCTTGACTCTCACGATGAGAAAATGAGAGCATTTTTCAGTGAAAATAGAAACTCCATCAGGGAAATTCCTCACTGGGCCCTTGAAATTGCCTCAGAAACCAACTCTGAAGTAGAATTTGCATTTCTCCTATTTCACCTATTCAACCTGGGACTACCCATGAAAAAGAAAAACAAATTATGCATATGCTGGGAATCAACTTGTTAGAAACCCATTAACTTTAAATTTTTAACTATCAAGATTTTAACCACTGAGAGTACGGAGTTAAATCTATTGCATATTGAAAATGACTCTTAGAGGAGAAAGTAATTCAATTGTATAAAGGTAAAACTACAGTCTTGAAAGCTGGATGGTACACTTTAACAGCGTTATTAAGCCCCGTAATTGTACTGGAATGTGGTACTAACTTTCCCAAGAGGCACCATCAGGGGACGTCTCTAACCTTCAAATGCGGTGCCCCGCTAGGTCTCTATCCCAGGCAGCTGGGGGCTGTGGCTGGTCTCTGTGAACTGCCTGTGATGGGGGGTGAATGCAGGTGTCTAGATTTTCCAGGTATGCGACCTAATGAGTATTGGTCAGGAAAGGATGTGTTTGCTCCTGGTCCTGCTCCGTGCTTTCTCCCCGGACATTCTGCAAGATTGATAATCTCTCCAAATTGCGGTTAATTTATTTAACTACTCAGACCTAAAGGTGACCTTGCACAAAATTAATAGAAAGAACCTCTTCTGTGGTACAATCTAGAAGGCCTTCATTAAATGACCCACCATACTGTGTCCTATCCTCTAGCTTCCTACTCACTTCCCAAAGATGAACCCTCTCTACATTTAACCTGTTTAGAAAACTTCAAATCTCCCTGTGACAAAAGATGTTTTGGGGCATGGGGTGAATCAACTGAATGAAATTCAAACTTCTGCTTTTTCTTTATTTTCTGGTTTTTATGAATTTTGTTAACCAACACCTCTCTCGTTTGCTTTTTGCACTTTAGGTTGAATGGTCCACAGGAGGGTCTCTGACTGTGTAAGCCTGTTGCTTTGCCCAAGTAAACCATGTGCAAAAGGCCCCTAGTGCTGAATTCTGTCTTCACCCAAACCAGTTCAGACCAGCGCTCCCTGCCTGGTCCTGTACAAACTCTGACTGAACGACCATATTTGACCAAATAATTGTCTTCGAACTGAGCAGTTGTTCACAACCAGGCTGCCCCAGCTTTGTAGGGGTTATCTACACGTCTCTCAAGAACTATTCATTTTAGACCTAACGTCACCCTGGTCACTCCACAGGCCAACTCCACATATCACATCATGGGGCCCCCAACACTGAAACACTGCCAAGGGAAATGATGGTAGCAGAGCTCTTGCCTACAGTTCATGTAAATAAGCTCAAAAGCTGCACATAAAACTCCACATCATTCTAACTACCCTTGTTTGAAATCATAGGAACTGCTTCACTCAAAATTTCACCCAGAACCTCAATGTTAATTTGTGTATTCTACATAGGACATTTGTGCAAAGCATGGTGTATATGCTACAGTAAATGGAAATAAGATCCATCTACCAAATAGGTCCCAACAAAAGTCCAGGGTCATCCTTGATTCCTTCTATCCCTCACTGCTATCTTTTGTCCACCAGCAAAGCTGTTCAATTTCACGTCTATTTTATTCTTCCATTGTTGCTGCTTCTGCTTGTAGAACCACCCCAACCCAAGTCATCATTATCTCTTTTATCTACAAGAGCAAACATCCTTGCAGCTTCCACTTTCTCTTTTATACAAGCTTTTCTACAGATAAGAGACAAAACAATGCTTCAGCATAATCTACAAAGCCCTATATGATCTAGCCCATCTGCTATTTCTATTTAATCTCATTCCTGTCATTGAGAATCACACTTTTGTCAATATTCTCACTTTTAAAGTCTCCTCTAGCTGGGGTTGGTGGTGTATGTCTATAATCCCAGCACTTGAGAGGCTGAGGCAGGAGGATCACTGAGAGTTCGAGGCCAGCCTGGGTGTGAACTCAAAGTCAGCCTGAACTACACAGAGAGACTGTGTCAAAAAGAAAAGTCTCTGCATATCAGATACTTGAATGTATCATCTGCTTCATTTTGAAATCCTGACTAACGCACAAGAAGATTGATGCGGGAAGTTGTAAAATGGCGTAATTGAAAAGATCCCATGTGAGACTCTGGATAGGAAAGGAAGAAACTTTTATGGTAATTTCTGTAAATAATACACTTGAGAAGAGTGTTGAAGACAGACAAGACAGGAGGACTTGGTCATGATTTTGGTGCCCAGAACAATGTTCTTTTTCGTATTTTGGCCAGTGAATTGGCTAACAACTTTAGGTAGATTTAGGAATTACCAAATCTAGGAAGCTAAATGTTATTAATGTGAAATCATTCTATATTATTAAAATAGGCATATACTGATTGCAAAGCTCAGAACTCTATCTCTGCATCTTCTTTCTTTGTTCCAGGAATCCCTACACAGAAACCCAGCAGTACTCTCTGACCTCTGCACAAGGTCCCTAAGGGGACTATCTGCACGTAGACGTGGGGAAGCAGAGGGACTCTCTTAGTACTGCTGCTGTTCTAACTTTAATTTGAGTGGGAGACAAACCAGGCCAGATAGTTTTCTTGCTTCTAAATTCATATTCATGAATTGGGTTGTATTTCCATAATGGCAAAGAAAGGAAGGAAGGAAGGAAGGAAGGAAGGAAGGAAGGAAGGAAGGAAGGAAGGAAGGAAAACAGGAAGAAAAGAAGCAAGGAAAGAAGAAAGGAAGGAAGGGAAGAAAAGAGACAAAGAGAGAGACCAGTATTAGGGGGAAAAGGAATGATAAGGCACAAGGAGGGGGAGGTGGCATTGGGCATTCCTGATACATCAAACTTCAGCTACCCTGAAAGCATGCAAAAAGATGAAATGAGATTCCCACAAGCAGAATCCAGATGAAAAAGGTGATCACGTTCCTAGCACCATGACTGACTGTAGTCTTCTTGTCACTGGTCAGTCTGTATTGGCATCACTCCTGTTTGGAAAGAAAGTTAGATAATAGTGTCTTTCTTCATAAATGAGCTTTGTAAGATAAAAACTCTGAAAAAAAATAACCCTTAAACACACTTCTGGGGTTATGCATACTCACAGTTTATTCATTTACAAAATTAACACACTAAGAAAGCAACATTTAGAGAAATGAGGTCAAATAACTTATTTGCACTGACCAATCAAAGCCGTTACTAAGGGTTTGCACATAGACACCATTTAGGCAGTAGCCAGTTTTTCATGTTACACGGCTGGTTATTCTGTTAAATAAATGCAAGAAGCTTCTACCAGGAGACATAAATTATCTTTCCTTTTCTTCACTTGCAATCTTTCTTTCCTGTGAACAGTTTTGTTTACCACATATCCATGTTATCTCTTAGCTCAGAAACAAACACATTTTTATCCATGAATACTGGACACTTAGGTTGATTCCAGGTCTTAGCTATTGTGAATACTGCTGCAATGAACATGGAAGTCTCTTCAACATTCTGATTTGAGTCCCTTTAGCTATATACCCAGAAGTGAAATTGTGGGATAGCATGCATCATTTGAGGAACATCCATGACATTCTCCGAAATGGCTGTACTAATTTACATTCCCCCCAACATGCTACCGGGTTTGTTCTTTCTCATACTGGTTATTGTTTCTCTTCTTGCTAATAACCGTCCTAACAAATCTGAGATGATGTTTATTTGTGTGTTTTACTTATATTTCCCCGATGAAAATGAAGTGAGCATTTTTCACTAACCTTTAGGTTATTTGTATATCTTATATTGAGAAATACCTATCTAAGTTTTTTATCTCTTTTTAATTGGGTTGTTTGCATTCTTGTTATTGAATGGTCCAGATTCTTTATATATTATTAACCCCTTACCAGGTATATGCCTTGCAAATATTTTCTACGATTCTATAAGTTATCTCTTCATTCTGTTGATCATTTTATTTGTTGTACAGGAGATTTTGAGACTATTTTTGCTTTTGCTGTCTATATTTTGCTTATCATATAAGAAATTATTTCACAGACAAATGTCATGTAATTTCTCCCATATAGTTTTCAATAGCTCTACAAGTTCAAGTTCTTTTGCATAAGTCTTTAATCCACCTGGGGTTTATTTTTAATATAGTATCAGATAAGGATAAAATTTCCTTCTTCTGTATATTGATGTACAGTTTTTCCACACGATTTGGGAAGAGGCTTTCCTTTCTCCATTTTGTGTTACTGGAAACTTTGCTGAAAATCAACTGACCATAAATGGGTATGTTTACTTCTAGGACTGTGTTGTGTTCCATTTGTCCACATGTCTGTTTTTATGACAGTCCCTTTGTGCACAGGATAGTAAGTTTGAGGCCAGCCTGGGCAAGTTAGTGCTTAAATAACTTTGGAGTGTATTTTGAAAACAGGTAATGTCATGCTTCCAGTTATACTTTTCTTAAGATTGCTTTGATTACCTAGGGCTTCCTTTGCTTCCATATGATTTTAGGATTTTTTTTCTATTTCTGTGGGGAAAAAAAGTCATTGGAATTTGCAAAGCAGAGATTGTACTGCGTTTGCGTATTGCTTTGCATAGTAGGGACATTTCAACAGTATCACCTTAATTTTTTCAGTCCTTAAAAAAGGATTATCTTCTCATTTACTTGTGCCTTCTACAATTTTTCATCAACATTTTATAGATTTTTCTACAGATATTTAAACTCCTTGGTTAAATGTATTCCTATTTTATCTTACTGTAATATTATAACTAAAAAAATGTTATATAACATAATAATTGTCATAATATTTGAAAATTTTCTTTCTTGGATAGTGTGGTAATGTATAAAAACACCACTGAAAGAAGGAAGGAACAATATGTATGTGTGTGCACATATATACATTTATATATATATTTACACATTTTTTATATGTATATATTTACACACAAGGTAGCTAAGATAATTGTAGCTAAGATAATTTATTGAAAAGAACAGCTAATGTATAATTGTTTAATCAGTCTTGCATGCCTATATCTGGTTATTTCAGTAACCACTTTGAAGATGACAATATGTAATATAACAATCATTGTTAATTTCCTGTCACCTTGTTTTGAAATTCTGTATCATTTTTATTGTGTTTTTGTGTTGTTTTGTTTATGTTTGTTTTTATTATTTTCTTTTTTTATTCTTTTCTCTTTAAAATAAAAAAAAGCCACTACTAATTTGTGTATGTTGATTTTCATCTGCATCATTATAGGTCAAAAGCACTCAGAATGTATTAAATTTAATCCATTAATGGTTTTTGTTGGGGTTTTCAAAGTTTTTTGGAAATAAAATCTTGCCATCTTTGAACAGGAACAGTTGAATTTAGATAACTTAGACTTCATGCGTCTATTAACAGATTATTACAGCTACAATTACTTAAAATATTTCCATGTTTTGTCTTATATACTAGAGTCAAATGATTTTTACTATATCATTACAGTACTAGAGCATTCTGAATTTGACTACAGCCTTACCAAAATGCCTGTATATTTTAATTTTTTTATGTTGTTTATTTTTTAGTACAGGTTTGCTGCACATGGCATTTACATTCATCATGGAGAGTTGGGACACATACATAAGGCATCTTAATTCTTTTTACTTCTATCTCTTCCCTCCCTCCCTTTCTCAATCCCCTTCCCATTTGCAAAATATCTCACTCTTTCCTACTATCTGTCTTGCGTTTTGCTCTTCACATTATTTATACCTTGGTTTCTAGGCCTAGGCAAGGACTTTCACAGCAGTACCCCAACTACGCAAGAAAAAAAAATCAAGAGCCAACAAAAAATATCAAGAATCAGCAAAGGTGTCTCAGTTACTTTTCTCATTGCTGAGACAAAAACCTGACACCCCAAGCTAAAGGAGGAGAAGCTAACTTCGGCTCATACTTTGTAGAGGACTCAGTCTGTAACTGGCTGGATCCAAGGCAGGGTGGCTTGGCAGAGAGGCATCGCAAAGGAGAAATAGCCCATGGCAAGCAGGTGGGCAATGAAATTGCATTAGCTCTCTTTCTGCCCCTTCTATTTTATGCAGGGTACCTGCCCTAGGCGGCTGTAGCACTCACACCATTAGTACTAGCTAGACCTATGCCAAAGCAGTCAGTGGACTGATTAGTAATCATACACCCTTGATCCCAGCACCACATACTTCAGAACCAGCTGCCTCTGAAAAGCCCCACCACAACCCCACAAGAAGTTTTGTCGGAACTTCTAGACGTAAGTCATAACCAAAGGGGGTTATATCAAATTATAAACCTTCTGCATAGCAAAGGAAACAATTAATAAAATAAAGGGACAACGTACAGAATGGGAAAAATGTTTTGCTATTGGCTACATAGACAGAGGACTATTTTCTAGATTATATACAGAACTCAAAAAAATTAGGTTCTCCCAATGAAAGTGACCAATTGAAATGAATAGACACTTCTCAGAAGTATAAATGGCCAATAAGTACATTAAATAATATTCAACACCTGACCATTAAAGAAATACAAATTAAAACAACACTGAGATTCCATCTGACTCCAGAAAGAATGGCTATCACCAATAAATCAAATAATAAATGCTGACATGGCTTCAGGGGAAAAAGGAACTTTCACACTTTTAGTGGGAATGTAAACTAGTATAGACATCAGTACGGAGACTCCTCAAAACACTGAAAATAGAAATCCCATTAGATCCAGCTATGCCCCTTTTAGGTATTTTCCCAAAAGAGTTAAAGACATTATATTGCACTAATACATGCTTATGCATGTAGCATAATTCATAAGAGCTAAATCTAAGAAGTAGTCTATCTGTCCATCAACAGATGATAGGATAAAGGTGTTGTTTGTTAGTACCCTTTCGTTTCAATTTAATATTTTTGTATGGCAGGTCGAGGAGTGATGAATTCCTTCAGATTTTGTTTGTCTGGGAAAGTCCTTGTCGTGCTTTCATTTCTGGAGGACAGTTTTCTCACTTAAATTATCCTAGGTTGGCAATTTTCATGTCTGTTTTTCTTTCAGTGCTTTGTTCATTTCATCTTCTTTTGGTAAGTTTGCTGCTGAGAAACCTGCTGACCTTCCTGAGAGTTCTCTTCTATGTGGTATTTCTCTTGCTGCTTTCAAAATTCTGTCTTTGACATTTGGGAATTTGATTTTAATGCTTTTAGTGAAGAGTGTTTATATTTTGCCTATATGGGGTTTTTTGGAGTTTGTGTTTCTGTATGTTCATTTCTCATTCCCAATATAGGAAGTTTTCTGTTATTACTTCTTTAAATACGTTCTGTGTTCCTTTCTCTTCCTGTGCTGCTTTTGGGATACTCAGAATGTACATGCTGTTTAGCTTCATGGCATTCTATAAAATTAGGCTTTCTTATAGGCTTTCTTCTCTCATTTATCATTCTTATTTCTTTGGGCAATTTCAAATAATCTGTCTTTGACCTCACCAGTTCTCATTGATTCATCTGATTATATTTGCTACTGAAACATTTTGGGGAATATATTATTTTAGTCACTGTTTTTCAGATCCCGTATTTTTTTTTTTTTACTTTAAAGATAAAAAACTAACAAAACAACAATGAAGACAAAATCAAAACAACACAAACACAATAAAAACGATACATGACCTCAAAACAAAATGATAGGAATTAGCAATTGTTGCTACATTGCATACTGTTACCTTCAACGAAGTTGCTCAGTCCACCAGACTTAAGAATGTAAGATTGATCAAACAATCAAAGACAGTAACAAGTAATAAAAAAAATTGGAAATGATGCAGAGCTTCACTATACAGGATGGTAGGAGTTCAACAATGGTTCTTATACTGCATATTGTTTTTGTTTTTGTTTTTTTCTGGTACTGGAAATCGAACTCACGACAGCATGCTTGCCAGGCAGGCACTGTGCCGCTGAGCTAAATCCCCAGTCCTATACTGCATATTGTTGTCTTCAGATCAGTCTTCTGATTAACAGATTCAAGTGTGCAAAATTGGTCAAGAAAAAAGAAAATTTTAAGCATTGATTGTTCCTTTCAATACACCACAGACATCAGCTCCAGATTTCTGATTAGTTCTTTTTGAATAGTTCCTAGCTCTTTGCTGAATATCTAATTTTTTTGGTATTATTTTCCTGATTTCACTTATTTGTTGACCTATGTTTTCTCATAGCTCACTGGGATTCTTGGTTGTTTTTTTGTTTTTGTTTGTTTTTCTTCAGGTACCAGGAATCGAACTCATGACCTTGCGCTTGCCAGGCAGGCGCTGTGCTGCTGAGCTAAATCCCCAGCCCTCACTGGGATTCTTTATAACAGTGATTTTGGACTTATTGTCAGGCAGTCTGTAATGTCCATTTTTCTATCTTTTTGTGCTGGGAACTGAACCCAAGGCTTTTGCATTGAGCTATATCCCTAGCCCCTTCTAAATTTTTGTTTTATTATTTTGAGGCAGAGTATCACTAAGTTGTCAGGCTGGACTCTAACTTGAGATCTCCATGCCTCGGCCTCCCAGAGAGCTAGGATTGCTTGCCTGCACCACCAGGCCTGGCTAGACTTTTATTTGTTTAGTGTCTGCAACTGGTGCTTTACTTTGTGCCTTTGGTGGGGTTATGTTTCCCTGACTAGCTGTGATCATTTTGCCTTGCAGTTGTGTCTGCACATTTGAACAAATATACACCTATTGGAACCCACACAAACAGGATCCAGAAGTCATCCTCACTAGCCATTCCTTTATTTATTTATTTATTTTTGGCACCAGGACTCAAACTCAGGACCTTCTACTTGCCAGGCAGGCACTTGTGCCACTGAGCTACATCCCAGGCCCAGCCATTCTATCCAGAGGTTCTAGGCAGACTGTCTGGTTGGTCTGTGGCAGAGTCCCAAGGAATAGTGACTTGGAGCATGTATCCCCTGGGTGGATCTAAAGCTTGCATCCACAGAGGTTGGTCTGGATTCTGGTCAGTGGTAGGTGGTTTGGCCTTGGGATCCACTGTGTTGGTGCTATTGACTGGGTCCAGTGGATTGGTATGAGGCCTGCGTCTGCAGGATTGACCTAGGACCTGTGTTTATGGGTGCTGGTTTGAAGCCTGGTTTGATGGTGTCCAACCTGTTGCTGGTGCCTGCCTTGAATTCTGCGTAGGCAGGAGTAGCCTGGATTAATGCAAGCCCAGGACAGCTCACTTCTCTAGCTCCTTTTCCTCCAACTTGTTAATTGGAAAGAATATCTACTATAGCAGGAAGTATCTTACTAAAGAGTAGACTCAGTGTTAGCTCTTTGAGCATGTTAGTAGGTTCAATTTTTATAACAACTTCATAAAATAGATATTATCCCATTTTATGGCATGAAAAATCATCTTACAGAAATTAGGTAACATGACTAAGGTTACCCATCCACTACAAGGCAGAGGTAGAATTCAAATTCATCTCAGAATGACTCTTATTTTATAAATCTCTGAGAGTATTTTCTGGATGCTGACACTTAGGTTTTCTTAGACCAAGTTATATCTGACTGGATGGGCCATATTTAAAGGAGTTAAGATTGGAGGGTGGGAGCATTTTCTTTGACTAGTTACTTTAGCATTGCTTTTATTTTGGTTTGACTGTTAAAAATTGGCATAGACCATTTGACGCCATTTTCCAGGCTGAGTTTTGAGGAAACAGATTCAGTCTATCTCCACGTTGACTAAATGATGATTTCTGACAGGTCCAATAGTCATACCAGGTTGTGGTTTGCCTTAAGCATGCAAGAGAAGACAATTTCATACAGAAGGAAGAAATCATTGGGTTTGTTTTCTTTGGTTTGATTTGGTTTGGTTTGAGTTTGTATCCAGAGCAACGCACACATGTACATTCCTTGGAAAAGATTAGCATTCCACGCTACATTTGCCACCAGAGGGAGTCATATGAATACTGTAACATATTGACAAAGGAAGAAAAATCATTAATTATGTTCTTTCAGTTCCACTGACTTTTCAGTTACCAGTCAGAACTTCTAAAATGGGCTCTCTACAGGGTTTCAGACATAAGAAACATATAACTTAAATTAATAATGCAGAGTGCAAGATAGACATCAAACAAAACTAATAGACATAGTCAGATATCAGCAATGAACTTAATGTTATACTGAAACTAAGAAATCAAGTTGCAATCTCTTTTGTCCCCCAAAATCATCTAAAATACCAAAACACTATTTAAAAATTCCTGTAATCAATGATTTCGTTACACATACAGTATTTTACCATTATATTGCCTTTGCCAAGATGACTGTAATTATTATTGTCAAAAAATAAAGAAAATGCACTGAAAAGAAAATTCATAAGTAGAAATATTCTATAACCCAAAGTCATTTTATATAGCAATGCTTTCCGAAACCCAGGCTAAGATTTTATCAATTGGTAAACAAGCAGAAAAGATGGATTATTTGAGAACTGGTAGGCAACTGGTAGGTGTGGAGTACAATTTGTTTTGTTTCCAATTTTTAAATTTTTTTATTTTAGAGAAAAGAAAAAACCAATAAAGAAGAATGGTATAAAATTTCAAAATGAGACTGTAGGAGGGTCGCAATGACTAGTACATTGCGTATAGTTATCTTCAAAGTAGTTGCTCATATTACAAGACATAGGCATGATAAATTGATCAAACAGTATACGCACAAATGTCTATCTATATCTATCTATCTATCTATCTATCTATCTATCTATCTCCTTTTCCCTTTCTGCTTTTCTCCTTTCTCCCATCCCAGTTTCTCTTTCCTTTTGAGCAGTTTCCTCCCATTTCACAACATCTATTGTACATTTTAGGTCTCATTTACTCTTTCAGCTTTTTACACTAGGGAGACAATATGAAGTTTATGTGTTTCCAATTTTAAAAGAAAAGCATTTTGTGAAATCTAGTAGTCAATTGTAGCAGTAAATTTAGTGGTATCCTTAGAAGATAAGTTCTGAAGTGTTATATAGATCATTTTATATGAAGCAACAATTCTCAAAAAGTGGTCCCTGGAGGGACCATAATTACTTGGGAACTTGTTCAAAATACAGATTCGCAAGTCTCAGTCCAGACCTATTAATTCAGAAAGCCTAAGGTGTGACCCAGATATCTGCATTTTAGCAAGCTCTCTGGGTGATCTAATGTGTATTTACACTTTGAGAAGCACTGACAGAAATATAGTAAACAGTCTCTTAAAACTAAGTCCAGTGACTTATGCAAACTAGAGCATATGCTTTACGCATTTTATCACAAAGTAGCAATTTTTATAGGCAAATTTAAAAATACTTACAGGCTAGTGGATGATCATGGAAAAGATTGTTTAAAAGTACAACTTCAGGGAACATCAAATTGTCATAGATTAAAAGAACTGAATTTTAAAATAAATAAATAAATGATTGAATTTAAAAATAATAGTCACATATTTTAGAGAACCAAGAATAAAGGATATTCACTTTCTGTTCAATGAAGGGGTGTTTTCTCTTTTTTTCTTTCAACAAGCTTTGCTTGTGTTCAAAGATTATTATTTGCTTATTTTAACATTTATAGTTTTGAGATTATGTTAAAAATTTTGAAGAAAAAATGCTCTAAAAAGCAAACTTTACATGGAAAAATAAAATTTTCCTCAAAATGAGAAACAAGGTTAATATTACAAGATTACTTCAGCTTTATACTGTATGTACCTTTGTGTCATCCAAATTTTTACCTAGATGTGCGCATTGCTTTACAGTAGGAAATATATTTCTGTCAAAGAACTTTAGAATTATTTTTAAAGTGTATTTGCAAGCAATTTGAACATAACATAAAATAAACCTAGATTTTAAAAACTGTCTACCATAAGAACTGAATTGTTCATATGATTAGTTTGTATCATCCCGTTTATTTCAGATATAATCAAGCAAAACGCAATCAATTAGATTATAAGTAGATGGAGTAAAATCTTCCTTGTGATAGCTGCATGCGTGCAGTTAACTTCACTGATCATTGAAAACTGACTTTAGAGATTGACTTGCAGCATTTTGTTAAAAGCATATTGCACATAAGACACAAAATTATGAGCACACCACAGACTATAGCTGCAAAGTATTAGTTATGAGCACACCACAGACTATAGCTGTAAAGTATTAGTTGATACTCTTTCAATTTGATTGACCCATCGAAGTAACAGCTCCTTTTAATTATTTGCTTACCCGTGGATGCAAAGACTGATGTTAAGATGAATTATTTTCACTGTTTACAAGGAGCAGCATGATTGCATATGCATTTACTGAAGATAGAATAGATGGGTGAATTATTGAAATTGTCTGACCTTTTTGTAGAAAGCAATGAGAGGGTTTTTTTTTTTTTTGATATCTGCTCCTGAAGTGGGCATACTCACAAAATAGAAAACAAAGTGTCTGAGTTACCATTATCTACTTGTAGTCCACATGAAAAGTGCTAGAAGTTGAGGACTGAGATCACTGTAAACGTCCTGCAGTTTAACTTTTGGGATCAGGACTGCAAGTTGCTGCACAGTCCAGGCGAACAGCACGCCGCTATATAGTCACTATTTGGAGTTAAATGAAGTGCATATTGTGAGGGCGGCTCAGATTCCCAGAGAGAAGCCAGGGCCTTTCCCTGCACAATTTAATCTAAGCATTGTTCTGGCTGAGTTCTGTTCAAAGAGATTTTCAAATAACATTCAGATTGGAAAGTCAGATTGTATACAATGATGTTCAAAGTGAGACCGTGTACAAGGGAGTTCAGTGTATGAAAATATGCATATAAAATTATCATTATTTATAGAAACAATGGTTGCATTTCATGTGTTTAAAAAACACTGAATTTACGGTGTTTCTTCAATCTAAGCAAATAAGTTAGTTCCAACACTCTGACGGCTATCAAAATGAACCTGGTCAAGAATGTGGGCTTCTGAGTCCAGTGTGATTTGGAATTTGCACTTTAGAGAAGGATCATTTAATTTCTTTTGTCTTCCAATTCCATTGCTTCATCAAGAAAATGGGAATAATGATTCATTCTTTATGTACTGCAGGAATAATACAGCAGTTTTTAATTAAATGTGTTGAGATTATTTATCTCTTTAAATATAAAGAAATAGTGGAGGTTAAGTTAATGACTTATGAATATATAATTATGCCTGGAAGCATACTTCTTGAACGCAAAAGATTTTTATTAGCCTTTCATCTTTTTTAATATTATTGCTTAGTTGGAAAATATCTTCAAATCCTATGACCCCCCCAAAAAAAACCATTTCAACTATAGAAATTATGATCCTGTTCACTGCAATTTTGTAGCCTTTTGAAAACCTTAAGAGCACTGTCATATTTTCAGCTTTAGTTTTTTATTTTGAAGATTTACAAATCAATGATAGGAAGATGAGGAAATGTGTCTTTCTTTTGTTCTATTTTTATACTGATTGAAATTTTGGCATATTCTTTATATTTTCACTTTAAAAGAGACATTTTTTGTAGCTGCTGACTATTGTTGAAATTTTGATATAAGACTTAGTCTTTGAAAGTATGAACTGTGTAAGGCAGATATTTATAGTTGATAAAACCGCAGGACACTAAGCTATCACCAACAGTGATTAAAGGCTGCAGGTGCCAGAGAATCAATAGCTTGCTTAAAAAAAGAAGAATATTAAGTAGCTTGTGAGGGCCATTGTGATTTGACCTTTTCACCTCTTAATAGGAAAAGAAAACAAGAAACTCAGAATAGAGAGATTATCCCTTCCTATAATTTAAAAAGCAGAGGATGTTTGATTCCTGGTTATTAAAAAGAAACCTTTCAATATAATAAAATCCTTGCAAAATGAGCAGAGTGGATATATTATGGTAAGATATACCCTTAATACCTTAGTTCATTATTTTAAGTAGCATTTATCTCTCCATATGATCTTATTTTTTGCTGTGCTGTGAAAATCAGCTCAGATTCAAGTAGCATAAAGAAGATAACTGTTCAGGGGAAAACACAGCAATTCCTAAAAGGATTTCTTTTGAACCGATAATGTTGCAAGATGAGGCTGAAGCTAATGTGTTGCACATTTTTGCTATGAGCATTTTCATAACATTTGAAAGAAAGTTTATCCTAAGGTGTGGAATTACCCGTATTTCCAATCTGGTTTCCAACAGTCTTCCTTAATAAAGCAATATAGGTGATCATGATACGATGAAATCTCCAGTATCAAAATCTGTGTTTGTCTTACCCCCAAGCCTGATACCCCCAAGACAGTACCCGCAAGCCTGATATCACTGAATTAAGTCATCTGTGATGGGGAGTCACTAAATGTGCCGGTTTCTTGCGGCGGTAGGCATATTGTCTTCGAGAACGACGGTCACACGGAGTGTCCAGGCGAGGATCACGGATCACAGTAACACAGAACGTTTTAGACTGAATCACTTCCTAACCTCAGGGACAGCTCGCTCGTTTCTACAAAGGCTCCTTTTGTGGGCTTTTGTACAGCAGTTCACCCAACATTTATCAGTGCATTGTCTTCCTTCTCTCTCCACTTCCTTCAATGACGATTTTTTTTTTTTTTAAATAATATAACGTCGGCACAAAGGATTTAAGTTCTCTTCGTATGGTCTGCTGTGTGTTCATAGATTCAGGCCTTTAGTTCTACTTGCAATGTTATTTTTTAAAGGTTATAAATACCGTTTCTCCTCTTATTGTTTCAATGATTTTGCAATCTCTAATTTTTGTCTAGAAGAAATCAGTGGGATTTTGGCTGATATTTTGGAAGGTTAAAAATATAATGTGATTTATTTAATTTCACACACAAACACATGCACACTATTATTCTTCTTTAATGAGGTGTGAGAAAAATATAGTGAATGTCTAAATTTTAAAACTTATTACAGTGAAAAATACATTGCCTTTAGTCTTAAGAAATAGCCATATAGACATCTGTAGAAAAATGTTTCCGGTGTTAACACGAAGTTTTATCGCTGATATTTTTAATATTTCTCATCCATACAGTGGGTGAATAGAAGACATCTTTTTATAATGAGCTTAATGAGTTTGAAAACTTACAGTTTTGTTTTATTCGTGGAAAGGAAAGTCTAGACTAGTACTCAAACTTCTGGTACACATATGAGTGTGGATCCAAGAACTGCCTGTTACTATTCTCTGATGGGAAAAGTCAGAGTTGAAATGAAGGCATAGAACTTTATGATAATTTCACAATGCTGTGGCATTTGAGATCAGACTCAGTGGTCTCCTATTTTTGTGAGCTATACTCACTTAACAAAGAATAGACTAGTTTGAATCTTACCAAAACTTTCATAGGAAAAATTGTTAAATCTAAGTATGATGAAGGATTGAAGATGAATCTTGAAGTATATAACTGGGCTTGTTTTGTATAAAACCTCAAATTGAATATCCTCAACTTGAAAAATTGTTTTAAAATTTC
Organism: Chinchilla lanigera; assembly: GCF_000276665.1. Classification (NCBI taxonomy): domain Eukaryota; kingdom Metazoa; phylum Chordata; class Mammalia; order Rodentia; family Chinchillidae; genus Chinchilla; species Chinchilla lanigera. The sequence goes on from NW_004955432.1 coordinate 19,201,184, forward strand.
TTCTTAAAATCCTATCCATACTTCTCTGGGAGACTAGCTTCTCTTCCTGAGTATTATTAAAACAAAACAGAAACCATTTAGACATGTATAGTCACGTGCAAGAGGCATCATTGTTGATCCACCTTGTTTAGATAATAAATGAGAAAAAAGACACTATGAACTTGAAATATTGGTATATCAGTGTCTATTCAAATTGTATATATGGTCGGATGTGGTGGCACACACCTGTAATCCCAGGATTTTGGAGGCTGAGGGAGGAGGATCGCCATGAGTTTGAGGCCGGCCTGGGCTACATAGTGAGTTCAAGGCCAGCCTAAACTACACAGAGAGACCCTGTCTCAAAAACAAACAAACAAACAAAAGCCTTGAAAAAACCAACAACAAAAACCAGTGTACATATAGAAATTTAATATAGAAAACTGCTACCCTATGGAATGACAAAAGACACAAGTTTCTTAGGAATTTTCAATATCGATGGCCTACGTGCGCACTTTTAAGCAACAGCATATATAGCTTTGCAATTTATTGTCATACTTTCCCCTTCTGATTGTTTCTTTTGATTATAGGTATTGTAATATAATTTTATGTTTGTTGATTCTGACAATAAATTAAACCTGAATCTTGTGTTTAAAATTCACTTTTCTAACTTATTTTATTACATTTTATAGAATTGACAGTTAATTGGGGAAGGAAAACTCAAAATGGGCTTCATCTCAGATAGCTCGAAAAGTACAGAACCAGCCATAGAGAAGCTGTTTAATAATTATTTACTGAGTAAAGAGAAAGTCCCCCACATAGACAGAATAAAAAATTTTAAAGTCTCACGTTATCATAAAATGGCTATTAACAAAGCTTTAATAATTATGTTATTAAAGGAAAAGACCATAAGATATTTTTAATTACAGACTAAACTTGGTTTGGTGATATCAGCAGTAGAAATTTCCATATATCTAACCGACTGGAAGCTTGTGTGTGTTCTATTATAGATAGTATTGGATTAAGGTGACAGCAGACGAAATGGCAGCTTAAAAATATACATTTGGTTGCACTACTCATTTCTCTGCTTAAAACTCTCTAAAAGCTTTTGTATTTAGAAGAACTCGAATTCCTTTTAATCGCATATAAGATCCTACACAGTCTGCGTCCCGCCTCCCTGTCTGACGTCGGCGTTCTCATGTTATGTTCTGGGACACGCCAAGCCTTCCTCTCCCTCATGAACTTCAGTTTACCGATCCAGTTATTAGAAACCCTCTGCCAAGATCTGTCCACAGCCGACTCTTCTCATCCTTTGAGAGTTCAGATTAATATCACACTCTAGAGTCTTTCCTCCTGCGTAAGTCACTTATCAGATGGCCTTCTTTCAGAGGTTTATGTCACCTGTCACTATCTGGAATTATTGTGGTTGTATTCCCAAAGCCTAGTGTTCTGGGAAGGGGCCAAATATAAGTAGCTGCTTGATAAATATCTGTTTGATGAATGAATACATGTAATGGAGAAGAACCACTGTATTTGCTTTGGCAGTGTTGAACCACTTGAATTGGATATTGTGCAGGAGGTGGAGAAAACATCTCATTTAAGAGATCTGTAGGTCAGTGGAGGCTCTTTTGTTGCTATAAAAATATTCACCTATGGAAGTGAAATCTGTTTGTCATTTGACCGATAAACTCTGCTTCCGGTGCCCTACATAATCATTCCCCAAAATTACTGACCCATTTTTCTTTTGAGAAGTCCTACAATTTTCATACATTTTAGTGTTATCGTCTCTGGAAAAATCAAGTATTTGTTATAGAACATAAATTCTTCAGCTGGGATTGATATGTGCCCTGAACTTGATATTGTAATATAATTTTATGTTTGTTGATTCTAATAATAAAGTAAATAATAATTATTTAATAAATTAAATAATAAACCTGTCATATGTCTAAATTCACTTTTCTAATAACTTATTTTAGTATATTTTATAAAAATATCAATTGACAATTGATATTGATATATATATATACAACACAATTATGCATGCTATATATGTAGATTATATGTGGATGTACAATTTGTATATACACATTTTATTAAAGAAAAATTTCATAGCTATCATCAGCTCTAAATAGAATCATGCTGTCTAAAAGATTAAAAATCTGAACAGTAGACAATATAAGAAGGAAAATTCCAAAATAACATATACTCTGGATATTCTGGCACCAGTTTGTAATACATTAGAGCTAAAAATGAAGGTAGAAAATTACACAGTACTTATATCTAGAGTATATAACGATTTTTGGATATGGCATGAATTAAATTCTCCAACACAAATGTGGTAAGATTAATAAAATTAAGCGGTGGGCTCTTGGAAGATGAGACGTAGTCTGTGATTAATTATTTTGGTGCAACAGTATAATTGACAAAGCTTACTGCATTTATTCCAGATAAATCAAAAGGAACCAACTATACTCACATAGGAAATTTCCCTGGTATGTGAGACATCCTGTCTTATAAATATTCTAATATCTGTAATCACAGCTAATAGTGAAGTTTGTCACCTGACATCCAGTCTACTCTGATTCTGATTAGATGGACTATTTGAACTTTCAACTCTAAAAAATAGGCCTAAAAGTACTAACAAGATTTAGTGGGCCAGAGATGTAGCTCAGCGCTATAAGCACCTGCCTGGCCAGTGCAAGGTCCTGAGTTCAATTCCCTGTACAAAAAAAAAAAAATTACTGCTCCATGTCCACTATTTCATCTCTAACTTAGGACAAATTAAAAAGATTTAGATGTTGATTTCATACTAATGTAATTTGGAAATGTGGATGCTTTATTTTATGTTATTTAGATGTATTTGATGAATTCTAATCTATTTGAGATTATTGGAAATATCACACATGCTGATTTCATTTCTCTCACTTTAATCTTTATGACAAATGACAATGAAAGTGTCACCTTTAGAACATATATTTGAGTCTAATATTTATTTTGTATATTAAATGTTAATAGGCTGCAGTCATTGCCTATCACATATTGTTGGATGGCTGTATATATGAACACATACTTTTGTACTTTAATATTTAAAATATATAATATTCACATATCTGTTGTGATATTTTTCTAAGATATCTAAGTTGAGGTCACTAAATTCATAGTTGATATTATACTGTAAAGTATATGGTGTATATGAAGTGTTTTAGCATTTTAGTATTCCAGAGTGGACCCATATTTCATGTCAGATTAATATATAAAGAACTCATAAAATGATTTTGATATACAATACATCTGAATGAAAGGAGATAATAATGTAATTGCAATACCTAATAACTTTCTTAGACATAATATCAGAAATTTTTATATTCTATCCAAAATGCATAATTTTTTAAAAGACGCATCTTCTCCAAAAATATAGGAAAATCTTGAGCTTTTCTGAGGCTACCCTGACTTATTCATGATTTCCTTAAACAAAATGAAGCAATTGAGAAGTTTAACAGAAAACGTCATTATATGCCTTGCTGGCACAGAAATGCCTTCCATTATGTCAAGTACTGATTATCTTGTGAATCATATCAGAGTATAATAACTATAAAGAGGTTTTCAGACTAGTGATGCCTTATTTTTTAATACCACAGCCAGGCCTATTGATAAAAATGTCAGCACCACTGAGGCACTGCTGTTTTCTGATCAAGAAGAGTATTAGGTGCAGAATGGAATCTTACTGTATGAATAATGTGATCTTCATTTCTTCTATGTATCTCAGAGTTCCACAGTCAATTTCTGTCACCATACTATTGTAATTTCCACTGTTTATAACCCATTTGGGGTCTACATATTTCTTCTGTAAATGTGATTTTATTTGTGGATTACAAAATGATTCATTTTATTATCAGAAAAAATAATCAGCTGAAGTTATTTAGAATTAGAAGCTGCTCTTCTTGTATGAAAGATAATGTAATCAGTATCGAGTGGGATGAAGTAGGCCCGATGGCTGACACATGTAATCCAATTATTCTGGGAGGCTGAAGCAGGAAAATCCTAGTTTGAGCCCAGCCTGGGCAAGTAAGCAACTTAGTGATACCCTGTCTCAAAAATTTCAAAAAAGGGCTGAGCATGTAGCCCAGTGCTACAAAAAATGAAATGAAACCAAAACAAACCAAACTTTACATAATTTTAGAAAAAAACAGTGTGAGGTCATTGAGTGTTGGCTCCAGAGGCACATGGTCTGGATTTCCAGCTCTGACCTAAACCATCTGAGCGATGTGTGAAACATTTATAGAATCTCTGTTTTCTTCAACTAAAAAATGGGAATAACAATAATTCCTTCCTCAGTGTATTATAGTTATGAATTATTGCATGATAAATAATCCTATCTGGCCCATGGTATGTGCTTAAAACGTGTACTTTGTGAGATGCACATTGTATTATATTCATTATAATATATATAGTCCATATAGGAACTTTCTTTCTTAGAAAATATTTACTAGTGTTCTTTTCTAGTAAGCTGAATAGATTAAGATATGGAAAAGACTAGAACACTTTTCCTTTTATTATATATTTATTTTATTTATTTATTTATTTTTTTCATGTGGGAAGTGACCATGAAGCCTGGGTCAAGAGTCTTCTTTGGTTTTGCAGAACTATTCACTATAGGAACTTTTTGGAGATTCTTCCTTAAAATAATTTGGCCCAGATTCTACCATTGGAATATTTAACGGTTTGCATGCATACATTTCAACACACAGATTTAAGTCATCTTTTTCTAACCACAAGAGTGGCCTTGTGTTGAGCTTGTTTGTGTTTGGGGAGATCGTTTTCTGTTACACTTTTATCTCATTGCTAGTAAGCAAATACTGAGGAGCAAAGGGTCTTTCCTGTGACACAGGATTATTGTTATTGACCAAACAGATCTGCAGTCTCACACAAAACAAATATTTATGGAATGCTTACTGTGTACCAGGCATGCAAAAGGTGATGGAGAGGATAAGTCATACTGCAGTGAGTTGACTAACTGTGAAGTTGCAATCGGAAAAGCTTGGATAGAAATGTAAAGCATAGCTGTACCTCCACAGGGGAAAATATTTCCACGGGTAGAATTTTGCCAGGAGTAAAAGTGAAAAAGGACGTGGGTGGTGGGAGGAACAGTGTGCAAAGATAAGGAGAGCTTTCTTGTGTTACTGCCTGCCGGGGCAAGAAGGTGAGTGCAGAACACGCAGCAACAGTGGTCAGTGGACCAAATTATATGAATCTCTGTGTGCAGCACTAAGGCTGAAGATATCCAAGTCAACCTATGAGTAAGTGAAAATCAGGAGTGGTTAATCAGAGATGGCAGGCTATCATGAGAGTTTATATAGCACCTTAAGTAAGGTTTCTAGAAGCAAGACATGAGAAATAGCATCAACCAGGGCTGGGGATTCAGCTCAGTGGCACAGCGCCTGCCTGGCAAGTGCAAGGTCGTGAGTTCAATTGCCGGTACTGAAAAGAACAAAAACAAAAACAAAGAAACAAAGCAATAGCATCAATCTCTCACTTTGACCCCAACTCTCGTTAGCTCCGGCATTATTTTGGGTAGCATTAGAAAATGTAAGAGCTGCAGTGACTGCTGATAAACAAATGACCTCTTTCCCCCACCCTTTTGGATAGCTAGCCCTTGTATCCATGTGCTCTGCACCCACTGATTCCAATTGCAGGTAAGAAGATGTTCTGAAAAAAATATGCATTTACTGAACACATACATACTATTTTCCTATCATTCTTTAAAAGTATAGTAAAAGAACTATTTACATAGAATTAGGTATTCTAACTAACTAGAGGTGAATAAAGTGTATAAGAAGGTAGTGATAGGTTATATGTAAATACTATTTCACTTAATAGAAGGCATTTGAACATCTTCAAATATTGGCGTCTGCAGATACCGAGTTGATTGTATTTGTCTTAAGGGAGGAAATACACTGACTTGAAGCTGGAAAGAGACCTTAGAAGCCCTGTAGTTTACCTCTGTCACGTTCCACATAAGAAAACAGAATCAAGCCACGTAATTGAGGCACTATGGCTGAGCCCTGGCCTGCCGTGGTCTCTCCTGGACTTCTCCGGTCGTTTGTTCAGGTCTGAGAGAGCAGATCGCATTGGGAATTCTGCGCAGCCCCCTGCATTGTGTGTACAGCAGAAGGTTTCACTAGGACACACGGAGGTTTAGATGAATTCTGATGTTCCTGGAGGGAAAGTGTGGAGTAAGTTTCATTTGATCTGTACATGACAGTTTCTCTGCACCGTCATCAGCATGAAAGTGAACTGCGGGATTACGCAGTCACGTTGTAAAAGTCAGTCGCATACACAGTCACAGAAGGCAGGAGACGTTGTGCATATCAAGAAAATAGAGTTGCAGCCAGTACCATTCTGCTCCATTTCATATGAAAATGTGAAAATAATTTTTCTTCCCTGTGTTTTCACTATGCTTACTATAAAATACCTCATCCCAAGCCACTTCTCTTCAGAATATTGCTACATATTCTAAGGATATGTTTGATGATTGCTTCAAATAAAAAGTGTCAAATTTAATGTATATGAGTGAATGGCTTTGGCTAATTTCCATAGTGAATGTTTAGCATTTTCCCAAATGCTATTTTTGGAGTTATCTTTATAAACAGTATAATAAAGGTGGCCCTTTTATATCATTTAATTTGAGTTTTATAGATTTACTGCTAAAGCAAGTGACTAAGGAATATGTATTATTTTCCTAAAAGAAATAGTGTCCAGGGAAAGAGAGGTCCTAAGTTTTTATCTTGAAGTTCAAAAAAAAGATATACTTCTAATATAGACAGAATCTCCAGCATATCTTCCAAACAACTTTGAAGATGATTTAATTTCATTTTGCCCTTTGATGCAAACATACTATTGATTATTCTAAATATGGAAAAGAGTTCAAGTGAACTTGCTACTTATGGATACACCACCTGGTAGTCCTGTTTCATGGAAAACAATGCTAGACCTGCTGATAGGAAATTAAACTGGTCTGAGCATGGTCATTTTAGTTCTTGGGCCAACAGATACAGATCTGTGCATACCTGCTTGGCTTTTACAATCAGATCAGATATCCTTGAGTTTGCATTTAATGTCCTAAGCTCTTTACACACGCAGAGGGAGTAGAAGTTTTGGAAAACCGTTAGATAATTTCTTTATTGTAGATAATTAAAATACATATTTCTGAAGCACTCCATGATTAATCTGAGGATCAGAGTTATCTAGATTCATGCTTACTTTGTCACATTCCTAATTTACCTTTGAGCACACACAGTATGAGGCATGCTGTACTAAAGGCTACTGTTCTTCAGAGGCATATTTTGTGATACAAGCAAAATTTGGGTCATATTGAAATCAATGTAGTGATTGAAATCAATCAGTAATAATCTCTTTTATTAACTTCCAAAATGCATTCACTTTAAGTGAAAAGCATGCCCATTCCTTTTTTAATTTATTCAATAGATATGTATTTAGCAACTGTAAATATGTGCCAGATTTTTTTCCACAATTCTAGGTGCTTTTGTACAGCAATAAATAAAATAGCTGAAAATTGCTATCGAAATGGAACTTCTGTTTTTGTGAGGGAATACAGACCATAAACAAATACTAATTTATAAACACTCATACATATAATATAGTAGGTGCTAAAACACACTCTGAAGAAGAGTAAAGCAAGATAAAAGGGGGTTGAGAAGAGAGGAGTGGTGTGTGTGCTACTTTATGTGAAGTGGGCAGAGAAGATTCTGATAAGGAGACAGTGCCAGCGGAGCTGAAGGAAATGAGATCGCATGGAGAGTGATGCTTATCATGCAGTGGAACACCAAGGCCAAAAGCTTGAGTATGTGGTACTACTGCCATGCCTACAGAAGACACTGAAAGTGTAGGTTACTGTGGTGGTCACAGAACTGTTGGTAGAAGATGCTGGGATTTGAACCTTGGTAGCAAGAGATGTAACGAGTAAAATAGGATTGTCCTATATCGGAGGAAAGCGCATTCTACCTAAAGCCAGGGCCTTTAGGAGAACGTGTCCTTGGTGTGCTACAGGATCAGCAAAACATCACTGGGGCTGGAGCCTAGAGATATAGGCAGATAGTGGTAGATGGTAAGGGTTGGTGAACAGCTTTGGGTAGAGGTGTGTAGGGCCCTGTAGGCTATTGTAAGGGCTTTATATCTTCTTATGAATAGTGTGATCTTATTTATCTTTTCCAAAGGTATCCTGGCAGCTATGCAGAGCACACACAGTTAGCAGTGGCAAGGGACAGTGGCAACAGTCCAGGCCAGAGAAGATTATTGTGGTTTACTGTAAGACGGCAGAAGAAGCAGGGATGAGCAGTAGGTGGGTTCTGCGTGTATTTCAGAGAAAGAGCCATTATGATTTGTTGACAAGTGACGGCGGATAATATTACAGTGAAGCTGTAGTAGAAAAATCTGAATGATTATATAGTCAGAGGAAGTGTGCTTGAATGGATTCACTGAGGATAATGTCCACATTTGAAATTTGCATTTCTTTCATGTGAATGCTTTCTGTAGCTCCTGCTAGTACCATTTTCTTTTTTGTAAGAGTAGGAAGAATTATTGAGAGGAAAAAAGCTTCTCTCTGAGAGGGACAGAAGGGGGCCCGGAAAGTGGGTTGCCCACCAACCCCGTTTGGAAGGGTGTTTTATGGAGCAAAGCCATGAGGTGAGGCAGGCATAAGTGGGACAGAACTATAACCAATCAATAACAAGTATAGTCGCTTAGGTCATATTGATCCAATGGCAAATCATAGGATGGATGTGAGGTGGGACAAAACTATGGTCAACCAATAAGATTACAAGTATAGTCACTAAGGTGACATTGATTAAATGGGGAAGCATGTCACATAGTCTAGTACCATTTTCTGTTTCACCTAATGCTGCTCAGAAATTATTCAATCAGCCATCATTTATATCATAGTCACTATCTCAGTCTCTTGAATGATATTTTTGTGGAATTTCATACATAATTTTTTGTTGCAGTAGGTTCTATTGTGTGTGACTATTTTTAGAGAATAAAATCACATCATCAGAAGGACAGATTCTGATCTTTTAGTGACATGTCAAATATTATAAACATTTATACTTACACCCATGAAGAAAACAATGTCAGATTATTAGGGAAAGTGTAGGTGACTCATATATGAAAGAAAGAAAGATATAGGAGTTGGAAAAATATGCAAATCAGAGTTCCTATCAAATACATTTGGAAAAAAATCATTTTCAACTATTAAATTTTATGTATTATCTCACTTTTCCATTTTTTATGCTCTGTTTTCCTTAACTCAAGGTAATTAAATGATGTTAGCATAAAAAAGTACCTTTTTCAGAAGCTGAAACATTTTCCCACTTATTTTGATCTATAATATAGTATTAGTAATTAAATTATATGAATTATATGTATTTACTTTGATGTCACTATTTATAGAATTAAAACTGTAAAATCTTTGAAAAAGTTACCATATTATAAAGATTACATTTGGCTTTATACATAACAGCTATGTGTTTTAACATGCAAAATAAACCATGTTGAATATGTATAAAAAGTGGAGTACTGGTATGAAACCATTATATTATCTGATGTGTCTTCTATGGGGCCCTGACAACTCTAGCTGCCCATTGTGTTTGTCAGCTTGGGCTGCTATATAATAAAGCCTCGTAGACTCAGTGGGCTAAAAGCATACATTTATTTCTCAGTTCCGGAGGTCGGGATTTCTGGAATCAGCATGCAGACTTGGTTGGGTCATGGTGAGTGCTCTCATCCTGGTTTGCACATAGCTGCTTTCTTTTTTCTTTATTTTAAAGAGATAAAAACCTAACAAAACAACGACAGTGAAGACAAAAACAAAACAACACAAAAACAACGACAACGATACATGACCTCAAAACAAAATGATAGGAATTAACAATGGTGGCTACATTACATACTCTTATCTTCAACAAAGATGCTCAGTCCTCCAGATGTAAGAATGTAACATTGATGAAAGACAGGAACAAGTAATAAAAAAAATTGGAAACAATGCAGATCTTCACTGTACAAGATGGTAGGAGTTCAACAATGATTCTTATATTGCATAGCTGTTTTCTCATTGTAATCTCACACTGCATAGTCCGGAGAAGCAAGCTGTCCTGTGTCATTTATAACCCCACTCATGAAGACGTCTTCCTCTTTAGCTAATTAACTCCCAAAGACCCTACCTCCAAAGAACCTCACTTTGGGGATTAGACTTTACACATATGAATTTTGAGAAGGTACAAATATTCAATACATTGCAGTTTTATTTTTTTAAAGGTGCACAACACAGCTTTAATCTCATCACTTTTAACAACACTGTATTAATTCTTTCAGTGATACAGTGCTTTTAAATTTAAGCTTTGTCTTCAACAAAGTGATTGTGACACTTAAAAGCATGTGATCACATTGAAGAGCCAGTACCATCAGTTAATCCTCGGCTATTACATTATTTCCCACACCAAGGCTTCATTCTGATTTGGCAATTGATGGGTAAGTCCAGAAGAGCCTGTCATTTGGATCTCCGCAGGTGGACAATGATTTCACCAGCACAGAAATTCATGGGCCGTGAGATTCCATGTCACTGGCACCACTAGGAGAGCATCGTGCGAAAAGGGAGCCCACGGCTACCAGTCTGTGCCTGTCCTGAAGGACCCTGTATGGTTTGGCTCTAGGACCCTGCTGATCCACCAAGGGGCACATCAGGAACAGCTGAATCCCAACCAGTCACTTTAACCAGGACTGAGTCCCTAACATGTATCAGAGTAGACGTGATCGGATGAGACACAGTAGATTTTACAGGTAAAATGTCATCCTCCTGCCCGTGGTGAAAAGTTTTGTTCTACAGAAGCCATTTCATGTATAAATGACATTAATTACTCATAGTTAAAAACACCCAACAGTTAAGCGTTGTGATTAGGCAGCAGGGAAACAACAGGGTTAGATTATGCAACAGAAAGATCCCAACTACTCATAAACAGCAACTGGGCTTGCTTGAAGGGCGGTGGGAAATTCTCCAGACTACTGAACAAAGACACAAGGACTTCTCACTCTCAGCCAGGTATTAGAGAGTACAAAGACAAATTTCTTGTAAGACGGAAAACAGAAAAATTCACGTACAAAACACCGTGCCCATAATAACTATGACACAACCCTTAGGGGGTAAACACATCTTTTGAAATGTATTTTCTTCATTGCAGGTGCACCTAATCACGTCATGAGAGTAGTTTCTCCACAGAAAGCTTTGCTTGCTTCCTACGAGTACATGCAGTGCTATTTGAAGTATGGATTTTGTTTTGTTTTTGTTTTGTTTTTCTTCCGGTACCAGGAATCGAACTCACAACCTTGTGCTTGCCAGGCAGGCGCTGTGCCACTGAGCTAAATCCCCAGCCCCTGAAGTAAGGATTTTATTAAAATGATTTGGCAAGCAGTAAGTTAAAGCCCAACAAATTGCAGCAAGGCATCTCACATTTTTTAATATATCAGTGTGTCCTGTTAGTAGTCCCTGTGGAAAGAGGATAAATTACAAAGCACAACCCAAACTTATTTACTAATACCTTTGTTTCAGGAACTGTCTTAGAGCACTGATGTTTTAAAGCACACAACTCAAGAAATATTGCTTTTAAAGTATAAAATCTCAGCCCTATTTCTTTTCCCTCCTTTAAGTGATTTTCCTACACTATAATTTTATCATTTTTGCATACTTGCATAATGGTTACCATTTTTTAAAATTTTTTAATACAGGATTTGGGAACTATTGGGAGACAGTAAGCTTTGATCATCATCTCCATGCAAAATAAAACAAAATTCAGAAGTATTCAATTTGATATATGTACAAAAAAAGAGTTAAACCAAAAATCACTATCACCACCACCAAAAGTATGGAAGTTTATTCATTTTTTTTGGTTGAGAATATGTGAATATTCTAACCTTAAAAGCAGTCAGTCAAGAAAAGAATTAAATATAATTTGGATAGATAAGAGTTCACTAATAACTGAAATTTTACAAATTATAAAAAACCCAAATTACAAAGCAAATTATAACATAAAGTAATTACAACAAATATAACAAAAGATTGATATCTTTAACAAAATTGTATCCTATGTCAGTAAGAAATATTCAAGATTTCCAATAAATAAGTGACAAAATATAAGGAACCATTTTATCACAAAGGATCTAGTTCATGTGCAAAGTTATTTTAAGTATTACAGTGCTCTGAGTCATTTTTTTGTTGCTGGGATAAAATATCCAATATCTACAATGTAAAGGGGGAAACATGTGTTTGGGCTCAAGGTTTGGGTCCATAGACAGCTGGTTCCAAGGGTGGTAGGCATGGTGGAAAGGTCTGGTGGGGGAAAACTGCATATGTGATTGTAGCCAGGAAGGAGGGGGAGAAAGGAGAGACCGAGGATGGAAATATACCCTTCCAGGTCTTGTACTCAGGGAACTGTCTCTTCTGACCAGACCTCCTCTCCTCATAGCACACCCAGCTACACAGCCACGAGTGGATGCACAGTGAATCCATCAGTAGAAGAGTACAGACCCCCAGGATCCAATCACCTTCCCAAATCCCCATCTCTGAACCCATGAGGCTTTTGGGGGGATATTCTAGATCTAAACTACAACATTCCAGCCCTAGCCCCCCCAAACTTCTATCCATATCTTCATGCAAAATGCATTCAGTCCATCTCTCAGAGTCATTGTTGTAGTCAGGGCTTTGCAAGGGAAACAATTTAATTTGGGACACACACTTTATAGAAATACTTTATAATAGTCATGCAGAGTCAAATATAAGAGTGCAGGAAATATGTCCACACACTAGCGACCCAAAAAATTTAGTTGAGGGCCTGGATCCCATGGCAATGTCCTGCATGGGTCTAACTGAAGACCTAGAGCTCATGACAGTATCCCCCACAAGTCCAACTGGAGGCCTAGAGCCCACGACAATGTCTCATGCAGGCCTGTTTCACAGAACTGTGCTGGGAAGGCCCAAAGTTCAGTGGTGGAAGCTAGAAAGTTTGTGCCCAAGGGGTGAAGGATTTGTGCCAGCAGGCTGAGGGATCTACACTGGAGCCAGGAAGTGACATTCAAAGTAAGGACCAGGGCTCCCTCAAAGTGAACCACAGGCATTCTCAGTGACAACAAGGTCCCAAGCTCCTGTGATGATAAGAACAGCAGAGTTCATATCAGGAAAGCCAGCATGACAAATTCCTCTAGGAGAATCAACAGCATTCCATCTTCCCCTCTGGAGCCAGGAAATGACGCTCAAAGTAAGGACCAGAGCTCCCCTGAAAAGAACCGCACCCATCCTCAGCAACAAGGAGGTCCTGAGCTCCTCTGATTAAGAGAACAGCTGAGTTCATATCAGGAAAACCAGAGCAGCAAGCTTCCCCAAGAGAATCAACAGCACCACCTCTTCCTCTCCAGTTCTCCTTTTTATGCTGTGGGCAACAGTCCTCAGGGGGGCCTTCCACACCCAGCACCACGCTGATTCAGTTCAGCTGGGTGTTACAAGTTGACCACCAGCTGTCAGTCCACCATAGTCACCAAAGTCTTGATAGTTTTAGCACTGCTGAAGAGTCCCAGTCCAAATTCTCCTTTAAGACTCAAGGCAAAAATCTTGGCTGTGAGCCTCTATAAAAATATATGAAAAACCCAAAGAGCAAAAACAGAGCAAAAAAGGAGATAATACAAATATAAGAGCAAAAAAAAAAAAAAAAAAAAAAAAAGAAGATAAAGAGGAAGTAGGAAGAAGTTCAAATACTTCCCCAAATTAACTATTCCATGTATCCAAAATATTT
>NW_004955432.1:19216639-19219949 GCF_000276665.1 Chinchilla lanigera
AATTTAAAGGAAGAGATATTTATTTGGGTTCATAGGTTTTAGAGGTTTCAGTGCATAGATAGCTGGCTCCAAGGCAGGAAGGGGATGGTAGAAGGGTTTGGCACAGAAAATCTGCTCGTGTCATGGTAGCCAGGAAGCAAGGAGAGAGAGGATGAGCCAAGGAGGGAGAAAGATACCCTACCAGATCATGTACATCGTGACCTAGCTGTTCTGACCAGGCCCCATTGAACAGTACATTCAGCTATGCATTCATCACTAGGTTAAATCACTGATGAGTATAGGTCCCCATGACCCAATCACTTTCCAAAAGCCTCACTTCTGGACATCTAAGGCTTTTGGGGGGTATGTTAGACCTACCCTATAACAATGTAATTAACACAACAATGAGATTTTTTTGTTTGCCTATCTAATTAGCAATTTTTTTAAAATATGAGACTAGCTTGTTTAAGGATAGAATAAAATCCATTCTTATGCAAGATTCACAAACTGTTGTATTCATTTCTTTTTTGGTGTTTTTTAGTCTCACTTATTTCACATAGAATATCCTCAAGATTCATCCATATTGTACCATGATAAGGAATTTTATTCTTTATTAAGTTTGAATAATATTCCAGTGTGTATACATACCATATTCATCCATTCACCTGTCAATGGACATCTGGGTTATTTGCAGGACAATACATACTTTACTTAATGCCACAATTTAAGATTTTCCAGCAACTCAAATTCAATTCAATTTATTGCCTATTTACCCAGAGTAACTCACTGTGTCAGGGAGCATGAAAATTTACAAAGGCAAGTCCAACAGCATAGCTGCCCTGAAGGAATTTGCAAAATCCAGGGAAAGGAGAGAAAGATGTGAATGCAACCAGTATTTGCTGAGCACTTACTATCTGCCAGATACTTTATCCAGTCACCACATGTATTGCTCACAATAACTTTGAGAGGTTAATAGCCTAACGGCCACTTCACAGTGAGGAAAATGAATGTGCCGACCATCTCAGGTGAGGCTGAGATTTCAGCTCACATCTTGAATGAGTTCAGTTGAGCTTACTGTGCTTAGTGCACCACATACGCTGCTCTCTGTGATACAAGTTAGATTGCGACCAACTTGGGAGGAGAAGCTGCAGAAGTAGAAGAGGAACCCAAGAGATTATGATGCAGGATTAAGACACGTGGGCTTTTGATGTCAGGAAGCCCTGGGCTTGACAGAGATGCAGGTAGAGGAAACCCCATGAGCAGAGAAAAATGAGGAAAAAGAGCACGCTTAGGGACTGGTGGCCTTGTGGATCATGATATTGGAAAGTACTGAGGAGAAAAACCATCATCATAGTGCAGGGCGGCCCAAGGGTTCTGAACTCCACTGTGTAGGCACTGGTGAGCCACTGTCGGTTTTCTGAGAGAAGATATAGTCAGAGCTGTGGTTTGGGAAGATCACCATGGCAATAATGTATAACAAGGATGGAGCAGACGGGGTAGTTTCAAGGTAGGAAAACCAGGTAGGTGGTCACTGGAGACAGCAGGTGAGACACGGGGCCCAACAGAAAAGAGGACAGGGAAGTAAGAGATATCCTAGTAGTGGGAATGACAGAGAAGGCACAGGACACACTTGAATAAGCTGACATTCTAGTTTGCCTTGGACTTATCTTCTTGGTGTAATTAGTAAGAGCACCTTTACTCTTAAAAGGATCAAACTTTGGACAATAACCTCTATGAACATATCAGTTATAAGCAGTAAAAAACAGAACCATAGGTGACTGTAAGATTTTAAACCTGGGTTAGTAAGATAGTTGGTAACACCTGTAAAAACCCAAGAGGGACATCAAGTTTGGGGGAAAGAGGATGTGTTTGGATCTGGGCATGCTGTGCTGCTGCTGAGGTGAGGTTTTATTTGTTTGTTTGTTTGTTTGTTTTTTCTCTGCTACTGGGAACCGAACTCACGACCTTGCACTTGCCAGGCAGGCGCTTTGCCACTGAGCTAAATCCCCAGCCCCAAGGTGAGGTTTTATTTGAGAGACAGAAGCACTGTCCTGTGGATTTCTGTTGGATAACATGAAGGAAGGCGTCACTGACCTCCTACAGTTTAAACACCTTTCCCACCAATGGCTGGTTGTGCCCCTGGTGGTAGGACTGAAGTACTGAGTACAGGCTCTTGGAAAAGACTGGAAAGTTCTGGAATTTGTCTCTACCTCAGTACAGGCCCATGGCAGAGCTGTCTTCAGGAGCAGCAGGTAGGAAGGCACAGAAGCAAGTTTTCCTCCAGCAAATCTTAACCCCACAGTCCTGCCCTCCCATGCCAGGCTGCAGAGAGCCTCCAGGAAGATGTCTCCTGGCACCCTGTCGACGGTCATGCACACCCCACCCACCCACCAGCTGCTTCACTGCCTCCTGCAGGCTGCCCCACTGTAGTTCACTCTCAACCGCTAAACACGGCGGCCCTCTCTATCACCGGCTTGTACATCTCATCACTTCCAGCTGCAGCTATCACCTTGGCCTGAAGAATATCTGTCGCCACATCTGTCACTGGAAGGCCTGTGGCTCCAGCTACTCCGTCACTAAGACAGTTTTTCCAGGCTGGGTACAGGCCCAATGCTCCGAGCCAAAAGAGCAGCGCCATAAGTTACAGGCAAGGTAGCAGCTTCTCGCAGGGAGAGTCTCTGAAATCCGCCACAGCGTCTTCTGGGCAGTGATGCGTTCTTCAGCGATAGCATTAAAGTGATTCACACCAATAGCTCGATCTCCATCTTTCACAGGTATCTGCGCCTGTCTCCAGGATGGTTCCAGCAAACCCCACTCCAGGTGTGAAGTGAGGATGGGCTCCTCCTGACATTGACTACTGCAGACCAATATCACCAGAGCTAACGCCACAGAAATGGACATCAACTCTGACCTGGTGAGGCAGGACAGGGCGGAGGCCACCTCTTCAGCGGCCAGGGGCTGTCTTAGCTGGTCGCAAAGCGGTAGAGCCGGCCTAGGCCCTGCCTGGGTGCTCCGCAGAACCAGGACCCGCAAATTAGCACAGAGATAGCTGGGGGGCGAATCAAGAGGGCACAGCCTCTATATTCACTTTAAAAGAGATGTTAAAAGAGATACTCATATGTTCTGACCCAATAATATCACGCCTAGGAACGTATCCTAAGGAAAGAATTCATTGTTTCAGCAAGTCCTGTTAGTTTTAATACCAAAATTGTTCCAGATTCCTACTGCTTTTCATTACTTCCCCTCCTGCCAGTAGCGTAAGCTGCGGTCTCACCAGCACTAGTATAAAAATTTCCAAAGGTGGGCTGGGGATAT
Organism: Chinchilla lanigera; assembly: GCF_000276665.1. Taxonomy (NCBI): domain Eukaryota; kingdom Metazoa; phylum Chordata; class Mammalia; order Rodentia; family Chinchillidae; genus Chinchilla; species Chinchilla lanigera. The sequence continues at coordinate 19,219,934 of NW_004955432.1, forward strand.
TTCTTACTAGCATAAG
>NW_004955432.1:19220049-19221747 GCF_000276665.1 Chinchilla lanigera
AAAAAAAAAAAAAAAAAAAAAAAGAAGATAAAGAGGAAGTAGGAAGAAGTTCAAATACTTCCCCAAATTAACTATTCCATGTATCCAAAATATTTGAATACATAGGCTAATGTGTTTCATATTTGCACAACTAGAGTCTCCTAGTTCACTTAAAAGAAAATTTTGTCCCATTAACTTGTTTCTTTCTCCTTTGCAAACATTTTTGTCTATGTCTTGCACTCTAAATAACTCTTTGGAAGATGATATGCAGTGCATTAATTATTGTTATTCTCTTATGATTTTGCTATGAAATTTTGTTTTATGCTTCCATAGAATAAAAAAAGAAAGTTAAACACTGCCAAGTTACAGAGGCATAGGCTAAACCTACAGATTCTAAAAGGGAGAAAGAGGAAGATAGGAAAGAGCAGAACCAGAGCAGAAACAAAGCCCAGCAGGGCAAATATTAAATCCTGTAATTCCATGCTTAGCTCCCAGAGCAAGTTGTGGTGGGAGGTTTTTCTCTTGTGGTAGCTTCTACTCACTGCCTGTAGTTTTCCTCAGCAAATAATCCATGTTTTTGGCTTTTTCAACTTCCTGGAGTCTCCAGTGAACCTTTAGCTTCGCTCTCACAGCTCCATGTCTGTCCCCCACGAGCTCTGCTTAGAAATCTGTGTGGAAGCGTCTGACTCCACAACTCTTGCATTTTGCATACCCATAAAGCTAGCACCATGTGGATGACACCAACATTTGCTTCCAGCTGGAACAGTAGGTAGGCTCACTCACATTGTGGCTGTAGAGGTCTCTAAGTGCCTGGGTGTCTGATTATAGTGAAAGGAATGCTAGAGAACCAATGTCCTAGGTGGTCCTTCTCAAGCAGGACACCTTGCTGCTCTCTGTTCAGAGTCTTTTAAAGGAGTTTATCTTTACCATCTAACCCTTGAATTAGAGATGAGGGGGATATTGCTGATTTCTGAAATGCCCTCAATGCATCGTTTCTATTGTCCTAATATGGAGTACTTGGCTTCTTTTTAATGCTAACTTTTTCATCAGCTGTGATTTTTTGCCTCAAATTTGTGGCTGCTAATTTCATAGGCCTCAAATTTATAGGCACTTGCTTTCTGTCCACCAGCAAAATTTGTGAAATTATTTAGCTCTACTCTTTGGTCCTGATTGTTAAGTTAGTATGGTTAAATGTAGCTAACTGTACCTAGCCAAGGCCTGCATGTTCCATTGTTTTGAAATTTCAACTGCCAGAACGATTAGTCCATTACATTTAATTTAGGTTATCATAACGTCTCAGGACATGGGCAAAGTGTAGACAGATTTTCTGCCACAGTGTAACACACATGGCCTTGAATTCAACTGCTAATAAAGTCCTTGTTCTCAGTTAAAAGCTCCTGAGCCAGGCCTTTATGATCTGCGTTTCTATAAGCATTCCGGTCTTCTGAGTTGTGACCAGAATCTCCCATCAAGCTCAGGTTATATCACTCTGGGACCTGTCTAGCTGGCATCTCCAAACTTTTATAACTCCCATAAACCAACTACAAAGGTTTTTTAACTTTGGTTAAAAAGTCAGGTACCCTATGGTCAGGTACAAACACAACAATGACCCCACTCCTGGTATCAAAATCTATCTTAGTCATTTTCTCAGTGCTAGAATAATATACCCAGTGCTCACAATTTAAAGGAAGAGATATTTATTTGGGTTCATAGGTTTTA
>NW_004955432.1:19225201-19236488 GCF_000276665.1 Chinchilla lanigera
AAAAAAAAAAAAAAAAAAAATTCCAAAGGCATCTCAAATATTTCATACTTGCTCTGTCTTCATATTTGTGTGTGTGTGTGTTTGTGGTGCTGAGGATTGAATCCGTATTTTTCTTTTCACATAGCAATAAGATTAATCTTTCAAAATGAAAATTATACCATACCATGTGTGATTAAATCCTCCCAACTTGCTCCCCAACACTAATTTTAAATTCTATATGAAGCCTGAAGGGTTTTCTTTTTCTAAATTAAAAAACTGACAAAACAACAATGAAGACAAAATCAAAACAACACAAACACAACAAAAATTACACATGACCGCAAAACAAAATGATAGAAATTTACTATGGGTGCTACATTGCATACTGTTATCTTCAACAAAATTGATCAGTCCACTAGACATAAGAATGTAAAAGTGACCAAATGGTCAAAGACAGTAACAAGTGGAAAAAAAATTTTTAAAAAATTTAAAAAATTAAACATTGGAAATGATGCGGAGCTTCACAAGCAAGATGGTAGGAGTTCAACGATGGTTCCTATATATTGCTTTCAGATCAGTCATTCTGATTACCAAAGTCAAGCATGCAGAATAGGTCAAGAAAAAAATTTTTTGTTTAATTTTAAAAATAAAAGGAGGAAAACATTAACAGACAGACAGCCCTTTACAAAATAGCAAAAGGACAGTACGGACAATACAGAGTTACAAACAAAGTGGTAACAAATTAACAATGCTTGTTGCATTACATATTGATATCTTCAAAGTGGTTCCTCATGAAAACAGATAGAGATGCAGTATTGATTAATCAAGGACTCATTGACAGTTTCTTTCAGCAAAGAAATAGAAGACAGCAGATCAACTATGTTAACTATCCTGTATATACATACATACAAAATTTCTCCTTCTTTCCCTTCTCTGAAAAAAGAAAATTTTAAGCATTGACTGTTCCTCTCAATAAACCACAGACATCAGCAATACACCTATCCCAGCTATCCTTATATACACATATAAATTTTGTTTTTCATTTAAAAAAACAAGATAACAGAAACAAATACATAAAGAAAACAGCATAGAGAGCAATACAGATGATACAGAATTTCAAAAAATGGTGATAGGATACTAACAATGTTAGATGTTATATGTTATTTGTACCAATGTTATATGTTATATTACATAATATCATCTTCAAAATGGTTGCACAGATAACCAGATATAGGTATGTAAGATTGATCAAACAATTACACATTAACAGTTGCTTTCAGTAAACCAACAGATATTAGTAGTACAATTAACCTAGCTATTCTGTGTATACATATACATATTTTTTCCCTCTTCCTTCTTTCTTTTTCCTCTCCCCTCCTTAACCCTGAAGGGTATTCTATGACCTTTCTCTAGCTCTTTTAAACTTCATGTTCCCTAACTTCCTCCTCTTTGTTTCCTGGTAAGGACCAGTGGCAGGGGTAATCTCATAGGTCAGAATTTTTTGTTTTAAGGAATAAAATGAGATCATTTTAGCTTAGGCACAACTGGGGAATGTATTACTGAAGACAAATTGTGGAAGGTTTTGTGGCTGAAAGCGACTGGAACCTATGCGCAGTAGAGTGTGGCTTCTACTACTTACCTTCCCCTTCAGATTTCTCTTTGCTACTTGACACCTTCATGGCGGGAGCTATGGCTGCTTATAACTTTAGAATACCTTACACGTGTTATCACCAGAAAAGAAAATCTCCCATTAGATTAGAAAAGTCCAGAGTAATCCTGCATGGCTCATCTTGGTCAGGTCACCCGTATGCTGCATGGTGTAGTGGGGGTCACGTAAAATTATGGCAGCTCCATTTTGGATGACGTGTTATTGGACAAGTTGGGGAAAAGAGCATTCAGTTCTAAACAGAGACAAGGACTACGTTTTTCCAGAAGAAAGAGAAAGAACACTGGATAGTCAAGCTATTGGTGAGTACTACCCTCACGTATCCATACATGTAGAAAATATACTTAGAACCTTTTCTCGGGATTCAATACATGTTTCTGAATTGAATGACGTTTCAGAAGAGCCAGACACTTTAAGCAAAAGAATGCAGTGTATTTCCCAGATCACTGCTTAAACCCATGTATCCCAAATGCAAATGCACCCTTAAAGGTTTAACTCATAGTTTTATCCACACTACTGTGTCTCAGTTTCTCCTATATGTGTTCAATTAAAGTGTAATCAAGAACCAAATAAGTGATTTGGTTTTCATATCAAAGTAGTTGGACTAAAGGAAGTAAAAATCTGAAACTCTCAGAAGGCCATAGACCATTTGACATATGATCACCTGGGTTCTTCAAAGAGTAAATTCTTGGGCTTCCCATCAAACCTCCTAAGTTAGACTATCCACATTTGTACCAAGATTTTGAGGTGGTGATCACCTGCACATTGATGTTAAAATAAGCAAGAAACCAACCAAACTAAATAACTAAATCTTCAACTAAGAACTTAAAAAGGTTCCAGAAAATCAGAATGGAGTTGTGTGTAGGTCAAGAGCTATGTAGCAGCTTACAATGGCTATCCTAAGTGCTTCTACTCTACCACATAATGTACTTCTTGACTGTGACCCGGGATGTCTCAGTGAATTGAACACAGCTCTTGCAGGGAAAGAAACTAAATAAAATTTGAGAGTTAAAGGTTTATTAAAAATGGATTCAAAGGATGAGGAAGGAAAGTTTACTACATTTGCACTAAGCCTCATATTCAGGAATCAGTTCTCTTGTGGATGTTTGCAGAGAATGAGACTTCCGGGTGGAGTTGTTTGATAATCTGAAACTTAGAAGGTTGATTTGGACTGGACACTGTAATTTGAGATTCATAAATTTATAGCTGTTGTTTACAGCCAAGGGACCTCCTAGAAAAGTGTGAAGGGAGAAATTGTGCCTGGAATAGTATCTCAGTGACAATGGTATGAAGGACACGGAGAGAAAGGGGAGTCACTTAAAGTTGCAATGTTAAAGGGTAAAGGATGGAGAAAATGTGAAGAGGTGTGTGGTTAGCAGTGTAAAATGTGACCAGGACATCAGGTAATAAAAAGACTGAAAATAATTTATTAGATTTGGCATTAGATCTTTGATAAGACAGTCGGTGGCTTGCTAAAGACCAGACAGATTTTTCATAAAGTGAGAAACAAGTAAAGGAAATAAAGTTAGCATATAGACAACTCCATCTGAAATCTTCAGGGTGACAAATACGATGTGATGCACAGGAAAAGGAGAGGGAGACTTTTCACCTGGAGTATGAATGTTAGATGCCAAAGCTGGGAGCCAAGGAGGGAGATGGTGGAGACAGAATCTCATTCTTACAGCAAAGTCTCATGATGGGACGCCTGCTAAGCTCAGCAGAGGGGTGGGCTTTTGCAGGGGAAAATTCCTTCTTTCTGATGCAGAAACAAAACAAGGACGTGTGGTAGAGGTGAATTTTCAGACAGTTTGGAGGATGGAGAAAGGGAAGGGAAGATGCCTGAGTTCAGAGTGAATTATTTTGTTGTGTGTCCTTACTAGCAATGCACTTCTGCGATGTGGATAGCAGCATTTCAAATTTATTTGAAAGTAACTGATTGAATTTACTCCTCTTCACCCTCACCCCTGGATAATGACAGCGTGTTTTGTGGCGAGCTTGCCATCTGCTTTTAGTGCCCTAATCTTAGCACGTGAGAATGTAGTCAGGAAGCCCGTGTAATATGCCAGGAAAATCAGACATGATTATTCTGCACACTTTCGGAGAAGAAAAAGTGGTGAGTACAATTGAAACATATTTATTTTGTTCAGAGCAATTTACTATTTTAAGGATTACGTTTTATCTAGGGGAAGAGCAACAGTTTTGAATATACGAAAGAGTTAATAATTTAGCAAAGTAAACCAGAGTAATTTCTCATTTAACAAGAAACCATGAACCATTGGAGAGACAGGTGACACCTCTCAGAGCCCTTCAGGTGAGAAAGGCCTGAAGTTAAGCCAGATTCATTCTCCCATTAGCTGAAGCATTTCCATGTAAAAATGACTGAGCATTTTTATTTAGGTAAGAGGCAGTGTATAGAGGGCTCTGATTGGGGTAGAATTTTAGCAGCTAGATATTTTACTAAATGATATCTAACTTCTAGTTTATTATCAGTTTATTTTGTAGAGATTGCTTGCAGTGAAAACCCACCTAAGAATCTTGCTGTAAAGGCAGGAAGAACAATAGAAGCAGCACTGTCCAGAGTGGCCCTTCTATCTTTCTGTTTTTCTTGCAGCCCAAAGAAATACACCGTAAGTTGTATTGCTAAAAAAGAAAGCAATGAACTGTATGTTGGCCAAATAGGATTATCTTCTTAATGATGCTAATGTGTATTACTTTTAACAGGATTAAATCTCCTGGGTTTAGAGTAATACAGAGAATCATCTTAGCTATTTAAACAAAATGTGCTGAGGTGGTGTATAAGGAATCTAAATAATATTAGCATTCCATAGGTAAAGAAGCTTCCAGGCATAATTAAGTCATCCTTCACAATTGGAAATTACGTTCATATCTAATTTAATTCTTTTATGTCAAATTATTCTTTTTTGAGGAAGGATAAGAAACTTTGGCTAAACTATTTATACATAGCATCATTCTATTCAGTGTGACATATCAGAGCTCATTGTTTATAAATCATTTTTCAATAGGGATTCTGAAAATGGATTAAAAACCTCTCAACTATTAGTATAAAAAATAGAGCTTGATAAACATGGCATTTTCAAATATCAGAGAAAAGATAGATAATCCGTTAAGTGGTTTTTAGAAAAATTGACTATCAAGGTAATGGTTTTATCTTAAATATACCAAGAAATTACTGATACTTAAAATTATACCTGTACTCTACTAGAAATACAGACCAAAGTTGATATAATCTTGGAGTGAGGATTTTTCTAACCAGGATTCTCATTATTTTCAAGTGAGAAATTTTTTGAAAAGTTGTTTTGACCAAATAAACTATAAGCTTCTGCCATGAGATATAATATTTATTTATTTAAATTATTTATTTATTTTTTTGTATCAGGAATCAAACTCAGGACCTTGCGTTTGCTAGGCAGGCACTTGTGCTGCTGAGCTATATCCCTGGCATGCTAGATATAATATTATTTGAATGTAAATAGATTCATGGAAGATCATAGATCATGGAAGAGTATGATGAGGTTTAATTTCTTACTACGTATAGAGATTTTGGAAAATAAGCAAACAAACTTTCTTTCTGGCTAACAACCCTAATAGGAAAATGGAAAAATATCGTAAATAGGCAATTTATTTAAAAATACAAATTTCCCCAAACAAGATACCATTATTCACCTTTAAATGACAAAGGAGAAATTACTAATGGTACCAATAAATATCAAAGTGAGGGGATCCAGGCAACCTCATAAAATACTAGGGATACTAGTGTGGTGGGAGCTGTGGTACGTGCTGTAGGTCCAGCTCCAGCGGGCATGTGTTGATCGAGCTGCTGGGGTCTCTTACCTGCAAGGACTGCAGGGCTGTCTCAGTGAAGCAGAACTTCATCCAAACATACACCTTTCCCCTGTGCAGGGGTTGAGCAGTGCAGAGGTTTAAGTCCCCAGTCACTTCAGCGCAACTCAGGGTAAATTTTGATGAACATTTTAGCTCCAGAGCTCCCCAGTGGTGGGGGCAGTCACCTCAGGGGCCCTGCTGGGTAGGCTTTGCTGGTCATTGTGACCTCATCTAGTCCTCCTTCCACAGAAGGAGACTGTAAAGTATTCTGTTTAACAAACATCTAATATGTTAACTTTTATTTAAGGATTTTTAGCCTAGCGGGAATTGAATGTTACAATATTAATTTCTACATTTTTTTTGTTTTGCTCTGAGGGCAGTTTATAGGTAGCAGAAGACTTAAATATAGCTTTTATTGGACTCAGCAAATTTATTTCTAAAATTACAGTCATAGATGTAAGCAAAGATGTATCTGTAAGGATGTTTCTTACAGCACAAGTGACAATGATATAGAAACGATATAGACAATCTATATAGCCAGGCTTTGGATATTGGAAAAATTGTTTCAAATATATGATCATCATCAGACCATCAAAAGTGACACTATGGTAGAATATTTAATAAAGTAGAAATAATATTTATGATGTAGTGTGTAGGAATAACAGGCTTCTAAGAAGTATATCTAACATAACTTTTTCAAAGTATGTATTCCTGCCTAGAAAAATGTAGTAAGCTGTAATAAAATAAAAACATTGTTTTCTCAGAAAACTAGTTGTGTAGCACTTATATTCTTTCTTGTTTCTGAATTTTCTCAATTTCAGCAATAATTAGAAGTGTCTTATAAATTTAGAAAACCATTTATATTTTACATTTTGAAGAATAGATAAAGAAAATTTCATCCGACTCATAAGACCTAATATGGAAATTGCCTTGGTCCTGATTTCTTTCTTTCCAGTTGGCGGACTCCAGAAACACACTTGTCTTTGACAACTGCTTGGTAACAAGAGCTAAGGCAACACCCTACTCCCTCACTATAGGAGTCGGGCATGGGGAAATCTCCTTTGCAATGACACTGTGTATCTACACTCCAGACTCTTTTTAAGGAGCCTAAAGTTAAGCTGATTAATCCATACTGTATTTAGAATTTGCCAAGGGGTAGTTGATATTAACTCTGTTTGAGAGGTAGCCAGTGGATAATTGAGCTAAACAACTTTTTCTGGGGGAATGTGTTGGCAGTCCACCTGATCCTTAGAGCTGACTAGGGATAAGCCTGGGGAAGTGAAGAAGAGGGGGATAAAATATTAATGGTTGTCTCATGTATGAAAAATTTGCCATCTTTTGCTCTATTCTCATTTCTAAACATTGAACTTGAATGGCTTATATATAGTCATTTTATTTTATTATTATTTTTTTGTTTGTTTGTTTTTCTCCGGTACCAGGAACCAAACTCATGACCTCACGCTTGCCAGACAGGTGCTTTGCCGCTGAGCTAAATCCCCAGCCCTATATACAGTCATTTTAGCACAGTTATTTGCACATAAGTTGTCTTTGTGAGCGTATGAACGTCTAAGCATCCAGATAAAATGCAAAAACTGCAGGCAATTATCCAAAGACTTTGAGTGCATGAGGTCAAACGTACAGAAGTTCACCTTTACCTGCTTCCTCTTGGTACTTCAAACTTAAGAGGACATTAAGAGCGCACAGCCCTAGGGAGACGATTGTACACCAACAATTCCACCACATTTTTCTAAGCCCACTCTCATGGGATACATTGCATTCCAAATTCATATGCTGAATTCCTAACCCCAGTACTTTAGAATGTGCCCTTATTTAAGTCATTCCAGGTGTAATTACCTAAGATGAAGTCATGCTAGGGGAGGGTGAACTCCTAACCTAATATGACTTGTGTCCTTATACAATGGGGAAATTTGTTATCAGACATACACTTACATGAGAACAGCATCGAGATGCAGGCAGACGATGAATGATGCCTAGACTGGCCAAGGAATGCCCGAGAATGTCGGAACATGAAAACAATCAATTCCCCCCACTTTTCAGCAGAAACCAACCTGGTAGATACCACAAAATCTAAAATTGTGAGACACTAAATTTCTGTTGTTTAAGCCACTGAATCTGTGGTTCTTTGTTATGTTTCAATGATCTCCAGTTCTTGGTCTACCAGGACTGGTGAAGTCTATTAACCTCTTACCCAAGAAAAATTTGCTAACATTGCATCTCTGCTTGGAACTTCTACCTTTCTTATAGATCTGTGACACTTAGTATCTCTTCTTTCTTCTTTTTTGGTTTACTCAATTTTTAAAAATATTTTCTCATATTAGTAAAAATAACCCATTGATCATGAAAAATATAGGAAAAATTTTTAGCCAGATTAACTTGTCTTTTGAGTTAATTTGTGATGGATTTCCTCCAACTCAGAGCGTTGTGTAGTCACATTCGTCAGCCTCGTTCTTGGGTAGTGTTTAATGAACTCTCCAAATGTCCCTTAGTGCATTTCAGTTCTTTCTATCCTGCTTTTTCTCTTCCTCATTGTCTGGCACACTACTCTATGACAGCTTACAAAACGTTTTCCAGCATCATTAGGTATTTCTTCTGATTTTTTCACTTTACATAAAAACGTGTGTTTTTATTCTAACATTTAGAAAACATATTTTGAAAGCGATCAGTGTGAAGGAACGTTCTGGGGCCAATTCTCCTGTCTTTGACTCTTCGGCGTTTCTCCTTTCTTGTGTCTGCTGTTCTTGTTTACGCTCCCAAATCGCGGATTTCACCCTGTTCTGCAGGCCATTCGCCCTGTGCACCCACTCATCTCCTTGGCCGTGTCAGGGTCCTTTGTTCAGAGTATTTGTGTGTCATCCTAGCATTCTCTACAGTCTTACCTTTCCGGCATGTCTATGATTAATGATCATTGACATTGCCACCTCTGCTCCAAAAGTGACTAAGTCACACCCCTGGGTGCCTTGTCTACATGCTATCTAATCTCACAGAGACCCTGGCTATTTCATAGCTTCATGGCATTTTCATAGCAAGTCTTCCATTCACCTCTGTAACTAAATATAGCTCAGGTCTTGGTAAATCATCTTGTCTTTGACTTTGCTGAGGTTAAGTCAGTATGACCTAGTGCCCTTCGTGTCTAAGAATGGAATTCGTGGCATTTCTCCCACAAAAAAAACCCCTCTTTTTGTATTCTTCATAATCTCACACAATCAGCTCTTGCAAGATTCCTAATAGACTTTTATGAAAAGATATATTTACAAAATATATCTTGGAGTATAGTTTAAAAAGAGTACGTTTGTGCCACACTCAAGATTCACGAATTTTCCCAATGGCATGCCTCTCAATGCTATTTTTCACCTTTCATCTTGTCTGTGTCAAATAATATTTCAACCTTCTGAATACTGTTCTTCACCCTTTATCTTGTCTATGTCAAATAATTTCTACTTTTCAAGATTCATTCAAATGGAGCTATTCTTGGTCTCCCAGCTGGTAGTGATTTTCTCTCCCTCTTATGACACCATATTCTATAACTATTGTGATAATTATTTGATTATAATATATGAGTTCATCTTTGCTATATTAATAAATTCTAAACTTCTTTAAGGTCAGTATATTTCTTAATCTGTCTCCTATGTTTTACACATAAAATACATGAAAATAGAATATTTATTTTCTAACTTATAAAATAACTACTTTTATACTTAATTATTCTCTTAGATGTCTGGAGATGTACAAGCAGAGAAATCTCAACATAGAAACCTCATTTGGGGGGAAATGGTAGAATCATATTCCAAACTAAAATCAGCAAACCCCCAAATTACTCTGGTTCAGACTCACGAAGCTCAACTTTATAAATCACTTTGTTTCAGTGTTCCTCACTGTGCAGCATTTCTGAAGTCAAAGAGAGGGGTGAGGGAGGAGAAAATAGGTCTGTTTCCTTCTCTGTGAGTGGGTGGGTACAGGTGTATACAGCTGCCTTTGCCCAGGAAATCATTTTCAGATGTATTCTGAATACTATTTACCCAGAAAATTGTCATTGTAAATACTCTTTGCTTCTATCCTGGCTGCTTCAAGATTCACCAATAGAATTCTAAGAAATGCAACCAGGAGAATAAATTCTGGACTGTTCTATTCTGCAATCTTAGCCAGGCAAGGATACATAAAATGGTGTCATTTGGGAGCACACGAAGAGACCTATGCTAAACATTTTGTGTGTGTGTGTGTGTGTGTGTGTGTGTGTGTGTGTATAGGTATAAATGTGTGTATATAGGTATATATGTGTGTATATAGGTCTATATATCTATGTGTATATATATGTATATAGGTTTATACGTGTATATAGGTATATATATGTGTATAGGTATAGATATGTATATGTGTGTATAGGTATAGATATGTGTATATAGGTATATATATGTATATATAGGTATGTATATATAACGTGTATATAGATATGTATGTGTTTATATGTATACATATGCATATATGTGTATATAGGTAGACATGTGTGTATATGTATACACCTATACAGTACATATATGGTCTAAAATATAAAATCCAAAGCAACACTGCATGCATTATACTATTCTAGCTTTCAAAGTCTCCCCTAGCCCAACCCTATGGATATTTCTGATTCTATTATTCTTTAGCTGCATTTGTCATTGTTTTATTTCTCCCCCTTGTCCTTTGCATTTTCCTCATTTTTCATTACAATAGGTTTTTCTCCTCAAGGTACATCTCTCTCTCCCTCTCTTTCTCTGTCTCTCTCTCTCTCTTTCTGTCTCTCTCTCTCTCTCATTTTATGTAGGGCTGACCCAGTCCCTCAGTAGTTTATTAATGTACTTTCTTAAACGACAGATGTTACTTGTATCATACAAAAAGGATTTGTTAAAAAACTAAAATGATTCCGAATAGTTTAATGGGAAATGGGGTACAAGGATGTTTCTAGAACATCAGAGTTTCTTGCAGCTATGAGGACAGGAGATCCATGTCTGGTGTCCAGGTATGAAGACGCAAAGTAGAGTACAGGCGGAAACTGTCCTAGGAGAGCTGGTCTCTGGGCAGAACATGGAAGCAGAAACTCAAGCACCAAGAAGGAGGAACAGAGGCCGGAACCTGGACCAGCCGTTTACCCTGCTTGTCAGATCCGGGCTGTCTGTGCCAGTGGTTCAGCCCATGGGCTTCAACTGTCTCACCTCTCTCCTGCAAGTCGCCGTCACTGACTTACAGTTAGGGGTTGTTTTCATCGTCCTCCTCTTTTGCTGTGATTATTTTCCTCATTTATTTGCATAAAGTGCTTCAAGAGCCCATATACACAAAAAGGTGGAAATTAAGCCCAAGCAAGTGGTCACACTACATTTCTTCTCAGATTTGGCATTTTTTACATGATTAAGAAGGAGCAATGCAAAAAGTTCCATTAAAGTGTCTTGTTCTTGGCTGAGGAATACAACTCACCTTTGTGGTCTTTGCATAATGACAAATGCAGGACTGATAACACGTATAAGCCAAAAGGGAAGTTGCAAAAGACTAAAATTCATTTTTGTGCAAATGGCTAAATATGCAGTATTCACCCTCATAAATTTATTATGAGACATAAAGATTTTTTTCATTTTTACTTTTCAGAAAAATATTATAAGAAAGAGCCAAAATGGATATTTGATAATGTTTTAATAATGAACAGAAGATTTCATTTTTGTGCTATAATAGTTCCAAGAAAATTTTACAGTTCACTAAGTTGATTATATATATTCATTTGTAATATTTTTATTAGAAGAGATATGTAGT
>NW_004955432.1:19242680-19244756 GCF_000276665.1 Chinchilla lanigera
GCTGTATAGATAGATCCAGTCACTTTGTGTTTTTTGTTTTTCTTTTTTTTTTTTTTTGTTTTTCTCCGGTACCGGGAACCAAACTCACGACCTTGCGCTTGCCAGGCAGGTGCTTTTGCCGCTGAGCTAAATCCCCAGCCCGACTTTGTGTTTTTAAAAAAGGTTAATTGGTTCCTATTTTATACATTTGATAGTTTCAATTTTATTTTTATATGAATACAATCGAACAGTACATTTTAGTTTTGAAGATTGATTTACTTTTTTAGATTATATTTCAAGTTATTCACCATTCAAAAATAAACTTTGAGCACCCTTATGACTGTCTTACCTTTTCTCAAAATTTAAATCACTCTCTCTGCAATCTGTTTTAAGGAGCATAGAGCAAAATCAGTTGTATGGAATTTGTGGTTTGCTTGTTGGAATTAAGTGATACTAGCTAGTTATAACAAAATCTGCTGATTTCCCTCATGCTGAGCTTATAACCAGGAAGTACAAAGTTTGTGTAAGGTAAGAGTCAGCGTATTTAGGACCCATGAATGGCGCCAGGTTGGCAACCTTTGAATGGTGCCAGATGGACACAGACTTTATTTTTTATTTTAATGAACAAAATAGAGAAGCAAGTGCTGCAGGACTACACTCATGGGGCTCTGGTGAATGCTGCGTCAATTCCATTCTAGCTTTATTCCTTGTTTTGGAATAGCTAAAGGCTAGAGATGAAAGGGAGAGGGACTGGTCACTAGTTGGAAACTTCTGTCAAATGAATTGCTACTTCAACTATGAGGATTTCAGTCCTTAACTACCTAATGTGTTAGACCTATTAGAATAAATTAATTGAGCATCCCTGCATCTCAGAACTGAAGGTATCTTAACCGTCTTCTCTCTTTATTTTCAGACATGAGAACAAGAAGCATAAAGAAGGGATATTGAGGCTGGGGATTTAGCTCAGTGGCACAGCGCCTGCCTGGCAAGCGCAAGGTCGTGAGTTCAATTCCTGGTACTGGAAAAAACAAACAAACAAAAAAAACAAAACAAAACAAAAAAAGGAATATTGGCCAAGAGGCACATGGCTATTCGTAGTATACCTATACCTCATTAAGTTCTAATTCTTGACTTTGACTCCACCACTGCTGACATTACACTATATTGCCAAACTCTAAACAAGGAGAAAAATTAAAAAGTCATCTTTTGCCGGGCATGGTGGCACATGCCTGTAATCCCAGCACTTGGGAGACTGAGGCAGGAGGATCGTTGGGAGTTTGAGACCAGCCTGGGCTACAAAGTGAGCTCAAGGCCAGCCTGAACTGCATGAGAGACCCTGTCTCAAAAAGACAAAAAAAAAAAAAAATTATCTTTTGATTTATTTTCTCTACAATATGAACACACACAAAAAAGTATTCACCATCCACTGGCATTTCTGCATTGAAGCAACTCTTCCTTAATTGGGAATCCTCCCCTGGAGTTTCCACATAGATTTTCTTCTTTGGCAATGCACATAGTAGAAAGGAAAGAATACTTTAGCCTAACGTAAATTTACTAATTAACAGCCATTATTATTTTAATACAATCTGATTGCATTACCAACTTGGAGGAAACACTCAAGGCAAGCAGAGGGAGAACTTGTCACAATCTCCCCGTCGCTGATTTCCTCGAGATTATCCCAGTCGCGTGCATTTTCCTGGGATTGGAGAGGATCACTGCCCTCATCTCTTCATCTAGTTGTAGGGTCCGTGGCTTCGTCCATTGAAGTAAAATCTCTCGACTAAATGACTGCAGCAGCGATGACTATGCCTCATGGCAAAGCAGCAGAAGGAGCAAGTTTGGAATGTTGAGTGAACAGGAAGAGGCGTGCATAAGTGTGGAAATGTATTTCGGTTTATTTACTGCTAGTGTTTTTGCTAAATGAACCTTAAGTAATCAGGACAATTTTTCATTTCTTCGGCAACATGCATAGTAGGAAGGAAAAAATACTTTAGCCTAATGTAAATATCCCTCCTTTTCCCCTTCATTATTTTTATCAGCAGCTGCTCATTCTTAGCTTGACATCTGTTCTGCCTTGTTCTTTTTTGCTTTTTTTTT
>NW_004955432.1:19244856-19265744 GCF_000276665.1 Chinchilla lanigera
TTTTTTTTTTTTTTTTTTTTTTTTTTTTTTTTTTTTTTTTTTTGTTCTGCCTTGTTCTTGATTCTGTATCCCTGGGGCCATTTGCTTCCTCGGACAGGCCCTGTCCACATTGCCTTCACGACCTCTCCCTTCCCTTTGCAGGCTTCCTGTGGGATCCCTCTGTCCCTCGTCTCCGTCTACCTGAGCCCTACTAGGATCAGTCAGGGCAGGGATGACTGCAATAGATTCAAGTCCCGCTCTTCTAGCTCCGGGTTGGGAGACCCTGTGCCAGTTCCTCCTTTTTGATCATGTGACCCTATCCATGACTTCTTTTCTGAATATAAATGTTTCAAAAGGAGGGAAACGGTGTGGTGGCACACGCCTGTAATCCCATCACTCAGGAGGCTGAAGCAGGAGGATCATTGTGAGTTCGGGACCAGCCTGGGCTACAAAGTGAGCTTGAGACCAGCCTGAACTGCATAGTAAGACCCTGTCTCAAAAAGACAAAATAAAATAAAATAAAATGAAAGGAGGGTAACAGTAGAGAATAAGCCTTCAGATTTTGACAACAGAAAGACCTTGGTTTAAAATCCAACTTACCTGTTTCACATTTAGACAAAGTACTTTTTCCTTTCAAGGTCTCAGCTTCTATTTCTCCGAGATAACTGATGCAGCGTATCTGACCCACAGTAACTCCAGAGCATGATGTCCATCACACTGAGGCGGGAAAGTGTGGGAGCAAGAGCTTGAGCTTGGCAGCCAGATACTTGGACCCAGAGGCCAGACATCACTAGCAAGTGACTTCTGCTTAGAGCCCCACTTTTTCTCACATACACACTGGGGTTAAGAACAGCGTCTAACCTGTGGAGAATTCAGTGAGATAACAACCACAGATTGCTTGTCGCTCTGTGGCGTAGATGGAGAAGAATTGTTTCTTCCCTCTGATTCTTCACTGCCATGGTCAGCTTCTCCTCCAGAGGACCGGGTTACTCAGGTCTCTCACGGAGGAAGTTTGCACTCGTTTATCCATCCACTGACTTACTCATGCATGCAACAAATGTCTGTAGTAGCTACTTCCACCCTTTCTTTGACCTCTCTGTGTTTGGTGTCCTTTCAAAACTGACAGCCAGGCCAGTCTCCAAAATCCTCTGCCTCCCCCCAGGTAAGCTAAGGATATGCAAGTCTTCAGCAACTCTCTCTTCCCTGTCCTGCGATGGGGTTGTTTCCCACAGCCATTGGTGCCCTTAGTTTGTTCTCCACACTTGTACCTAACTCACCCTAACTTCAGTGCAGAACTCTTTGCTCTTGAGCGAATCCTCAATCCCTCCACAGTTCCTGCGCTCTTATTTCCTTCTTTCAGATCAAGGTTCTTGTCGTATCCCAACATGACAGTGAACTAATTTAATAAACCGTTCTGAGCTGCTGGAAGGACTTCATCCAACCCATGTATATTCTGAGGACCTGCCAGGCACTGTAGAGCTTTTGTGGAAATCAGTGGGGAGTTGGAAGAAATATTTGTCTCTCTGGATCTGCCAGTGAGGAAGGAAGATGGAAAACGGACAGATGACTAAAATATTGTGCGCTGACAATGTTTACGGCACAGGGTGTGCACCCAGGGCAGACCTGAGGGGCCAGGGAGGACTTCCTGAAAGAAGCAATGTTTTAAAAAAGAGAATGGGTTCAATGGGACTTGGTTCCAGGCCAAAACAAATGGAAACACTTAAAGTACAGAGAGGTAACAATTTCTTCGTGGTAACAAGAAAAAGCCTGGCTAGAGCGTAAATAGGGATTGAAAATAGACTAGGTGATAGGAATCCACAGGGACAAGGGTACTTGTGGCTTTATAAGCAACCTCGAGGAATTTAGATTTTATCCAAAGAGCATGAGGGAGCCATTCAAGGGTTTTAAATAGGGCAGAGACATCATCAAGTTTGGTTCTAGAAAGCTCATTTTGGCATAGATTCAGAAAATGATTTGGAAGGAGGGCGTTATTGGATTCAGGCCATTCAGTCAGAATGTTCTGCCGTGATTCAGGTGGACAGTGGAATGGCCTGACTCAGGGCAGTGGGGGAAATCTGCACCCCTTTATGCATCTGTTCCTTAATCCTAGCAATAAATATATATTGACTCTGTGCCAGACACTGTACTGTGTTTCAGAATTTAAACAGTAGTTAGAAAGGACGGGGTCCCGGCCACTCAAGGGGAATTTTGACTGGCTGTAATACAGGATTGGACCATGTACTGAGGTATGATGGGGCAGTGATCAGGTGGGAACTTGGAGGATTTACCTGGAAGACAAGTGAAAAAACTAAAAGGCAAGCTGAGATCCGAATTCATTATTCCACAAATATTTACTAGCACTGTTTGCATGACCTCTTCATGGTACGGAAGATCTACTAGTGGAAAAGATAAATTTCTCTGGGTCAGAGAGCTTAAATTCTAGTAGAAAGCTTCCTGTCTAGTCTTCTGATTCATGGGTATCAGAAAGCTAAGATAGACAAAAGTTGAGTAGATAGATTAATAATGTATAGTGAGAAACATGAGAGACCAACGTCCAGAGAATTTGGCAAGGAATGATGAGATCAGTGTTGTACATGCTGAGTTGGAGGTCCCAAAGGAGGTCAGACAAGAATGCCTCCATAGGCAGTATTGTATAAGGGTTGGACAGCTGGGCCCTACCTGCATATTGCCTGCGTTCAAAGCCTGATTCTAAGCTCCATTACTTTCATCAAATTACTTAACCTTCTTGTCCTTCCATTTTCTCATGAGTATTGTGGGAATAATAATAATGATAATAATAGCCCCTACCTTGTAGAGTTGTGATATCAAATGAGCTAGTAAATAGTAAGTGCTTAGAATTATGCCTGACACATAATACGTCTTAAGCAAGTTTTAGCTAATGCTATATATGAAAGTAGGGAGCATATCAGGTGATTATACCACTGCGTCAGCTGGGTACTGTGGAAAGTGCCGACCTCGTTGATATCATAAGTAATACATCTTTATCTATTTCTCCTGACAATTATCTCAAAGATGCCAAGGAAATAGGGAGAGTGTTTTTGTAGTTCTTACAAAGCTATCAAAAGTAGTTAGCAGTGATCTTAATGTAATTGATTATCGATGCTATACAGATTAGATTTCCCAAGAAGAGTGTCAAAGAGACACAAATGGCTTCCAATAACAATGGGTTATGATAACAATGTTTATAACAATGGGTTTATAACAGTGTTCAAAGAAGTGAAATTTGCAAAGGATACTGAAAGGGCCTGGCCGGGAAAGTAGGAGAAAATCAGATGATTATGACAAACTGGAAGACAAAGGAAGTGAATTTAGCAGGAAGGAATGCTAAGTTGAGGCAAATGATACAGGGAAATCAAGCAACCCTTGGATGTCCTTGATGCCCTTGGGAGTAGAATCGGTGGAGGAAATGGGAGGGATGTGGATGGAGGAGTGAAGAGGTGACGCTGGATCTCAAAGAACTGAGTGAGCGTGACAGAAAGAGGGAGATATAGAACAGTTTTGTTGGCCTTCTCCCTCTTTAAGGCAAGAAAGCCATGAAAATATGCAAATGCTGAATACCATAAAGTAAAACCTAGCAGAAAGGGCTCAAGGAGCAGAGTGCAAGTAATTGACAGAGGAGGGTGTCGTGAACTTGGCAGATCAGATGAGATATTTACTTTCTCCTTAAATCACTAATTTAACAGGATCCTTCTGGACACGTGTCTTCTTGTAGAGCAGGAATTTCAAGCCAGCTAAGGGGAAGAAAGTACTCTGGACCTGGTAGGCTATCTTTGTTAGCTTATGCTTCTCCAGCAGCTGTCCATGTTACACACTGAGCCCTTTCCTGTGGTGGTCTTCTCTACAACTAGATCAATAGCACAAGCTTTTGCTATAGATGATTTAATTAAAGCTCTGATTCCCTTATAGTGCTATAATTATTTCTAAGTTATCAAAATGTTCTTGATCTTTCTTTAAATGTGGTTGATTTCTGCCACTGATCCCTACACTCACAAATAAAATCATTGCCTCCTGCTTCCCAGATCCCAAAGGACCTGAATCTGAAGATACCACCCTTCCACCCCTCTAACTGGTTACTTTAGGCATTCTTTGGTACCTTCTGAAAAGCATCAAAATGACATGATTCATTATCTTTCTTCTCAACAATACAGATGTTTTCTCTTTAGTCATTTTACAGCTTGGGAGACTTTCAGGACATATGTTTATGTGTATGTATCTGAATTGGCTTAAGGATTCTTCTACAACCTGAAGGCTTCCTGTGTATGAGGGTATACTCCTTACACACATTTAGAATTTCCATCATTTCTTTCAGTCCATTTGGGTACTGTTCATGAAAGTGGGGCTTACTTCTATTACCTAGGCACACTTTAACCTAGTTGAAAAAATAGTATGATAATTACAAATGCAAACCTCACCATTGTAGTCTTCTACAGTATTTATAAAACATAGTTGAAAGAATGGAAGAAACTTACTGAATGTCAGCACCAAAAAAGGCTTTTTAAGTTTAAGAATGATGAAATGGAGATCCAGAAAGATTAAATGTTTTGGCTGGGTAATGATCACCGGGTCACTCAATGGATTAAAGGCAGTATCAGAATTAGAATTCAAGTCTTTTGATTCTTGGGTAGAACTGCATCTTTTATCTATTATGATACATAGATGACATTTCTAAAATATGATAGTATAATCTATTTAAAATGAAACATATGAATAATACACATATATTTTTGTCCACACAATATCTATGACTACATTAATGATTTTTCTGTAGTTGTTTTTTGGTTTTGTTTTATGCTAATAAACAAAACAAAGTAACTCCTGTCTGTTGGTAATGTACAGAAATGGAAGCATAAATATTTTTTGGAGAAGGCTCCTGAGATAGCCAAGAAAACACTTCCTGCTCATTTGAAATTTCACCGTATGACTTTTTAATTCCTTTTATTTCACTGAAACAGTGTGATGTGCTATAATAAGAATTCAATCTGTTCTGATATTATTACAGAGGAATATTCATCAGACTCACGGGCTCAGGCGCGATTAGGTCTATTCTCTTCAGAGCCTTTCAAGCTCTGTTTTCTATTAACGTATCTCTAAGGTGGCATTTGGGCCTTTGATGTGTCTTTTTAGTCCCATAGTCTTAAAACAGCTGTTTGTATTATTCATCCCACAGTGTCATTTATTTTACCAACAGGAATCACAACCTTTGCTTTGCGTGTCCGCTTTTATTACTTGGGTTGGTGTGTGAGATCCCGTCATTGTGCTCCTGGAGGCCACATGGGGTGAGTGCTCTTGGTCTTGTGGTTCTGATTTGCTCTTCCATGGGCATCAATGCATGGATTGACTTAAATCTTTCATACCACAATAGCATTGAAAATATTAATTGTGTGCTATATCCCTTACAAAGAAGAGGCACCTAACAATTTTGAGTCTGTGGAATGAAGACAAGGAAGGAGAACAGGCGTTGAGGTTTTGATCACCCTTATTTTAAAGTGATTGCAGTAGAAGTCCCCAAAATAATGCTCACTAAAGTTTTTGAAATAGAAATTCAAAGTGAAAACGATACAAATTTGTGCAAGATGAAAGCAGTTTTTAAAAAGCAAAATCAGTGGATCAATGCTTACCATTCAAAATAGTCACGTGCATTTCTTGATCCATAGGAAGGTTTTATGATTGCTGCTGTGTTTAGTACTTACCTGGTGCAGTCAAGTGGGTATTAGGCTTAGCCTTTTTTTTATTGGGTGGTAGGAACTGGGGAGTGGAAAGATACAGCTAGCTAGGCACAGAGAAATAACCGATTGTATACGCTTCTTCTGTTTTCCAAAAAGCCCCTTTGCCCCTCATCTTATCCCCACTTCAGTACTGATTTGTTAAAATTTCAGAAATTAAAATTTATTTGACATTGGATAAGATCAAAGCTATCAGATATGCCGTCCGCTCAGAGCCACTGTACTCAGTACAGCGACCACCCAAAAATCTACTCCAGCTACAAGTCTGCCCCTTGAAAAAGATGGCTTCAAGATAGATATTTCTAAACTAAAAAGGAAGCCATACTGTCTTTCATTTTGAGACAAACTCTAGCAATTGAAAAAAATCAATATCAATTAAATCAATAATTCACTTCCTTCCTACTAAATACAGAATAGAGCAAATCACACGGCCCTGATGAGGAATATTATTGCTATGTTACTGATACTTGACTTTTACCAGGAAGCTTGAGGGTCTGGCCAGCGAATGACTTCACTCAATCTACGTAACTCCACACTCACCTTACTGGGAGCCCCTATAGCTTAGAAGCTAATGGTCTTATTCCCCTAGAGGTACTTGCTATCTGTGAAATGCGGTGTCATGACATAACTGATCTTTTAGTAAAGTTAAAATACTTAGCATTCAATTTTTCTTTTGGTTGGCTGGAGCACTTGCCTTCTTGCTTTGGGAAATACACTGTTTTAGGAATGAAGTGGGATGATTTTCCTGTATGTCTTCAATGATTAAACTCTAAAAGCAAGGGTGAGAACATCCATTATGGTAGTAGCATGTAAATGATAAAATTTTGTTTTCAGAGTTGAGATCATCAACTTTCCTGATCAATGAAATATAGAATAAATCTCATTTATATTTTGGGACCAGCTCTCTGTAAATCAGATATGATGTTTATATCTTTTCACTATGGTATCGTTTGTGCTAAATACAATGGAATATCACTGTGTAATGATTGTACAAAGTTATTACATAAATATATTTAATGCGTGCAAATGAAAAGTGATTTACCATAATTACAATCTTCCTTATGATCCTTCCTTCAGAAACAAACAACAGCCAACTTCTGTAAGCTGAATAAATAAAATACTTTCAATTTTCTTGGGTTAACAAAATTAAATGTTTTAAGTATTTGTCCCTGATCTGACTCTTACCATTATTTAAGTTTCAGGAAATTTTTGAACTGCAGGTTTTAGTGTAAAAAAAACTATTTAGATGTAAAAATGGGCTTATATCTACGTAAGTCCAAATCTTTTTTTCAAAAATTGGGCTGGGGATTTAGCTCAGCGGCAAAAAGCGCCTGCCTGGCATGTGCAAGGTTGTGAGTTTGGTTCCCGGTACCGGAGAAAAACCAAACCAAAACAAAAAAAAGACAAAAAAAAAAAAGGTTGTAAAATCAAGAAATTCATCCATCCAGTTTTATTTACCACTGATAATAACTCAGAGTTCATTTCTCTGGCAAAGTAAGATTACAGGTCTTCCTTACTCCAAACTCCTACACTAAAATTGTTGCCCTTTATTTTGATTTAAAATAACTATCATGATAAAAATAATAAAATAAGTACCCTCATATATAAAACTCAACAGCATTTATAACTTAGGTAAAGCAGAACAAAAAAATTCTAAAGTATTCTTGAATGTACATTAAAATTCAATTGCTGTTAGGCTAGTATTCTAGACATACAAAGGTTGGAATATGAAATTATAGTATATTCTTGGAGGTGTTTCAGAGGGTTTCGCAACTGCTGGATTCAAACCAACTGATAAAAATTGGATTACTCTAGGCGGCAATTTGCAATTTTAATTACTGTATAAAAGACACTCAGATTAGGACAATATTTATTTATATGTGGTAAGCTTAACTCTTAAACTTATTCTTTAAATTCTAATATGCGCTAATGTGTATGCCTTTTAAAAATTCTACTACAGTTTAATTGACTGCTAAATTGTGACATTTTTAATATCATGATGAATGATCTGTTAGTGTCTAATATAGGTCTTTATTGAAGCACAGATTAAGAGATACCCTTGATCAATACAAGGATCTACCCATCTGTAAATACTGTCCAATGTAAAGAGTATTATAAAATAAGAACATGTCTTTAAAAATTTGAACATACTGCTTCAATATTGTTTAGCATGTATATATTAAAACTGCACTTACTATAAGGTGTCATATAGTCTTACTGATTATCTAGGCCATTTGTCCAAAATTAGTCACAGGGAACCTAGTGAAAAAGTGTGAATAGTTCTATATTGCTCACCATTAAGAAAACCTTTAAGTCCATTTTCCATCAAAAATTACCATATTCACTGACCCAGAAGAGGGCATAATTATTCACATTTTGATTACAGATTCTTTTTTTTGTTTTTGTTTTTGTTTTTCCGGTACCGGGAATTGAACTCACGACGTTGCGCTTGCCAGGCAGGCGCTGTGCCGCTGAGCTAAATCCCCAGCCCCCAATTATGGCTTCTTTTTCTTTCTCTTCTGCCTCTTGTATTCCACCATCCTAGACCTACCTGTTTTGGAAATAATATCCGAATTAACATCTCAAGTGGGACAAAGACAGTATTAGTAAAAATGGCAATAGCTGGGAAAATTAGTATTTTTGCTTTTCTGTTCCTGTATGTAAATAATATTTTTGCTTGTTAAGCGTTTATTTATTGGCTGGTATTAAGTTTTGCTAATTTGTGGAACAGAAAATAAGTAGAAGACAAGGTCCATGAGCTTACAGTTTTCTATCTTCTAAGAATGAACCTAGATTTCATTTCTTAAAAAAATCTAAAATAATCAAAGAACACGATCACATCATGTAAAATCACAAACAGATTGCATATAACCTAGGCGTGCAGAGAACTGAAAAATCTATGTGAGTCAAAGTGATCAAAGGTGAAACTTGACTGGATTTTCCTTTTGGGGAGAAGCATGACTCAGTATGCTGGGGAGGTGTGTGTGTGTGTGTGTGTGTGTGCGTGTGTTTATGGGATGGTGAGTGCGTGTGTTTATGGGATGGTGATAAAGAATGAAATATAGGAAAGAATGAGAGAAGAACCTGCATAAATAAAAACAGAGCTATATCATAAAAGATCTTGATGCATTTTGAATTCAACGTCATGTACAAATTGGCACTGGAGGTTCTTAAAATAGTAATGTCATATTCTAAGCCACTTAAAACTTTGTCCCATTTCCCCCCTCGTCCTTTCAAACTACCCTATCATAAATGTTGATTTGTTCGCTTGCTTTTTGTGTTTTAGTGTCTCCTGTTCCCATCCCCAGAACAACCCTACCGTTCTCTCCTATTTTGTACGCATCTTCTCTTTGATGACTGCCAGCGCGTTGGGTCCTCCTACCAAGAGTGAAATGCGTCTCTGTTTTTCTGCCACAGAGAAGTATCGAAGGCAGTAAGCTAAGCCTCCAGTTTCCTGTATGCTTCTCTCCTCCTTCTTTATAATGAACATGTTATACTTGATCATAATCATTCACTATAAGTATAGTTTTAGTTGGCTGAAAATAGAATAGTTTTTGGTTGAATATTTATGAGAATGTATTGTGTCATGTGCATACAGTTTAAATTAATCTGAAGATTATAACAGAGAACAAATTTTCCTTAGCAAGGCTCAAATACAGTACAGAAAACATCTTTCTCCTGTCTTGTTTCTTCTTCCTGAAAATGACAGTTTTTTATGTTCATGATGGAAATACAAAGCACTGGAACTCAGGCATTGCAGAAAATGCTCAAGACCTCCCAGGCATAACAAATAATAGCACCACACAGAAGAACGCAGGTTCTTTCTGCATCGGGGCTCTGAGCAGCATCATATTTAGAGGCACTGAGGCAATAATTGTACACAATTTTCAATGCGCTGCAGATATATCAAGACCGTGTAAAACTAGGCACATTTGCTGCCTTGAATTATAGATTCCAGGATGCATGCATATTTTCCCATGCTTCCAACCAAATTCTTTATTGGTAGCTCAAAAGTTACTGTCATGATAAGAATCATATCTTACCTAGTCTATTCCCCTAGTCTATTCCCTTAAAAGTCAACAAGCCACAAGACTCAAAATATAAAAAAGGGGTGTTTATAATAAGTAAGCCATTTTATTGCTATAAATCAGAATTGTAAATTAAAAACACACCATTAATTCTAGTCATTTAAATCTGAGCCTTGAATATGATTAAAAATAATAAGAAGATGGGTTTGCATTGATTTGCATTAACAGCCAGTGTCTTTTTCATGCATGCAAGGCACAGCAATAAGTACAAAAAATAGGCTTATGTTCATTTTACAAGTCTTAAGGACTAACACCTAAGCCAATAACAGATTCGGTTAAAGAATTTATCAAGCACTCTGAACATTGTACACACAAGGTGCTTATTAAGTGTTCAAAAGTGGATCATTCTGAAATCACAAACTGTAGAGGTATGAAAACATCTTCTTCTATTTTTTGTTTTAGATGTTTGATCTAGAAACTTGAAGCAGCTTTGGTTTCCTCTAAAAGAAATCTATGAATTATTTATAATTGAGGGCAGAACATAAAAAGGAATAACAGCGCACAAATATCCATAATTTGGTCATTTGCAATGGAAGCAGCGCATCAAGTCTGCCTGATTAAAATTAAAAGTGCTATTATGAAGTTAGCACATGAATAAAGCAAAAGCCCAGAGAAAAGCGTATTTCAGTGTGCTATATATAGATATTCTCCAGGGTGCAAACCAACAAGCTGGAATCAACTTGGGCCCACAGGTGCTCAGACAGGAACCTAGTTTTAATGTACGTAGGCAGTGCTTCTCAGCGAACCAGTGTCGGTCATGGAAAGCTGTGTTGGTTAGGAATCACCACGTCATTCATGTCCTGGAAACATCCACGTCCCAAATAAACTATAGATTTTTCCAAGCCAGAGGAAATTCATTACACAAACAGCAAACTAAAGGTCAATTGAATTGACCATGTCTTGTAACTGATCAGCAAACCAGGTCCTAATACCCAGCCTGACGTCCTTTGCCCCACAGTACAGGGTAGTTAAATAGAAATTGAGACCACAGACCCTGTCATGCTGGAAGGGAGAAGACAGCAGCTGTCCTTAGAAGATGGCCTGGCCTTGTTACAGTAACTTGGAAGGTGAGAGGTCAAATGCAAAGAATGCTGTTCAGCTTCCATGAAAACTACAGCAAAACAGCATCTTAAAACGCAGTGCAGGAGTGGTCAGGTATGTGGGCACCTGCCCATAAGCCAATCTGTGGAAAAGTGTACTCCGTGGATACATTAATACAAATAAACAGTACTAAGGGTTAATTCTTGTAATCACACTGAATCATCCTTTTACTATGTAGAGATCTGAACACTACCATTACCAAAGCTATAGAGCGATTTCAGAGTAGGTGAGGAAGTGTTATTAGCCGGTGCACTCACTAGGAACAGTGTCCCTGGAAGGTGGAACTTTAAAGGGAGACTTGACGGACTGCACGAGAGGTTCTTACTCAGCTTACAAAAGTCATCTAGCTCATCTCTCCTCTTTATAAAATGTGACAACACTGATGTAGTACTAAAGAACAGGCGCCGCATCTAGGTAAAACTGTCCACCTGGTGTGAGTTGTGTAACCCACTTTTAAACTCTGAGCAATGTCCTTCTAAAAATCCTTTGAAAAATCAGATGGGTTCTCCTCTTTCTTTAGGCACCGGATCGTACATGAAAGCAGTGGGGGATATTAGTAACCTACTGCTATTCTTTGGTTCCTTCAGATTTTCAGTGGATGAGAAGGGCAGAGGGCAGACAGCAAGGTGGAACTGAATTGGAAAGGCCTGGAGCTCTCTTTGTATTCTAGCTTTTTATTCCCTTTAGCGTCTAACCTGCTTCAATTATTTTGTTATATTTAACAGCAGCAGCAGCAGCAGCAGCAGCAGCAACAACAACAATAGCCAACGTTTATGAGTGCCTGCTCTGGGCTGGGCGTTACGGTGAGTGCTTTACGTCTATGTTTGCATAATACTTTTGCAGGTTACTCTTGGTTTCAGTTTTTAAATTGGTATATACAACAATAGCACCAGTTTGTGTTAATAAAATGAGTTAAGATATGAAAACAGTTTAGATAGTGCTTTGCACATAGTAAGTGCTTATTTATTATTTCTTCTCATCTCCAAATCTTACTGCTATTTCTTATTCCCCAATTTATAGATAAGGAAATTGAGTTTCAGAGAGTTTATACTGTCTGGTTCAACACCATAGAGCTAATAAGGGTCATTGTAATAAGGACTTAAAACTCCGTGTCTTTTGCTTTTTAACAACTGCATCGTGCTGGCTTGCCCCTTCCTGTACATACATTCCACCACCACCGTCCGCAATTCTCTGACTACTGGAACCTTGCATTGAACACACTGGGAGCTTTCACATGGTTTTGCTTTGTGCACATCTTGTTATTCTTTCTGCTGAAATGGTTCTCCTAATGTCGTCCAGCACTTAAAATTAAAATTATCCTTCAAGCCTTCCTTCAGTCGCCACCTTTCCTACCTCCCCTTCCCTCTCCCTTCTTCGCAGAGTTAATTGCTTGTCTCTGTTCTCTTTGCACTTACCTCACAGATCTCCTTTACAACGCTTATCACATTGTCTCATAATGTGTTTATGTCTGCACTGCTAGGTGTGAACTTTATTACAATAAAAAGTGAAGTTTACTTAAGACGCCAGACTCTCTGCTGAGGGCATCACAAGGAGGGACTCAATAGATCTTCTCAGTAACCCTAGCATACAGGTGTATACCAGTGGTGGCGAAGCAATGGCATGCACGTGCCAGCTGTTTGTTATTGAAAGCTCTAAGGGGTTCGTCATCACTGGTATATGCTATGGTCTTCTCTTTCTCATGGATGAGGCATAGATAAGTTAATTTCCTAGAACCTACATGCAACAGGCACAAAGTAAGTGACTACTGAATTAAATTACATATAAACAAAAATGCTTACTAACCATAACCAAAATTTCCTCTTCTCGCTGGAGAGAATGAACTTTCACCATGTTTCTTGGAAGGAGGAGAATAGAACAAACTCCTCTTTTGTCTATTTAGTTGGAGTTTTTCTTTCCTAAAGCTATGAAAATAAGCAATTAACATTAAGTAGTTCAAGCTCCAGTATCAGTTCAGTTTTTACATTTTGCATACTGAAGTCAGTTTCCACGTACTATAATAAATGATTCGGTCCCCTGTCCCATGATCTTGAGTACTCACCTATGTTAAATGTTACAATACTTCATTATCTATTCAAAACCCCATAAACCAAGACATGCACTACATATCAGCTTTAAGATTTGTGTTAAGATCTTATTATTTGCTAAATTCAGATGGAGGAAAAAGCACTGCATCTGCCTGTGAGGCAAACGTTGACACCTGTAAGATGAGTTCTGTGTCCCAAGAAAGAGTTGGGGATGGGCTGAGGGCCAGGTGGGGAAAGCTCCAAGACTCAAACCACCTGTGGTATTTGGTGGTCCTTTTTCTACCAAGACTCAGAAGGAAACACATTCTCCGGCTTTCTTTGGAGGGCCTTTTAGGTTTCATTACTTGTGTTAACTTTCCTACTGTTGTGAGAGAAAAACTGGCTTTAAAAGCCTCTTAACCCAGAGGGTTTGAGAAGCTACCGGACATTTCCTTTTGGGCAAAAAACGATAGTGTAAGAGTTCCTTCCCCATTTTAAAATCATCTCATTTATATGGTCTTTTTATAAAGTTAAAGCTTTTTGGTTATATTTTTTAGAGCCTGTTACATTGCAGGATAAAGCTGGGAGTTATTAATCTCCTGACTTCTGATCTTTCCTACATTGCTCCAGTTTCCAATGTGGCTTAAACTTATTTGACTACTTTGACTGCTGGCAGAAAAATAATCCAGCCATGTGCAAACAATAGCTTCATTTTAACCACTATGCAGATTATTATGCAGCAAGTCTATTATTTTAATGTGGTATAAATAAAGTTTCTGAGGGAATGAGAATGTCACAGAATACTGACATGCCCACAGTTGAGAATAAGAACAAAAAAATTTCAGCAACAAATAGCTACCTGCAACATCCATTCGAAACATTTCTAAGAGAATATTAACAGACATGGAAGTAATATATTTTTGCACAGAAAAACAAACAAGATTTGGGAATCATAAATAATCCACGAGTCTGGTAACTATCTGTCTTGAGTAATATCTTTAGTTAATATTTAAAACATGAACATTTATCATCGTAGCTCTTTTCCTGTTTAATATGGAATTAATTAGCTGGAGTTTTTGGTGCATGTGTGTTTAATAACACACAGTCTATGCTACACATGAAGCACACGGAAGTGAAGAGTTTTGGTTCTGTTTGCTTCTGTCTTGCAATTATCTCAGTTGTAACACAACTCATTATATGTCTGAGCTGAAAAGTTATGTCTCTATAATTATACGTTTTATCATTTCTGCCACAGAGGTGAGTTTTAGGGATTAAATACATTTTTCAGCAGACTGGGGATCTGTTATATCCCTGATAAGGAACAATAAAAACTGTTGAAGGAGTAGATGCCTTCATAATAAAAATAAATGTCCAGTTTCACATATTATTCCCATTGTTGTTGGACACCAGCAGAGGCCCCCTGAGGGTCCTAAAATGAGAACAAACAAGTTCTTTATCAGTCTGCACTTCACAGAGGCAATCTCACGCTGGTATGGAGGAAAGTCCAAGCAGAGTGTGAACGACCTCCACGCCTCTTGAAGGAACTGAAAGCTCTCCTGTGGAAGTGACAGGACATGAGGCGGGGGATCTGGCATTTAGCTTTTTTGCTGTGATTTTATATATAGAATTAACAACATAGGAATTGGTTCCAAAGCACAGCATGGTGATTCATCTAAGTGTGGGAGAAATGGTCCTGATACCTAGAGTAGAATGGGGGTTCCCTCTGAATTGAGGGATTATAATAGATGGGAGAGCTCAAGGAACACTGGGTAAACATGAAAGATAAGGCACAGAAGTGAAAATGGAAAGCAGTCAATTACGGCCATTAATACCTATCGCATCTTGGGGATGTTTACTACCTGAACACTCACAGCCCATTTTATTACACATTTGTTGTTTCTTGCCCTCACTACATTGAGAAATCTTCATGTCTGCTTTGTAAATTTTCAGTGTGCCCACAGCACCAAGCCCAGGGCCCAGCAGGTATTTTTTGAATGAAAGAATAAATGAGTCAACTATTCAGCTAGGCTTCACGGGGACAGAGGTAAATGGGTAAGTGGCCACGTCCATGTGTCAACAATTACAAATCAGTTGCAGTTTATGTGGAAAAGGCTGGTGTTGACATCCAGTCATGTAAAATCTAAAGAAGACAGTTCAGTCAGCAGCCTGTCCTACCTGCAAACAGTGGTTTTCTTCTAACCATACTGATTTTGTGTTATTCAAATGGGGCCTGGGTGGGAAGCTGTGCAAGCTACTCACCTCCCCCAGTTAACGTCTGCATGAGACTCTACATTTGCAGAGTGAATGCCTAGCCCCTGCCCAGTATTTAGAAAAGAAATGTGTTGTGCACAAAAGGACCAAGATGAGATGGTAACGAGGCCTCCATGCAAACACATCTCCACTATGATCGAAAACAATTTAAGACTGTTAAGCTCCAATATGTAATTAGTTCACAAGAGATACATTATGACCGGTACTGAGTCTTTTCACAAGAAAGTTGGATTCCCCAGTGGGAGCATTTTTATGGGTTGAAGAACAGTAACATTTTCAAGTTGAACTAGTTACTAATTGTTTTTAAATACTGAGTATTGGAATGGATATCAAAGTAGACAATGTGATTTGGTCATAAAGACACTGTATTAGACTTTTACGTTGTAGGATTGCCAGTATTACTCACTGGCTTAAAAATAGCATTAACCAGGGATGTGTGTCATCCACTGCTTCCCTCTTGACCTGCAAATGCCAAGTTACTCAAGAGCAGCCTTACACGAAAGTTACTACAGTTCAGCTATATGCCGTGCTCACTGGGACTGGTCACTCAACCCAACCCGAATCTGTTACTCCAAACAGCTAGGTAAAGCTATGCGGCCCCACTTGCCTCTTGCTCTGATTCCTCAGGTTCCTACTCTTAATCCACATTTTGGTTTTCTTTTCTATAAAATGGAAATGAGTGTTGGTAAAACCTGTTCTTTGCCTCCAGGTATTGCTAAATATTCTATTGATGGCTGGTGGTATTAGAACCTTGAAGCAAAATTGTTCCTAAGGATAATTATTGTAATGATAACTTTCATCTAATTTTTTTTGTTGTTGGAAACATAACGTTATCGGAACATCTCTTAGTAGCATCTTCTTTATTGTGTTTTAGATAAGGGTTTTAGTAGCAGCTAGGAGCCTTTATTGCTACACCAAACTCACTGTTGAGCATTAAACTTTGTCTCAGATCCAATCAACTTGGGTGGAGTAAAATGAGTCCGGAATACTCACTGAATCACTGCTTGAGCTGTCCTTATATAAGCAAAACTGAACAATTTCAAGTGTCATTAAAACATTTCAGTTATCTTGTTCTTTTTTATACGGATATTCTCTTTATAGAAGTACTATACCAATGAGAAAATCTGTCCCACTAGATTCCTAAACTTGTTTTTCCAATGCAAAAAGCCCCATAAATAAAACAATGAAAAACAAACAAAACTAACTTCCTCTCTTTTTTTCACGTTATGACAAAACATTTGTCTTACAACTTATGCACAAATTAAACTGTGATAATTATATTAAAATTCTGAACCAGCACATTAAGCAAATACACATTTTAAAATACTACTTGCATGTAAGAATAGAGGGAAGATTATCAAAAGCTACCAATAATGCTTTTTAAAATAATATTATGCCAGTTTATCAGCTCGTTATCATTCATACATTTCCAATTCCAGAATACAGTAAGTATAAAAATAAAAAAACCAGAATCATAGTAAAGCAAGTTTTCCTAATTTGTGCTTGCCTCCCAGATTTAAAAAAAGTGATTCTTATATGCCAAAATGTAAAATTTATTCCAAGAAAATTAACAGGCTACACGAATAAATTTTGGCAAATGCAACTTTATATTGAAGTTCACACATCTGTATCTTAAGGAATGAGGCTCACAGAATCTAATGTATTTCTAAAGTACCTGAAATCATATTATAAGCTTTCACAAGTTAAAACTCAAATAATTTAAACGACCAATACACTGAATGTGCAGAAAATATAAACAAGACTGTGCCTTCCATCGAATAGATGCTTCACAAATTGTGCAGGATGTCATACTAAGGCTGTGGTCTCCTCTTGACAGCTGACTTAAAATATAAATACACTTCAACTGGCAGCCTCCCAGAGCACACCAGAATGGGTAGCACACCTCGGAAGAAAAGCTCCTACGCCAATGATGTGCACCTTAATTTTCAAACCATGTGAAGAAAAAGGAACAAGAGTACTAAATGATCTTCCATGCACTTCCAGATGAATGACCATGACTGATTAGATGTCCCTTGACTATTTGCTCCAATGCTAAATAAGATGAAGGATACTAGATAACCCTTTAAGGCAACCTGTGTTTATTCTGCATTATTAGAACTGCTCAGTTGTGACCAGCTGGTACCATTAATGTTGCCTCCCACACCAATATCTAGCATTTGTAAAATAGAAAGGAATTGGAAAACCTTTACACTAAATCAACATAACCGCAGAACACAGTTCAATGCTAGCAATTTCACTGGTAGTTAAGGAAAGGTGGTATTTAGAAATAGCAATGTATTAATACAAAAAAGTAAACTCTAATTGGAACCAATATACTGCTTTGGAATGCTCCCCCAGACTTACAAGGCGATTTTTAAAGTGATATTCCAATAATTCATGGCACGTCTTTAGTGGATTACAGTACTTTAAGTCCTCAAATAGTTTAGTCTTTGCAAAACAAAAATAGTATGAAATGTTTACAGTCTTCAAACTTCTAAAATTAGTTTTTATCAACACATTTACCTCATGTCAACTTAATTTATTAAGATGTCCAATGCTAATTGGTTTTTTTTGATTTTTTTTCGTAAGTAGTGATATACACAGCATTTAGCACTGATACTTAGCACCCGCTACTTTCCTTATCTAGTTTTCAACCACAGAAAGAAACTTAGGGCAGTGGTTCAGTCCTTTCTTAATTACAAACCTTCGCCGGCCGTCAGCAGGATCACGCTGAGATTTAAAATAGGATTATAGGTGAACTGTTGCAAAGACTGCAGAATGTTGCCCAAATCCTCGTAACTGCTGATCCCATTCTTGAATTTCTTCTCAAAATATGGCTACAGGCCACAATTGCTTAGCAGAGAAGGTTAGTGTTTCACAAGGCTAGAGATTTACAGATGCTCCCTCATATAACACAGTAAGGTTCCCTTGGTAACCTGGATTTTCTGCAGTAAAGAAGGGTTGTGCTGAAACAGCGCCTCAGCTCCCTGTTGGAGAAAATGCAGACAAAAGGATTGATTCCTGCTTGGGCAAAACTCATCCAGACAGCAGCCGTTAGAAATCCCCCTGGGACTACAGGCCCTCTCGCAAAAACTCTCCAGTAACAGGCCACCAGGTAGGGGCCCCACAAGGTTAGGAAGAGAAATGTCATTATGTAGAACATTCTGCTGATTCTTTTCTCCATCTTGAACTCGTCTAAGACCAATAGCCTTCTTCTGCCTGTGGTGTTTGCGTTTTGCCTGATGCCCAGTAAGGTGGGAGGCGTGGGACCCCTTCCAAATCCTGCTAGCCAATTGGCCGCTGCCTGGCCACTGGCTCCAGGGCCATGAAAAGTCCAGTTCTGGCTGACTGCTGCTACAAACTGGACTGGCTTCATTTTCCTTCGATCATGGACAAAAAATATCAGCTTGAGGTAGACAAGCTGGGTGGCTAGGAGGATGAGTGCGAGGAGCAGCATAAATCCTAAGGAATCATTAGCCCTGAAGGAGCGGTGTTGGAAGGTGCACTGATCCTCCTCCCTAATGAATGAATAAGTGCCCACATCTAAAACCGGGGGGAAAGCCATGGCCACAGACAGAGTCCACACCATGCAGATCACAGCCAGACACGTCCAAAAGGTCAGCCTCTTTGTATAGAAGCGGTGATGGGCGATAGCTAAGTATCTTGTGACACTGACGCAGAAGAGCATGAAAGCAGTGTGGAAGCAGGACAAAACCCCCAGAAACGCAATCACTTTGCAAGTCAGAGTCCCGTAAGTCCAAGTAGAGCCATTTTTGACCGAGTTGAATACAAATGGGAAACAAATTGCAGATCTGAGGATATCTGAGCAGCAAAGATCCAGCAGGAAGTAGTAAGGTGCTCTATGCAAGGTCTTATCTTTCACTAGCAAAATGGAGATCAGAAGGTTGCCCACCACGCTGACTCCTATTATGAAACCCAGGGAAGTCAGTTTCAGAAAGGCTGTTAGAGGCGAGAGATTTTGCAGAATGTTGTCAGCTGCATGGCTATAGTTCGCCATAGATGGATGGAGGATAAGGATACAACCTCAGTCAAGTCTCATGATCTAGATAGAAGAACAAGGAAAAGATAGATCCATACATTTTACTGAAAATGTAATCCACAAAGAGAGCCGATCCGAGCTGCAGTCATGCTTCCTCTTCTCTTCCATTTGATTTGCCATCCAAATAGCTGGGGAAAAAAAAATGAGCTATCAGTTCTTAAGTTCACAGGCAATGATGTCAGTGCTAACATAAAGCTGTTCGTTTCTGGGGAAATAAAGTTTTAATTTTGAATCCTATTGCTTTAGTATTTTTGGCTGGAGATTTCAGAGAATTGGCTTCCTTAACCTTCTCAGCTAGACGAATTAAAAGATGTCCCTCTTTTAGAGAACATACATTTGACTGGGTACCTTTAGAAGAGAATGAATAGAATGTTTCACAGTTGTAAAATAGGCCAGCCCAAGAATTAAACACTAGTATTGCAAAGGAATCTCCAAGGTTGCTGATAGGAGACAGGGACCAGGCTACCCACACTGATGTGAAGTCTGTTAGTATTGTCAGTGCTTTATAGGCAGCTTCTGTGTTCATACGGATCCAAAGAACCCCTGCAAAATATGTCTTTTAACTCGACTGCCACTTTTCGGGCTGCATATGAGTATTTGTGGCTTCATCTCGAAACACAATCTCAGCATTAGACGCCGAAATGAATAAGAACTTGTCCCAGGATCTGATGTGATTTAATCTTTTGTCCTTCCCTCGCCACCCCACCCCCCATTTTGGCAAATCTTGCCTCTTTTAGGCCCACATGAGGATTAAAAACGGTTAATGGAAATACCGGTCAAGGAAACACAACCAGAGGAATTACTTGCATTTGTAAACCGTGGCTGCCTGGACGCAAATGAATAGAACGTGAACCTGTATTTCTTGGGCAGTGAAGCCTTTCTCGCTGACACTGGTCATCTCTCTTGCAAATCGCAAGTGGCTTCATTTTAAAACGAATGCACCTCGTCTCCTAGATGCCCGGGAGCCCCACCGGGGGAAAGGGCTTCCTCGGCTGCTACCCCGAAGCGCGTTTCCCTGGCCACTTCTCACTTGCTGGGAATATGCTGATGGAAGCCCAGGCAGAACTGCGTTCGATGGTTTTAATTCCCCCTCCCCCGGCACATCCCCGGGTAAATACCGACCGCATCATGCAACATTACGAAACCTGAAATCCGCCACCCCTGGATTTATAACGGGGTGGGGCGGGGGAGGGGAGAGACATGCATTACATACGCGAAGATGGAGAGAGACTGCTCCTGTGCAGCAGAGGAGGGGCTCCCGGCGCCCGGCAGTCTGAGCTGCCTCCGCCTTGCAGGGCTTTCCAGAAACCGAGCTCTCAAGAAGCCTCACCGAAGATGCATTGTCTGAATGTACTTCCATTATGCAGTTTATTGTCCAAAAAAAAAAAAAAAAAAACCGAAAAAACCCCCCAGCCCCTCGGGGAGGGCCCCTCCCGGCGCACCTGCAGTTCCCCGCGTGTGCGCCCCCTCCCCGGGCCGAACCCCGAGCGTGCTCTCCTACCTGTTGGCGCTGGGTATCCCGACAGGCTCGAGCTGCTCCTCGCTGCAAATCGCCGATTCTTTTCCCCCTAGTGCCTGGACTGAGCGCCCGGGCTGGGCTCGGCGGCGCCTGCGCGCTGGA
>NW_004955432.1:19266361-19331287 GCF_000276665.1 Chinchilla lanigera
AAAAAAAAAAAATACCAAAAAACCCCAAAGAAACAAAAAACACCAGGAACAGAACGAAGACAGAAAACTTACACCGGTCCAAAAGGTCGGATGATAGCACAGACCCCACGCACCCTGACACCTGGGTGCTTACAGATGTCTCTAGAATCGTGCGCTTTCTCATTTTACCATTTCCGAAGAGTTTTGCCTGGTGGAGGTGGTACAAGGTTTTTCAACCACCGGCACCCGCTCCCCACCCACCCCCCAAAGCGAGCGGACGTGCTTTCATTAAATTCCAGTGTAAAGTGCTTCTTTTCCTGCAAGCTTATTGCTTTATAATAATCTGTTAATGAAATAGAAAAAAAAAACCACAAAAATCTTCTTTACAGTAATAATTGGAGCTCGAGACAGCAGTAAAACACCTCACTGCTCGGTGGTGAGATTGTGACATTCGGGGGAACTCAAGCCAATCAGCATACAGATAATATAGGTTAATTTACATATTGTGTTTCTATTGGGCACGCCAAGGTAAAGCTTTCTCTGTTAAAGCTCAGAAATGAATACTTCACTGTCATGATGTCACGGTCCCTACACAAAGCCCGATGTTAGTGATACTGAACTGATGTTAAATCTCCCTGGTTTGATTTTGGATTTTCTTTCCCCATTAAAAATGGATAGTGATTTGTCACAAAAGCAAGAAAGAAAATAAGAGAGAGAGAGAGAGAGAGAGAGAGAGAGAGAGAGAGAGAGAGAGAGAGAGAAACTATTATACACGAGGCACTTGACTTTGCATTCTCTTAACCTAGAAAAATCAATCAGGCAGCAACAGTGGAAGTAACTTTAGGACATTTTCATCCACATAAAACAACCCCCTTGTGAAACAAACGAATGTAGAAAAAACTCCAAACTATATAATAATTTCCACTTCCGTGTGAGATGGCAAATTCATTTTTATGGAACTACAAATCAATTTGTTCTTTTTTTTTTTTTTAACTCCCCAAAGAGTGTTCCCATATACTTTGCAAAGATCTATTACGTACTGAAATTTTGCACTTAAAAAAAATCTACAGAATAAGCGACGTACATGTTTGCTAAAGATACGTTATTAGCCAGATGTTAAGAGTGTGTGGATTACGAGAAAAAAGCTATTTAAAAGTAAATTAAAAGGGTAACTGCACTGCCAGGCTGTGAAGCAATAATTTACTCTGCCAAAAGGTGTAGGGCTAAGATCCAAAGGTTTAACCAGCCTTATGCTTTAAGAAGTAGATATTGATTCCTTAAGAGTAAGGGAGAGGGTTTGTGTATGAAACATTCATATCCACGTCTTAGAGCACATTAGAGCTGTTTTTCCCCCTTGGAGTTGAGCGCAGTTATATCCACTAGTTCTCAGTCTTACCAGCTGTTAGACGAGCGTGTCATTTTCCTGCCTCACAAGGGGGCTCACAAAATTAATGAGATATTTTCCACTGACCTCATTAACTCTACCGGAGAAAGTATTGGAATCTGCATCTTCCATCAGCAGGGATTTTACGACTATGTTTGGTAGCTGACAAAGTTTCATATCATTTACCAGTTCTCAAATTTAAGCCTATTGTTTCAAATTGTTCACATCGTAGGGTTCACATCACAGTTAACTTATGTCTTGATTAGAAAAATTAGAGATAGGAAAATTGATTTTCAGGTTTCCGATAAAACGACAAGGCAAATAACAACAAAGCACTTTGTGCCCTAATGCTTGTGCTTGAAGGGTTCTCAGGCATTTCAAGCCCTTTGCATATTACTTCACTCTTGATCAGTATTAGAAAGACTGGTGTAATTTACTTTTTTGTTTTTGTAATAAATACATACAATCAAAAATCAATCGCCATCTTCTTTTTCTTTCTCCTCCTCCTCTTTGCCTCCTTCCTCTTCTGCTGTTTTGAAATAGTGTCTCACTTTGTAGTGCAGGCTGGCCTTGAACTCACTACGTAGCTCAGGCTGGCCTTGAACCCCAAGTGACCCTCCTGCCTCAGCCTCCCGAGTGTTAGGATGACATGCTTATGCCACCATGCCTAGCAACCACCTTCTTTTGAAATTAATTTTGTGGTTTAGATTTTTTCCAAGGGATTTTCAGCTTCATGGTGGGGGAACAGTGTTTTCGTTCTATGCATTGTTTACGTGAAAATGTGTTGGCAAATAAACAACCCTTTGGTAAATGAGGAGAAGGAGAGCCCAGAATAAAAAATTCTAAGAAATACTTTATTTATTTAAAAATGTCTCTTCTGCTAAAAACTTGTTTTAAAACTTTAAAGTCAGGGCTCCTTGGGGTCCTCAACTCTTCCTCATAGCTAAGGTTGTATATGAGAGAGCCATTTATGTTTTCTGGAAGCTGTTTTGTTGGAAAGACTCCCATTGGCCACTTTTAGATAGAGTTGTTTAAAAAGTCGCTAACCTGGGATAAATGACCACTAGAAAAAGAGATTATACATCTACATTTGACAATTTTTTCACATCGTACTTGCTGCAAAAGGTAACTGTTTTCAAATGACATCTAAATAACAAAAATTTTCTGGGTATCACACTCAATCTACTGAAGAAGCAGAAGGTGAAAGAATGTACTCAACCTAGGGGCTGGGGATTTAGCTCAGCGGCACAACACTTGCCTGGCAAGTGCAAGGTTGTGAGTTCAATTCCCGATACCAGAAAAAACAAAACAAAACAAAACAAAACAAAACAAAACAAAACAAAAAAGCAGAATGTATTCGACCTAAAGCACTAACTATTACTGGATTTTAAAATCATACTAGGAGCTGGGGTTAACCATAGTTGTAAACATGGCAGTGAGATTTCATCAGACATTATTTTAATTATTAATTAATATTTTAATTATTAATTATTCTTATTTTAATTATTATTTTAATAAGTCTTAAAATATTAAAAATTTGGCACATTCTTTTCCAAAATGCAAAACTGTTCACTCATCAGACTTTTCTCTCCTCTGTTACAAAAGAGGTTCCAAAGTGTTAATATCATTCACTTTTAATTTTAAATCTAACATTTTAAGACCTTCTCTTCTCAGTTTAAGATCCAGGCTTTTGAAAACTCAGTGCTTTCTTTTCTGTGACTTTTATGCAGACAATATGTTTCTTGCTGAAAACTTAAAGACTTATCACCTTATTTAACTCCTTTGATAAACGTTTGTTGAGCCCTTACTCTGTGGGAGGTACAATAATATATCTCACAAGAAAGAAAAAAACTCAAAGGATGAGGCCAGTTCACATTCAGCTGCATCTGTGTAGGGAAAATTTTCACTGGTGGAAATGGAGGGAATGAAATGAATCAAAATAAAACGATGGATAGGACTGGGGTACAAGGAGCCATATTTCTTATCAAGGGGCTAGAAAAGGAAGGAAAAGATATTAAAGATTAAGAATTGACTTGCAAATTGGATAACTAGGAGGCAGAAGACACCTTAACTGGAAGTAGCAAAATTATTGCAAGGAACTTGTTTAGTAAACAAAACAGTGAGTACATTTTAAACTACTGATCATCAGCTCTGTTTTTTTGCCCTGCTGATTTTATCACAGTAGCTTTGTAGTATAATTGCAAGTCAGGGATTGTGACATCTCCTACCTTGCCTTTGTTGCCCAAGATTACTTTTGCTATTCTAGGTCTCTTCTAGTTCCAGATGAATTTTAGGAATGTTTTCTCTAGATCTGTGAGATATACTAATGGTATTTTGATCAGGATTGCATTGAGTCTGTATAACAATTTAGGAAGTATGGCCATTTTCATAATGTTGGTTCTTCCTATCCATGAGCAAGGAATATCTTTCCATTTTCTGAAATCTTCTTCAATCTCTTTTTTCAGAGTACTATAATTTTCACTGTATAGATCTTTTACTTCTTTTGTTAGATTGATTCTTAAGTATTTCATTTTTTTGATGCTATTATGAAAGGTGTAGCTTACCTCATTTCTCTTTGGTGTGTTTTTTGTTTGTGTACAGGAATGCTATCGATTTTTGAGTGTTGACTTTGTATCAAGCTATGCTACTGAATTTATTTATTAATTCTAGAAGCCTTTTGGTGAAGTTTTTGGGGTCTTCCATGGAGAGTATCATATCATCTGTGAACAATGATAATTTTAGTTCTTTTTCTATCCTTATTCCTTTTATTTGTCTCTCTTATCTAATTGCTCTGGCTAATGTTTCCAGAACTATGTGGAATAGGAGTGGTGACAGTGGACATCCTTGTCTTGTTCTAGATTTTATAGTGAAAGCTTTCAATTATTGACCATTTAGTATGATACTGGCTGTTGGCTTGTCATAGATGGCTTTCATCAGATTAAGGTAAAGATCATTTATTCTGATTTTCTGTAGGGTTTTTATCCTGAATGAGTGCTGAATTTTACTGAAAGCTTTTTCTGCATCTATTTATTTTTTTTCTTCCAGTACCAGGAATTGAACTCATGACCTTACGCTTGCCAGGCAGGCGCTTTGCCACTGAACTAAATCCCCAGCCCCTTTCTGCATCTATTGAGATGATCATGTGGTTCTTGTCTTTGGCTCTGTTGATAGGGTGTATTACA
Source organism: Chinchilla lanigera (assembly GCF_000276665.1). Taxonomy (NCBI): domain Eukaryota; kingdom Metazoa; phylum Chordata; class Mammalia; order Rodentia; family Chinchillidae; genus Chinchilla; species Chinchilla lanigera. The sequence continues at coordinate 19,270,907 of NW_004955432.1, forward strand.
CTGATTGATTTACACAAATCTTGAACCATCCCTGCATTTGTTGGATGAATCCCACTTGGTCAGGGTGTATAATCTTCTTGATTTGCTGCATTCTATTTGCTAGTATTTTATTGAGAATTTTTGCATCTATGTTCATTAGGGAGACTGGACTGTAGTTCTCCTTTTTGCTTGGGTCTTTCTTTGGTTTTGGTATGAGGGTAATACTTGCTTTCAGGAATGAGTTAGGGAGAATTGCTTCCCTTTCTATTTCATTAAAGAGTTTGAGGAGAATTGACATTAAATCTCCTCTAAATTTCCTGTAGAATTCACCTGTGTATCCATCAGGAACTGGAGATTCCCCAAAACACTAGGTTTAGAGGTCCCATTCAACCAAGGTATTCCCCTTCTGGATATTTTTCCAGAAGAACTGAAAATATCATACCACAGTGATATATGTACATGTTTATAGCATATGATATATGTACAGGTTTATAGCAGCGCAATTTGTAATAGCTAAATCCTGGAAACAACCCAAATTCCCAGCAACTGAGGAATGGATAAAAAAGATAAGGTGTTTTTATATAAAGGAGTATTACTCAGCTATGAAGAAAGATAAAGTCGAGGTTTTTATAGGTAAATGGATGCAACTAGAGACTATACTCATAAATGAAATAAATCAGACTCAGATGTGTAGACATTGTATTGTTTGCCTAGTGTAAGAACCTGAGAGAGTAAATAAAATCTGAAAGGTACAATAGACATTGTGAACGGGTAAAAAGCTGTCTAAAAGGGAAGAACAATCGGGATGAGGAAAAGGAAAAAAGAGAGAAGGAAGAGAGAAAAAATATATATATATACACACGATAGCTAAGAGAATTATACTACTAATTTCTATTGGTTTATTGAAAGGAGTAGTTAATGCTTAATATTTTTGACCAATTTTGCATGCTTATATCTGGTAATCTGAGCAACTACTTTGAAGACAACAATATGCACAATAACAACCATTATTGAATTCATATCAGGTTGTTTTGAAATTCTGTATCATTTCTAATTTTTTTATTATTTTTTACTCTCTTTAAAATAAAAGAAATAAACTATTGAGTATGAAATGCTGGTAGAATATTCAGATCTTGAGATCTTATATGAGGTTGAAAATGAAAAGAACTAATTAAGAAAATACCATAGGTGATGGAGGACCTAGGGGCAGTGACAGATGGCATTACCAAAAGATTACTGAGAGAAAAGATTATGGTTCAAAACTACATATATATAGTTTTGTGCATTATATATATTGTTTTGTGTGCTATATATATATATTGTTTTGTGCAATATATATATGTATATATATGCCATTCCACTACATCAGGACAAACCAAACCAAACTAAATCAAACCAAGCCAACCTCAAAAATCTAAGAGAATACCTCCATTTATAAAGCAGGAGGGATTATGAAAGATTCGGAGATACTGAAAGGAAAGAGGTATCCCCATATCACAGGCCCTAAGAAAGAGAATTCCAGGGAGTCGTGGTCAGCGGTGCACATTGTGCCTAGGAAGTTTGGAAGAAGGAGGGTCAAGAAGATATTGTTGTTCTGGTGGAGAGCAGATGAGCACGCTTTCAGAGGCAGTTTCTGACAGCATGTTAGATTGTGAGGCATTAACTAGAACAAGTTATAATGACCTTATAAGGTTAGGCGAAGGAGCTATTTTGCTATTAAAGATAGCAAATGATAATACTGTCTCACTGCTAACAATTTCAATGAATTATCTTGATATTTTATGAACAAAATGACAGTTAAATAAATAAAGCATACCTTCTTCTGGAGGTTTTTAAAACTTTTCTCCTATTACCCTTTTCATGAATGTGATACTGTGAATGAGGAGAGTGAAAACAAGTTTCCCACTAGTACCTGGTAAAACTTTAGAGCACAGTGAAAAAGCCCTTAGTCTGCTAAAATATCCTAAATTGTGTCATTCACCTTTGTCCCCATTTTTAAAATGCAGTTAGTCTCAGGAAAAACAAGGTGAGCCCGTGTGGGTGTGGTGTTTGTGAGTGTGTGCATGTGTGCATTGGTAGTGCAAGGGGAAGGAAAACCAAGGTTTGGTAAAATGATTAATGAGAAATTAGTATAATACTCAGCTTCGTGGACAGTCATTCCTACCTTACATGATTATAAATTTTCAAGGAATAAAAGTGGAGTGTAATTTTTAAAATTCTAGAAACATAAGGTGTTTTTCCATTGATTATTCAGAAGTCACCTCAGTCTTACAGTATATTGAGAACATCATTATAAGTACCAGTTATACGATAATATGAGCAGATTTTAATTATTTAAGCTTTTGTGGTGCTTAGCTTTTTGACAAATGAGTATAATTAAAACAGAGCTGAAAGTAAAGATTTACCTTAGACTGTAATTTAAGAGCTTCTTGTATTGATTGTCCAGCGCTACATTCTGATTTCCTTAGTAGCCTTTCTACATTTACTTCTCTTAGTTTTTTAAATTATATAATTTTCTCTTTAGAGTGTTATGACTTTACAAAATAAAAGCAGAGACAAAATCAACACTTACACCTCTCATAAACATGGTTACAACTTAAATGTGGCTAGCATGTGCCTAATCCTGCATTAAGAAAAACGTTATGAAGAAGTCTTCAGGGTAGTATTAGTGAGTTTATTCAACAAATAGACTAGTCCCCACTAGAATATGAACCCTGTTATTTTGTCACTGCTTTGTCATCCCTGATGCCAGAACAAAATTTGGAGCATAGAAAACACTCAGCACATTTTTGTAGAGTTGATGATTACGATCTTACTACAAGAAAGGTTAGCTGTGTGGGAGACACGGGAGAATACAAGAAGAAACAAGACAGATACAGAATCTACATGGACTCTGCATTTTTCTTAATTTAATAATGTTGGGATAATTATCTGTATTATGGGCAGAAAGTTTTCTTGGCCAAGGGTTTAGTTTGGATCGAGGGAAGTTTTGTTTGCTTTTTAGCCTTATTACATTAGCATTTACATGATTTTTTATTTGCCTTACTACTCAGTAATTTGAAGCCATTTCTAATAAGTTAATGTCTCACGCAGGTGATGAGCCAAGAGCAGATATTTTATGCTTTGAGCTCCTAACTTGGTGTTCAAATACATGACAAAATAACTTTGGCCTTTATCTGACTTTGGACTTATGACCATTAATTTTTGAATGACAAAAAGCGAGTGTAATATATTAAACAAACAAAAACCCAATATATAGTAACATACTGTAAAAAGTAAAAAGCTCAGTAAAGTAAAAAACTTTCTAATGATGGATACTGTTCAAACTGACCTAAAGCTGCCTCTGTAACCTGACTTGCTGGATATAAACAAACCTAACTCACTAGTGTGTTCTTGTAACAAGTAGTTAAGTCTCAACCAAAGACAGCAGCTGGGCTTCCGTCAGTCACAGAACTGACCAACCCATGCTTCTGTAAGGCAAATGCCTCACCACAACTTCCTTAAATAAGCAAATACCCAACCGAACTTTAACCCAGCAAGCTATTTCTGCTGGACACTTCTTTTTTTCTGTCTATAACTACTGCCTACCTAACTAGCTGGGTGGAGCGTTCTGAACCTCTCCTGGTTGTTAACTGCCTGATACATGAATTGTTCTTTGCATAAACTCTCCTACATTTAACTTGTGTAAAATATTTCGCTAATAATGCTTTCTGCTCTAACTTTGCCTGTAGATTATTCATAATTATCTATAGGACGAAAGAAGAGTTGAAACAGAAACTTATTATCTAGCCACTTGGAAAAAGACTTTTTAAAGATGATAGCACTCTTAAATGAAGATCGGGCTAATTTTCTCTTGCAATTTCTCTCTTCTTTTTGAAGATATTCCTTTCCCTTCTTTACCTAGCGTAAATTAGAGCTGAATGTAAGAAATTCTTATATAAAATAATGCTGATTCACCTTATTAATTGAGTACAATAAAATCTACCAGCCAAATCACTCTTTAAATCTTCTTAGCTTGAAGAAGGGCCAGAGCTCATGATAAAAGTTCATAATCTCTGAACAGGGACACGTAGAACAACGCTTCCAACACTTCAAACACTGAGGAACAACTCACTCGAAAGACCAAATGGCTAGGGCTGAGGTTTACATTTTCACTAGAATTTGATTGGATCGCCTTTTCCTTTTGTCTGAGCTAGAACTACAGAATCCTGTATTGGCAGGTTTTTTGTTTTTGTTTTTTTCTTTTTCTGGTACCAGGAATCGAACTCATGACCTCCACCTTGCCAGGCAAGCGCTGTGCCACTGAGCTAAATCCCCAGCCCCTGTATTGGCAGTTTGCATGTGATTTATAGTAGCTGTTTTCTGGTATAGCTATAGTTAATGGATCATTAATCATTTCCATGGGGTGTAAGGTTTTGCATGCATTGTGAAAAACGTGTCTTATTTATAGAGATTCAGAATACCAAATGTCTTCATCTATACTGTACTATCTGTACTTTCAGGTGTTAGACACTATCTTTTTGAATGTTGCCATAGTGCATAGGGGTGGCCAGGTGAACAGCCTTAGGAGATGGAGGTAGGAATGGTCCCATGCTTAGAGTTCCAATATTCGAAGCACTTTGACTCTGAGTTTCCTGTCACTCAATCCCAATTAAGACTGTAGCATAGAGCTTTTATTTTCATGTTTTCAGAACTACTTCCTAGTTTTCATAACAAACAATCAGGGAAAGCTGGAGCACAGATCAATATTAGGCATCTGGGTACATAATTTGTCCTCTGGTAAGCATTGGGAAGGGGGAAAATTCTGGTGGTTTTAGTTAGTGTGGTGTTTTCTTTAGGCTCTACGGGATTGTGGGTTTATTTTCACAGCTATTATTATTGTGTTCTGCTTGTACAAAGTCATGTCTTTGTGAGCTCCAGGTCTTTTCTAGCAGGTTACTTCTAAGGTGTCCATAGGGCTCGTGCATTTCTTTCGTGGTAGATATAATCAGTTAATTAGAAGCAATTACTCCATCATATAAAATTTAAAAATCCTTCTCAGGCATTCACTAGTTTAAATATACCTTGAACATAGGCACAGGTGTATGTACTGCTTAGTATTATATAAAATAGCTTTATATACATTGGCTCTTTCACATTCAAAATATTTATCAGTAGACTAGAGACAGGTTGGTCCATTGACCAGAATACGGAGTGTTTCCGCTCTACCATGCAGCCTCCACTGAACCAAATCAGCGCATCTCCTAATCTCCTCCACCTCTTACAACTTTTTTTGTTTTTTTTTCTTGGTACTTGGAATCAAACTCAGGACTTTGTTCTTGGCAGGCAGGTGTTGTGCCGCTGAGCTGTATCCCTGGCCCTAATAAGCTCTAAAATTTGATTTAAAAAAAAAATTTTTTTTTTTTCCTGCACCAGGAATTGAACTCACGACGTTGTACTTGCCAGGCAGATGCTGTGCCACTGAGCTAAATCCCCAGCCCCTAAAATTTGATTTTAATTTGATTTTAGAATAACTTTATGAAAAATATATGCAAAACTCACAATTTTATCTTAGGGCTCTTTCAGATTTTACTTTCCATTTAAGGACTTTTTTTTCTCCATTCACGCACTGTTAATTCTTGTAAATTCTTTTTTTTTTTTTTTTTGGTCTTTTTGAGACAGGGTCTCACAGTGCAGTTTGGGCTGGTCTTGAACTCACTTTGTGGCCCAAGCTGGCCTTGAACTTTTGACCACCCTCCTGCCTCAGCCTGCTGAGTGCTGGGATTACAGCTGTGCACCACCACGCATGTTATTTCTTGTAAATTCTAAGGGGAATCATGCACAGGAATCCTTGGCATTTGGTGTAAAGACTAAATATCCTGCAGAGACAGCACTTTTGTATGTAGCCTACTTGTCATCCACTCGGTGAATGGTTTGTTTCTTGTGCCACCTGGCATCAAATAGGTGAGATTCTTGCTGGGGTTTTATGTAGAGTCTTACTACTGCACTGCAGAAGAGCATACAAAACTTGAAATTTGGTGAAGAAATGGGCTGAATTTTTGATCTTCTACCTCAACGATGTTTTAGTAAAAAGTCGAGAAGGTTGGACTGATGCATATAACATATACATATGCTTAACATTTAACTTGCTTTCTGAATAATTTTGATATTGCCTAGTCCCATGTAGGCAAAAACTTCATTTATAGATTGTTTTTTATGTGTGTGTCCTCAGTCCCTAGAATAGTGTCTGGCTTATGGTAGGGACTCAATAACTATTAGTGGAATAAATAATGTTTCCATGTTTAAAACCAATTAGAATTAAATGGTTCTTTGTTTTACATGTATTTTTCCTAAATAATCTTCATACTTGTTTGTTATTTTGAAAGAAAATTAAAGGATGATTTCTTCTCAGGAATTATACAATATCTGATGGCTAAAACAATTGTCTTACAATGTGTATAAAAATTTCTAAGGTATACTCTACAGTATATCGTGGAAGGCCCCATGTCAACATAAACTTAACATCAGAATTATTGAGAGATCAACTTACATGCCCAGTGTATGTACATATGAGCAAGTCTGAGCATGACACTGGAATCCACCCTCAGTTTTTTTGACTTTTTGCTAAAACTTCATGTTGAGCATGGTCTGTAACCTACTGATACTATAGGTTAAACGGAGGTGAAAGCTGAACCTCTATTTTCCCCGGCAGGAGTTGAACTTTCTGTAGATCAGGGTTGACTAGAACTACTGAGTTTTAGAAGTGAACATAATATTTGCCTAACTTCAATGATTTAGAAATTAATTTTACCCATATTATTTCCTTGTATTCTAACCTTATCCTATGAGATAAATATAGTTAAGCTTTTCACTTAACGAACACTAAGGTGAGAACTATGAATTTATACAGAACAGCCCTTGATTTATGATCGTTTGACTTACAGGTTTTTATTGTACAGTGGTACAAGAGTAATATGCACGCAGTAGGAACTATGCCTTGAGTTTTGCTCTCCTGAGCTGGAGGTGTGTGACACATACTCTGCTGAGCTGCTAGGCTGTGCCAGGGAGCTACGGCACCTAGTCAGCCATAAGGGGAGGCAGCTGATGTTCCACAGTGTCCTGCATTTTATTAGTATGTAGGTGAATTACTAAATTTCTGTTTACAATGACTCAAACATTTTCCCTGTTTGAACAGTTCATTATGATGTATTTCAGCTATAAGTGGTGGAACACCTGTTGTTAGGTGGGCTGGAAGCATTGTAAATGTGACAGGTTTTGTTTTTTTGCATTCAAATTACCTGGAAATCTTGTAGGGTAAATTCCATAATTCCATTTTATTGATGAGAAAATCCATTTTACTTGAGTACAGAGAGATATAATAATTGGCTATGGTCAATGGGAAAGTTGGCATTTGTGTTAGTGATTCATCTAAAGAAATGGTAAACCAGTTCTTGCTTTAAATTTATCTGAAATAAATCTTTGATGTTGTTGTTGTTTGATTGTTTTTGGTTTTTTGAGACAGGGTCTCACTATCTAGCTCAGTCTAACCTTGAACTCCTGGTGATCTTCCTGCTTCTGCCTCTCGAGTGCTGGGATTACAGGCCCATGCTACCACGCCTAGCATCTGAAATAAATCTTATGTACTTTCAGGATGCCATAGTGCTTCTAGGGTCTGAGCCAGTGCTGTCTGTGGATATCTGATGGGAACCATATATGTAATTTAAAATATTCTAATGACCAATCTACAAAAGTTGAAATAGATAAAAATAATATAATACATTTTATTTGAACGAATATATTGAAAATTTTATCATGCCGACATATAATCAGTACAAAAGTATTAAAGAGATATTTTAAATATGTTTTACCTAGGTCTTTAAAATCCAGTGTGCCTTTTATGAGATTTACAATGCATTTTAATTTAAATGAGCTACATTTCCAATTCTCAAACCACCTCTACACTATCAAGTCTAAAGTCTTTGAGTAAAGATAATAATAACATTCTTATGCTATTTTGTGAATGGATGTCTGTTTGTTAATATGTTTTCCTTCTTTTATTTTTAAAATAAATTAAAAAAAAAAGAATAATGAGCCCTAGAAAGTAAATTCTTATAGTCTGGAGTTAACCAGCTCCATGAAAATGAAGTTGGTTACCAGGTTTGAAGAGAAAAATCAGTCGCCACCCCTTGAGCCCTGGCTAAGGTCAAAGCAGGGCTCCGCTGTCGGGTCTGGTTGCCTTGGTTCTCCCCACTGCCTGTGCCCTCCAGCGCCAAGCACCGCCCACCAGGCTGCACTGCCTCTTCTGCGCTGTGAGGGCCAAGGCAGCCAGTTTCACTTGCAATTGGGATAAACAGTAAATATTATCTGTCTACTTACTTTTCCAGCGTCGCATAAAATACAAGGAAAAAGCCAAAGAGTCCAAATCCCCACAGAACGCAGAAGCCCAGAAACTCGCCCTATTTGTAGATTTCCTTTGCTCACATACAAAAGGAGTGTGGAAAGCAGATTATCATAACGTGCTTCCGTGTGGGAAGAGGGCTGAGATCTGTATCAGTCAGGGTTCACTGGAGGAACAGATGTAACACAAGATGTACAAATGTGTAAGACATTGCAAGGTTGGCTTACGACAGTCAGCACAGAGTTGGATGAGGTACTGTGCAGAGGGCGTCTGCACGCTGGAGACGGAAGGGTTCAGTGCAGGGTCTAGAGCTCACTGCAGCTTTGCTTGCGAGTCCGTGTCAGGAGGCCGATGAGTCTGCGATGGAAGGCTGAAGGATCCAGTGCAGAAGCCAAAGAGTCTGCACTAGAAGCCAGGAGACGATGTCTAAGCTGAAGGCAAAGACTGGAGCTCCTCTGAGGAATAGAAGCCCCTCCATCCTTCCTCATTTCCCTTCTATATCTTCTAGATGATGAGCTGCCCTAGGGTGCCTCCTCTACATGCTAGGGTGTAGAATTGCTGAGCCAATTTATTTAAGCTTCTAAACTTCTTGAGTTACACAATTAATCAACCACTACGGGATTGTACAAACTTCTGAACATTCTCTGACTTCATTACAGATACTCTGGATCCGTACATGTTTATTACATTGCCCTCCTGTTGACTTTCAGAAAACTTGGAATGAGTCCTAAATTCTTACCTTAAATTCCTTGAAACTCTTCATGTTGCCAGAGCCAGAACTGATCTAGGATTCATTTAGGTAAAACCCTCAGTCAAGATTTTCTTTCTTTAAGACTGTGCTCATAACGGCATTGGGAAAGTGCATAGCACTTCAATTTCATTTTATTTTATTTTATTTTTTGGTATTGGAAATCAAACTCCAGACCTTGCACTTGCCAGACAGGTGCTGTGCTGCTGAGCTATCTCTGCCCCCTGCCCAGGACTTCAGTTTTAGAGCAAGAAGTATCATGCAGTGTAAGGATCTTATCTAACAGTGTATTTAAAAAAAAAATTTAAGGAAGTAGTACAGTTTTTCCCCCATTTTGATAACACTTTGAAATTACATATAAAACAAGTAAGAGTGGAGCTGCTTGTAGTGAAAGGGAACTGGAGGTGGGGGTTGGAGCCATAGTCTATTGGTCTTTTATTATTTCATTCGGCATCTGCTGAGATTTCTCAGTAGAACTGAGGTAGCTAATTAACACAGTTGTAAAACACTGATTTAGTACCTGTGGTTTGTTCTCTTGCCAGGTTGATGAGAGCCAGAGACTTTCCTAATTGTAAGATATCTGAGTTTATGAAAAGTTGTCCAGACACGAGTACCAGAGTAAAAGAATGGTCAATGGAAATAATTATTGTAAGAGAAAGAACCAAGGTAGAGCAGAATTATAGGCTGTATATTGAGGTAGAACAAGCTTCAGGTTGGCTGCCTAGGAGTTTGATTGTCATATGCTCACACACAAGGAAATCTGACAAAGAATTCAATTTTGACAAAAGATGAGTTTAATTTTAGCAAACAAATATGAGTTAACAACCAGTCATTCACATGGCATCATCCATAAGCACTAGCTGCTCTTTAATGCACCTTGGAAAAAGTCACAGCTGGCAGAAATGGTTTCACAGTGGAAGGCCTGGGACTGCATTATCAGAAGGATAATATAGAAACAGAGAAATGTTCTGAGAGAGAGAGTGTGTGGAAATAAGAGAAGATCTAAGCCTAAGACTTGAGGAATTTTAAAGTATCAGAAAAGCAAGAAAAACCAGTTACAACAAAAACAGGACTAGTAGAGAAGTAGAAGGAAAATCCTCAGCACTTTCCCTTTCACTCCTTTGGCAAAAACACCACCTTCTATTCCTCCAGCCACTGCCATAGTCTCTGAATGGGAGTCTGTCTAGTATTCTCAGCAACATGTAGATTAGCCTACAAAATGCAGTGATTTACTTAAAACATCAAACTAGAGCACACCTCTTGTCTGCCAGAAACCCCCTGAATCTTCTCATCATGCTCAAGTAGGAGCCAAAGTCTTTGCCACGACCTTCACAGTCTGGTCTTTGGGTAAAATTCTGAGCTCATTTACAACAGTGCCTTCCTCACTCTTCGCTGTTCTTTTAATACATGAAGCACAACCTATTTCAGGACCCGCTGTTCCCTGTGTGCGCACACTTTCTCTATTCCCTTCCTGCTTTCCTTCATTTTCTGGACTCTTGTCATTTGAAAACATGGACATCCACAAGCCGATGGAGTAGGGGTGTTAACATTTACTTGAAAAAACTCTATAGCAATAATTTTATGTGAGCATTAGCTAGAAGAATAACACATATACAAGCTGGAGCCATCTTAGGCTAAAGATTATTTTTTTTCCTTCATAAAACCCTTGGCCTTTCTGTATGGACAGAGTTTCTGAATCAGCTCACAAATGGTTTTTACCTATTCTGTTAAATACTTAATCTTGAATATTTAAGAATAATGCAAGACAAAAAGGGCACATGCTTTTTAAAAGACTGTTGCTATTAGGCTGACACTATTAATTTAATGGTCTATAGAGCAAAACTCTTGCCTTCTTTTAGGTCGGATCAACCTTTAATCACATGGTATAATTGCAGATTTTGGTGCCTTGGAGACCTTGACACCTCTCTTCTTACTTCCGGTAGTTTTATCCTTCCCCCTCCTCTCTGGCCCCAATGTCAGAAATCTAATCCCGATTAAGAGTTTCATTTGGAGGTTCTTATTTTTAGTTTAAGTGTGGAACCCAAAGGCATACTACCATCCAGGTGGAGTTGGAAGATTTCCACATTTTGAAGACCCACAAGAGGCACCATTAATGGTAGAATTACAGATTTCACAAAAGTACTGAAAAGTACTCAGAGGCACTTGTGTTTTGGGTGTTTTCTGCTGGTTTTCTTTAAATTTTTTTAGGAAGGAAGTGTATTGTGGCTCATGTCTGGATGCCCCCTGCAAGGCCTCATGGTGGTGGATGGATCTAGAGTGTGTGGTGCTAGGATTAAGGATGTGATGCTGGGATTGATTCATGGTGTGATGCCAGGATTAAGGGTATCAGTGCTATTCGCCCTAACAGCAGGTATCCTGGGTAAAATAGGACAGAAAGGGCTGCTATGGTCTCTGCTCATTGCTTGCTGCTTCTTCACCACCTCACTGCTTTTGCTGCCTTCTGCCTTCCATGAACTGTTTCTCCTCTGTGATTCCCCTTTGCCATGCCACCCTGCTTTGGAGCCAGCCTATTATGGACTAAAATCTCTACAAACTGTGAGCCAAAATAAACCTTTCCTCCTTAACTTTGGATGTCAGGTATTTTGTCTCAGCAATGAGAAAAGTTACTAAGACAAACTGTTTCCGGTTTTTTTCAAAGCTGGCCTCACTTCTGAATAATCCATTTGCCAAAGCTTTTCTTTACATTGCACATGCTCTGTCAAAAAAGAATTCTTGTTTTCAGTGCCTGGCAGTACAACAGATATTTGCAGTAGATCGTTTCTACTCCTTTAAGGTTTCCTTTAAGACCCTGAGGCACATGGCAACTTGTGGTCTGTCCAGTGCCCTAGGACCTGTTGCAGTGTGCTCAGCAGTAGGGTCCTCTTCACCTCTCATTCAGTGCTCCCCTGATTACATCATACAGCCTCTCTTAGCTGTGAACTTCTGTCACTTAGCAACAGCACTGAGGAAGGAAGCTTCACTGTGAAGCTTGGTGCTTATTATCATAATAAGGATGAAATTAGTAACATTTCGATAGCTATCATTACTACTGACCACTCAATAAAGAATGCAGGAATCATTGGACAAGAAATGATTGATTTCAATTACAGAAACAAAGGGTCATCTTGAAAATGATAATTCAAGAACACGCGATGATGCTTCTTTCACTTCGTACATTGAGTCTCTCTCTCTCTTTTTGACTCCTCTTGCAAACTGCCTATTATAAAAGTACACAGTGGCTCCAGGCCTTTTCTCTAGTAAGAGATTCATTATCTTCTCTCCTTGGATACAAATCTTTCTTTCCACACCTAGAATGTGAGACTGTCTTTTATAAACCCAGATCTATAGGATTTCATCTTCCACTTTGGAAATAGATTTATGTATATATTTGCATCTGCTAAATTATAATCTAAAAGTTAATATTTAAAAGTCAATTTCTAGGCTGCAACCACAAGTTCCAAGCGTACGAATACCTTCTTGGCACTTGGTAAGAACTGTCTATTTTGCTTCTCCTAGTGTTATCAATAATGGCAAGATGATAGGAGTCATGGGTCCGCCGTTGTTAAAGGTGCGGTTTTTGAGTAAGTCACAGATTACAGCCTTATTTGGTGTTAAAATATCCACGGAATATGTTAAACAAAAAATCTGGGAAGCAATGCCATAGTGGTCTACTGCAGTTCAATATATGTATGTGGAAGTAGCATGCAAAAGTGCAAGTAATTTTGCAAAAGGCAGGTGAGGAATGGCTCCTTTTATTAACATACTGCTGTTGTTACAAGTTTCTTAGTACATAAAACACTACAGAGTATAATAAGCAGTTCATGGAGATTATCAATTACAGAAGTGTTTTTATTACTTTAAAGTTGTTATTCATTTTATCAAAATGTACAATTATTTCTCCAAGTAACTTACAACGCCCGAACTTCAGAATCTTCACCTGCAGATGGGCTAATGTGAGCTCTGCACTCCCACACAGTTGGGGAACTCTCTTGCCAAATGGTTTCTCCTATTTCTGCTCCCCCACCTCACTTACACGCAGGGCACAACGCTGAGTTACTTCTGCCTCTCACAAAAATCAAATGTTCAAAAATGAAGACTTCCCTTTCCTGGTGGGTCATTTGGAGGAGCCTGCCACAGCCTAAATGTGAGTATCAAACACCCTGTGAATAACGGCAACATCAATAAAGCCCACATTTCCCTAAAAGAGCTACTTTATAAAGGCCCCAAATATTTGAATAACAAGATGATTTTCTGAAAATGGCTTTTAATTTAAAATATACATAGCTGGGTGTGGGAGCACACGCCTATAATCCCAGCACCCTAGGAGGCTGAGTGAGGATTGCAGATTACAGCCCAGCCTACGCATTTTAGCAGGATGTGGCGCAAAATTAAAAATAAACAAAAGGCTGGGGATGTAGCTCAGTGTGATGGCCCTGGGTTCTCTTCCCAGTATTGGGGGCAAAGAAAGATAAAAGTGGCTAGGTAGCGGGGTAGGTGTGAAAGGAGGGGCATAATAAAGCTGGTGATAAAAAAAGTGTTAATAAATGAATCAACACAAGAAGGTAGAATGAAATAAAACGGCACAGGTACAAACAATGCAGTGTGGACGCTAGAAGGTGGATGTTACTGACTCCCTTTCAGAAGGATCTGTGGAGGAGAGGAAAACTGTGAAGTATGCAGAGGTTGAGCCAGGAGGCTGGCAAGACATTTGATTCCGGTTATTTCTGTCCCTCTGTTGTTGCTGGAGTGTGTTATGAGTAAACAGAACAGGGAGAAGGGAAAGGAGTAGAACATCAATGAAAACCAATATTGGGTCATTTCTCTGTTAAATGCTACACAGTAAATATAACGCAGTGCAGTCTTAAATAAAGACATTAGTGTATGCAATCATTCAAATCAACTAACTATATCTTCATACTTACTAAAATCATATTCTCTAAATACAATTTAAATGTCCACAAAAATGACAGAAATCCCACAATGAATCAGAGATTTGTCCTATGCCTATGAAAGATTGGAAAAGTTGGTAAAGCTTTATTAGTGATAGGGAATCACTCAGTGAGATGGTATCATGATCCATTGTATATCCCGTGCTACATTAACTTTGGGTCACATACTTTATTCTACAGGAAACTGAGATATGAATAACAGAGATTCCAATACATTGTGATATGGGCCTGATAGAAGATATAATGAATGTTATATAAGCAAACAATGAGATAAACAATCCAGGCTGGAAAGTTGGGAAGAATGTCCAAAAAAAAAAAAAAGTCCTGTTTAAGCCAAAGGAGGTGGGAGTAAGGGAGGAGCCCTGGGGAAAATTGCAGGCAAAGAAGGAACATCACACCCCCAGAGGAGGGATGTAGGGAGATTTGAGAGGAAGGTAGAAGACCCACAGAGCTCTCATGGTACTTCCTACAAAGTTAAAAAGATTTAATGCAAGACAGCTTAGGGGTTGTGAAGACCAGTAAGACTGGAGAAATATGGGAGGAGACAAGGGCAGATCAGTCTTTCTTCGTAAGAGTTCACATAAGAGGAAATCTGATAAAGAGTTTTGAACTAGAGTGTAACAGGATGTAATCTGTGTTTGATGAAGTACATCAGGCCCTGATACTTCTGTGCCAGAATAAAAGTTGTTCTAACAGACCATCTGAATTAAAATAAGATATAGTTTCTGCTCTTGATCATGCCTGCTCCTAAATTCTTTTGTTAAGTGATTTATGCAGATTTATCCAGAGCATAATTATCTTGATTAATATTGGGGAATATGTATTTATATTCCCAATGTTTACCAAAATGCTACATGATTAGCCCTTTTAAAATAATTAACACTCTTATATATAAAATTTCATAATTTCCTTTCAGATTATGAAGTACCAACTAATATTTTCAAATTTTTAATCATCTGTAAATAAAAGATTCAGCAGAAATACTAGAGGGGTATAGTAGCTCTGATACTACAGTGAATGAGAAATTAAATCATTTTTTAATTTTTGCAGCAATCATATACTTTTCTGCTTATTAGATTTTTGCCCTTAGGTGTTGGACATACATTATTTAATCACAGAACACATTTTGAAACATGAAGTTACTAAAATAAGGAAAAAAATATATTATTCTGAATATACTGATTTGATCATTTTCACAATTAAGTATGAAAATCCTATCTAGGATTATTCAATCCAACTAGAAGCTTCTTTTCCACTCCTCAATGTAGGAGACGAACATTAAATAAGTTTTATAAGTTTTAATGAGATTTGTTGGAATATTTTTGACAAATATCATGGTAGATTATGGAGTAGATCTGTCTTTCTCCTGAAGAGGCAAAACCAAATTCCCTGCATCTCCTTAAATGACTTGAGCAGTCACTGAACTTTTTTCATGTTACTTAAGAAAGACCCATGGTTCAGTTCATAAAGTGCTTAACATGGCAACAACACAAAATGTTAGAATTATGTGACAAGAATTTTGAAGCAGTGATCTGAAAGGTCTTTCAATGAACAATCACAAACATGCTTGAATCAAATGAAAAAAGTTTCAGCAAAGAAATAGAAGGTGGTAAGAAAAATCAAATGGTAAATTTTGAACTAAAAAATACAAAAGCAGAATTAGTGAACCTGAGGATAGAACCCAAGGAATTACCCAACATGAACAACAAGGAAACATGGCTGAAGAAATAAATGAGTTTTAGGGATGTATGCATCTATAACAAAAGATCTACCACTGGGTCACTGCAGTCCTAGAAAAAAAGGGACAGGGGTTAGCCTGAGAAGGTATTTGAAGAAATGATGGCTGAAAATTTACTAACTTTGGGAAAAGACAAACCTGAACATTCAAGAAACTGAGCAAACAAACCCTAAACAGGATAAAGACAAAGATCACACAGAGATACACTCTAATCAAACATGTAAAAGCTGATGACAAAGTCATGAAAACAGAGAGAAATGATACACTTTTGGCAGCAGGGGAAAAGGAAAGTTAAAATAAGACAAAAAGAAATATTAACTATTGGTAAGGATCTTAATTCTTCATTTGTTAATTTCAACTCGGTCTTCTGCCCTTTAATCAAGCTAACACAAAGAAAACATTGTAATTTAAATTGTGCTGGATACATGGGGAATACTTCCCATTTTGGTTGCACCTGCTCCACAGCAGGTATCACCCCTCAAAATAAATCAAGCAATTCTAGAACTAGAAAAAAAATCTTAAACAAAAATTTTAATGAAAAGAATATAAGAAATTTCCAATTTGGGGTTCCTGAATGGACTTCAGCTCTGTGAATTCTGAAATTAATTTAAAATATGCTAGCATACATTGGCACTTCTCTAGGGAAAAGGACAGTAGCTCTCAGACTCTCAAAGGAGCTGGTGGCTAGAAGTTTTAAGTCATTATACCAGTGCCTGCTATTTTTAGGCAAAGCCATATAATCCAACTTATGTGGGAAATGAAGCTATTTTTGGAAGACATTATTCCCATCATAGTCATTGGAAATTCCTGCAGGCTACCCCAGAATTCCCTGCTAAGAGGAACATAGGAAAACGGCAGTTTTCTAATTCTACTTAGGGACTTCTGGAAATAAACATTTTAATAAAGAATGTTTGCTCTAGTTTTATCTTGAAGATTTAAAAAACACGTGACCAAATGACAACTGTGATTTAAAACATACTTTTGTTTTTTTCCATTCCAGTAAAAAGTTTTGACTTATGAGGAAGCAGCAGCCTCCCTAAATGACCCGTAAGTTTGTATGGGAGATGAAATGATTCTACGATTTGTATCATCCCTTTTTTTTACAAAAAGGCATGCAAAATCAAGCTACATTAATTACAACATGTAACTACCAATTTACCTGTTACTGTTTTCTCTGATCAAGCTGATCCATTACTTTCCATATCTTTACTGAGTGTCCCTTACGCCTTATACACTTTGCCATACTGCCCATGCAAACCAGGTCAGCTCACTCTTGGAGAAACATGCTCCAAGATTTTAAACCAGATTTTATTTGCTGCTGCTGGTTTTGTGATGAAAATGGAGGTTCTTAACGTCACCCAGAGAACTAGAGACTTAACTACTTATCCAGTGAAACCATCAAAGAGTCTGATTTACTAAGACTACTTTACACTGGCTCCATCCTTGGAATCCAATGAATCACTGAAGGACCCTGCTTTAGCCTAGAAT
Source organism: Chinchilla lanigera (assembly GCF_000276665.1). Classification (NCBI taxonomy): domain Eukaryota; kingdom Metazoa; phylum Chordata; class Mammalia; order Rodentia; family Chinchillidae; genus Chinchilla; species Chinchilla lanigera. Next base: position 19,288,186 of record NW_004955432.1, read on the forward strand.
TCCAGGATTTACCCCACTGCTATGCCGCCAGGGGAGGGTTTTAGGAATCAAAAGTGCCTATAATGACTTGAGTTCTAGTAAGTTGCAGCGGTCTTACTGAACCCGTCAGTGTGTAAGTTATCTTAGGCTCTTGAACAAATAGATTCTGATTCAATTATATGAAGACCCTAAAGTCTGCATTTCTAACAAATCCCCAAGTAAACAATGCTGCTGGTTGGAGAACTCTATAAGCAGTTAAGTCTCAGAAAGTGTATGTATGTCTTATTTGGCTGGCTTGCAAATCAGCACAGGTCATTATTCTTTCCTTCTGTATCTGTAGATTTTCCACCAGGGCACTTTCCTACCTCAATACTATCCACTTCTAACTGACAATCTCTTCAAGCTAGTGATCAGTTAAGATAAGGCAACCCATCCTTTCCTACTTAACATATAGAAGTTCATATATACGTAAAAAATATTCAAAATAAACAGAAATGAACACCACACGTGACCTCAAAATGTAAGTTTATATTTAATATAGTACTGTACTTCTCACCATGGGGTTTCACTCAATGTTAAAGCGTTTTTTATTACAGTAATTTTTTTTTCCATTTCAATGTCAATATAAAGGTTATATTAAAAAATTAAATCTTTTTATTTTATTCCAGTATTAGTTATATTGAATATATTTTTCTCTAAACTTTCTCCCACAGAGATAAAAATTTCATTGTTTGGATATCTGATATCTAAGTACAATATTAACTTGCAAAACAAAATAAAAATCTGAAAACATGGAGAAAAGACTCCCCAACATCTCAGGAGTCAGTGAGTGGAACTAAATACTGGTCATTTGGAAAATTCTGGGCAAGAGCATCCTTATTTCTAGTTCATGTGTTCTGGGAATTCTCAACCTATGAAATATTACTTATCCATTTTAAAGCCATCTTACATTTTTGACCTTCTTTCTAAGTAACAAACTATTGGCTGCATTTTTCAGTTCATTATTTGTTAAAAAGAAAACATCTTTTCCCACTTAACAAATACTGATTTGTTCCCCTTTTATGGGAAACAACTCAGAATGTGAAACACGCTATGCACTGTTTGTTGGTGACTTTAGAGACCAAAGTCAGGTAGGGTCTCAATGGTACAAAGGTTTTCAGGGTGAAGTTGGATTCAGCAGGCCCTTAGAAGTCACATCTGTCCATTTCTCCTTCGTGCATACACCCCTAAGCAAGCACAGATGCCGGTAATGCTGAGAACCACACCTAACAAGAGAGCAATTGCATCTCCAGCTTCCACTGCTTCAGCCCCAGGCAGAAGCAGAAGCAGTGAAATGACGACTAAGAACAACTGTACTGAAACTGAGGTCATGATGTCCGGATCTTGAAGGCTGAAGGTTCCTAGAATCTAAACATGGAAACAAAACGGATCCATTAAAAATTTCTACTTTTGGAATGACAATACCATGACAAATAACAGTCCACCCAATCTCTAAGTGTACGAATCACTGCAGATAACTGTACATTTCACTTTACAGATGAAAAAAAAAAAAAAAAAAGGGAAAGTAAAAGGAAAGTAAAAAGTTCTTAAAGACAGTCATTTGAGGATAATCTCATGAAACCAACGTGCTCCTGCAATTCTTCAACAGGAATGTCAAGCACATATGCATAAACCAAACAAATTAAAAAGTAAAACATAATTAAGAACAGGAAAAAAAAAAAAAAAAGCACAAGACACTCCGAAATTTAAAATATCCTAGTGAGTAAAAATTACATTTTCTTCATGTCTCTCTCGTCTGGGAAATACACACAAATTTGGGTAAAGTCACACAATACGTAACTCCATGAAACTGTGAGGGATTAAGACTTACCAAAGAAAGGATATCTGTGAAATTCTGATTGAAATGGTCTCTGTCTGGATCTCCGGACGCTGAGGCTAAGAGATTACACGGGACACGGCCTACCGGAGCAGGGTGGGAAGAAGGATTTAAAAATTGTTTTAAAGTCAGTCCAGGGTGGGGAGGGAAATGGGTAAAACGCAGAGAAAACAGTTTGTCCAAGAAGAGGGAACTAGATTTAAAGTTGATCAGTTCTTTTACAAAGAAAAGATAAACGAAACTGAGAAAAGAAGCAAGTTCACTCCAAGACTTGCTACAAAGATTTGGAAAAGAATCCCTCCTTTGGCCCGGCAAGGTGCAGATCTGCCCCGTTTTACAAATACATTGGGGCAATCCAAGTATCCTCAGAGCTGAGCTCCTACATTACCTTCCGGGAAGCAGCCATTACAGGAATAGCGGTGGGGGCGGAGTTCCCAGACTACATTTCCCAGAATGCCCCTGCCTACGACTCCCGTGATGCACCAGCGCGCTCGGCTGTAATTGGCTGAGGGCGTGAGGGTCGCGTCCCTGCGAGATGCGCAGGAACCAGCTCGCGGGGCTTCCGGATTGGAGTCGCCTGTTAGTGTGCAGTGCGTGGTGATGTTGTTTATGGAAAAGCCCAGATGTAAGTAAGGAAGTGACAGCAAGTGTTTTCCAGCCCGTTTCAGGGGTTCTACACGCGCAAGGGATTGTGCCTCTTTCTCTGAAATGAAGACGTAACAACGCGGAGAGGGGAACCTAGCTGAGTGGTCTTTTTCCCAAGGAGAGGAATTCCTGTCACCAGATCCCTAATGTGCTAGGATGTTTGTTAATTCACTTAAAAACAATGAGAAAGGAAGTGTTTTAAGAAAACATCTTGGAAGATAATTAAAACTACTTGGGTGCAAAAGACACGAACTTCAGCAAATACGGTTTAAATTATGTAAGCAGAACATTTCTTAGGACTCAGATTGTAGAATTCTGAATTTCTTTATCCAGGAGTGCAGTTCAGTGATTTTCCCGTCATATTTTAGGAGATAACCTCTCCCACTCCCAAGTATTCCTAAATACTTATAAAATGTCAGATTATTATTCTAAAACCTGATCATTAATTACGTGCATATTTAAGCCTTAACTCCTTCTGGAAGTAACATTAGCTAATAATAATTTGATAAGATCAATATGGCAACAAAAATATATGAGAGACTAAGAGGTAGCAAAAAAATAAACCAGTGTGCTTAGAAAATTGCAAGTCAGAGGATAACTGCACAATAATGGTAGTATGGCTTCTTTTAAATTTGATTATTTTAACAAGTTCTTGCTAATTGCCTCATTTGTCTTGTGCTACATGTAGATTTCTACCTTTCCAATGGACTATTTCTTTGGAGACACAGACTCACTATCAGCTATTTTTTTTTAAAAGTAGAGAATTTTTATGTCTTCCTAAATATTCTCTTATATCCTTATATGAACATTCGGGAGATTTTATTTCCTATATTTATTTCAGTCAGCTAAAGTCTGCACAATAAACTTAGTATTGTTAAAGACATCCTTCTGGGTTTTCAACATTGAAAGTACCGGTTTGATTTTAAGTTTGAAATACATGTGGATAGTTAACGTTTTCTTTAAAACTAGTGTAGTAAGAGATCAACTAATGATTTTGTTATAGGCAGCTGAGTTAGATAGAAATATTATAGGCAGTCAGACAGGACCAGGCCCTCGAAGGAGCCAACATGAAACACAAGATAAGATACATATTTGCTGTGGGCCAGACCTCAAGACAAAAGATGAAACAAATGCACCCACGTACCTCCCTAGGGATGGACATCAGGGATTGGTATTCTAAATAGGTAACAATCACTTTGAAGAGTCACTGACCCAACCCCTTACAGGAAAAGCCCCTGTTCTGTATTCATGTGCACTTGCTATGTGACTTGCTTCCCCATTTGATCCCAATTTAATCAATTTTACCTGAACAATTCGTATTTGCTGACCATAGTTTTGTCCCACCTCATGTCCACCTTCTGATTTCCCATTTTTCTCCTACCTTGGACCCACCTCACCTCGTGGTTTTGCTCTATAAAAGTCTGTAGAAAAGACAGAGTCTTGCCGAGTGGCAACCCACTCGGGCCCCTTTTCTGTCCCTCTTTTGAACAGAAGCTTTCTTTCCCTCAATAAATATATTCTGCTCTTAACCTCCGTTGTTCCTAAAATTCATTCTTTGATTTTAGAGAACATAAACTCGTCCCAGATATCGTTCAGGTCAGGGGGTTTTATTTTCCTGCATCAATTTGACCTATCTGTAGAAGAGTGGGAGAAGTTGGTGCAGGGATGTTTGAGCCCAAATAGTATTAAAATAAAGTTGCTTAAGTTTTCCAAATCAATACTGAGCTCACTCAGGCAATTTGACAAAGATAGTGCTGTATGTGCTTCTGTGTGCCGCCTTACAGTCCTTGTTTTCAAGTCAGGTCATAGTCTACCTTTCAGTTTTCTGTTCTTACTACCCTAACTGGTCATTTTAGAAAAATCCAATAATTTACTCTTTTCCTCATAACCCTCTGATTTCATCACATTAGGCAACAGTCCAAGCTCTTTGCCAAGACTCACAAGTCCGCACATGTTCTGGCCTCTCTGCCTGCCTTCCTGATGCTGCTGTGAAGTTCATTTCATTCCAACCACACCCACCTTTTTGCTGTTTCATAAACATGCTAATACTATGATTTTTTTTCCCTGTAGACTTTGCCCTTGCTGTTTTCTGTGCCAGTAATACTTTTCCCACCGACACTATCGTGCTTGTTTTTCTCACCATTGCTAGGGGTCCGTTTAAGCTTCACTTCCTTTTCTGAGCATCTCACTAAAAAACAAAACAAAAACTCACATTACTCTTTCTCCGTTCCCTCTCTCTTTTTGCAAATACTGTCTATTAATTTCTGAAATTACATTAAATGTTTTTATGTGTTTAGCACATAAACAAATACACAAAAGCGAAAATTCCATGAGTGGTAGGAAGTGCTCCTGTCTTGTTCACTACTGAATGGTCAGTCACTAGAACAGTTCTTAGCATGATAGATATTTAGTAGATATTTTGTTAATGAAATCATAGATGAATGAAGTTAGCATAAGATCAGAGTTTGAGTAATATTTAGTCATTATTATGTTAGTCATAGTATAAATTACTTTAAGAAAAAAGTCTACTTTGGGGCCAAACTATGAAGATATTTAGATTAAAATTATTTTGAGGGACCAGAGATATAGCTCAGTGGCATAAGCACCTGCCTGGCAAGTGCAAGGTCCTGAGTTAGATTCCTGGTACCAAAAAAAAAAAAATTATTTTGAATCTTCACTCAAAATTTGGTTATCACATATTTTTTCCATAATAATTTTACTAGCAAGAATTTATGTCTATGTAAGTATAAGAGGCAATAACATCTAAAACAGGAATGTACTTTGTTCAGAATCTGTGTCTAGCTGAAGCCCCAGAATCTGGGTAACATATGTTAATTAAAAGCCCTGGGCTACTACATTAAGTATTTGTGTGATCAAATGGAGAATTTAGTTTTTCAGGTCAAGAAAATCTAAGCTAATACCACCTTTCACTAAAATAGAATATCCAGTGATACTCAGGGATAATACTACTTTAGTCACTTGTCTAAAGAGAGAAGGTCAAAATTTCCCAACTATAAATGGTTTCAGAGAAGAAAGTAGTGGCTTCTGCTCATTTTATAAGTATTGAAAGTGAGTTGGGGCTAGGCCCTGAAGGGATGAATCCCTGGAATTCACCAGAGGGGGCGGTATAAGCTGACATCAGGGTTTTGCAGAAACCGGAGGGTGTCAGGGATTCATAAACTCCAGTCTTGGGGCTGGGGATTTAGCTCAGCGGCACAGTGCCTGCCTGTCAAGCGCAAGGTCATGAGTTCGATTCCCGGTACCGGAAAAAAACAAAAACAAAAACAAGAAAAAACATAAACTCCAGTCTTCTTCTGTAGCAACTGAACCAAGCCAAAGCATTTTACTGGAGCTTCATAACTAAAAAAGGACCAACCTGAAGCTAGTCACTATTTCCCATCAATAATAGGCCATTGGCTGCCACTGACTACATTGTGCTAGGCTAACTAATCATTAGCCTAGTAGGACAGGATAAGCCACATTTGCTGGAGCCACTCAGTAGCTGAAAAGAAAATTTGAACACTTATTGAAGCTAAATAACTTTTATGCTAGGACTGTACAGAGTGTATGAGAGAGATCCAGAAAAGTCATTTTGGCATGATTCTGGACACAATTTAGAGCCCATGGAGATGTGTTTCTGACTCACACCAGTGAGCTTCAGTTACATGGGAATTAATTACACACATAAACCTGTTTTGTCCAGAAAGATAGAGGAACTTTACCCTCAGAAATATAGTATTGCATTGCTTAGCTTTTGGGAGTCAGTTAAGAAGGCTCTATGGGCTAATTTTGAAGAGTTGTGAGATTACCTCTCTACTTAGCACTTTATCTATTGTAACAGGCTGTAGTGTATTGACAACTGGGTCAACTTATAACCCCCAGCTGAACTGAGTAAGTGTTGTGCTGGGTGTGGGAGGCCCACCTGAGGACTGTTGTCAGCAGCACAAGAGGCAGAATTGGAGAAGAAGGAGTTTGGCTGTTGGGAGCTGGTAGAAGCTGAGAGAAGCTGTAAGGAGCTGTTGGTTCTTTTGGAGGAGCTTGTCATGCTGGCTTTTCTGATGAACTTAGCTGTTTTCATTGGGCCAGGAGCTCTGGACCTTGTTGGTCTGAGAATAGCTTTGGCTCACTTTCGGCGAGCTCTGGTCCTCACTTTGAGCATTGCTTCCTGGCTCCAGAGGGGAAGATGGGGCACTGCCAGTCTCCTGGAGAAGCTTGCTGCATTGGCTTTCCTGATGGGAACTCGGCTGTCTTTACCATCGGAGGAGCTCGGGACCTCACTTTGCTGAGGATGGCTGTGGTACCTTTCAGGGGAGCTCTGGTTCTTACTTTGCATGTTGCTTCCTGGCTCCAGTGCAGATCCCTCAGCCTGCTAGCACAGATCCTTCATCCTGCTGGCACAGACTTCCTAGATTCCATCACTGACCTTTGGGCCTTTCCAGCACAGATCTGTGAAACAGGCCTGCATGAGATACTGTTATGGGCTCTAGGTCTCCAGTTAGACTTGTGGGAGGCACTGTTAGGAGCTCTAGGTCTTCAGCTGGACTCATGCAGGACATTTCTGTGAGATCCAGGCCCTCGGCTAGTTTCCTTGGTCTTAGTTTTGGACAGGTTTTCTGCACTGTTTTGTATAGCATTCTTTGGGTGACTATTAAAAATAATCTTATAAAATATGTGTCCTGTATTGTGTTGTTCCCCTTGCAAAATAGCCCCCAAACCATGACACAGGCTGAACATAGACTTTGAAGACTGTCAGTGTTTCACCCAAAATTAACACCTGCAGTTTATTAGCTTTGTGAACTCATATGGAATATCTAACTTCTTTGTTTTTTGTTTTACTGATACACTGTACACATTTATGAGCTACATTATGATAACTGGATACATGCATACAATTTGCAATTATCAAATTGATGATAACTAACATTTCCATATCCTCAAACATTTGTCCCTTCTGTGTATTGCCATCCTTTGGGGTCTTCCCTTGAAGTTATTTTGAAATACATAATGAATTGTTGTCAACCATGTCACTCAGCTATGCTATAGAGTCCTGGAATGAATTCTTGCCATCTAACCGTATTTCTGTACCCATTATTCAAACTCTGCCTTTCTTCTTTCCCTCACTAGTGACCACTGTTGTACTCTTCACTTTTATGCAATCAAATTTGTTAGCTCCCAACAGGGTACAAGAGCTCCCCTTTCTCTGTATCCTCACCAACATTTCAATCATTTCCTTCCTGATGATAGGCATTACAAGTGAGGTGAGATGACGGTATTGACTTCTTTAAAACTTGAGTCTTCTCATCTATATTTAGGGAGGACCAGTCTTCACAGGATTGCATTTGGAGATTAAGTGAGGGGACATGTAAAATGCCTGTGGTCCATGTTGGGCTATAATTTTCAGAAATACAGAAGTAACTTTGTTTAAGAATAAAAACAACAGATGTTTGAAGAATGAAACTTTCAGAAGCATAGGGGTATCTAACAGTACATAGCAAGTGCTACACAGGGACTTTAAAGTCAAGATTAGCTTGTTTTCTGGGAGGATGAACAAACTTATTGTGGCAAAACTTTCTTAGAAAACACGGTTTCACGCTGTGCACGATATATTGGTTTTTAGTCACTATACTAAAATACCTGATGCAGGTTACTTTATAAAAAGGAAGGGTTTATTTAACTCATAGGTTGGTGATTCAAGGGTGTAAAGCTGGCATTGGCTCAGTTCTGGTGAGGAACATCTCTCTCTCTGTCTTAGCTGTGTCATATTGTGGAAGAGGAGCACATGTGTAGAAGAGTTTGCTTGGCCAAATAAGTCTGAAAGAGGATGAGTATCCCATAATCTCTTCTGGGGGCCCCCCAGGACCCGAGCATCTCCCATTAGGGCTCCCCCTAAAGTTTCACCACCTTGCCACAGTGCCACCTTGGGGACAAAGCCCTTACTCACAGTCGTCTCTCTGGTGGCATAAACCACATCTGAACCATAGCATGGGATCAGATTGATTGATTGCCAGTTATAATTTAAAAACTGTTCAAATAGTGATGAATAGGCACCCAGAGCTACTCCACACATTAATAAATCTAATAATCCAATAATGTAGACACTACTCATCCTGTGTTACAGATGAGAAAAGTGAGGCCTAGGTAATGCTTTCTTACAAGTGAGTGATAGAGTCAGGCTATGAATCCAAGAAACATGGCAAAATCTGTACGTATTTTTCCACCATTGTCTATGTGCTATTATGCGGAAAATGTTGACGAGATTAAACATTGCTTTAATTTTTGTTGAAGCTTATTCATGGTGATTCATTGAGTGAAGGTCAGTACCTATAGATCTTAGTTTGATGGGTGAGTAGATATCACAGGGACCCTTTGAAAATTGTTGCCAGAAGGTAAAAGCTTAAACTAGCCACTGCAAAAATATGGAAGTTGTTAACAATTTAGCATGAGCAGTTCACAAGGAAATATTAATTCCTCTGTATAGATCAGGTGCTCATTATGATAAAGAGCTGGTAACCATGGAGACAGACAGTATGAAGTTTATAAAATTAAAAACATACGAGATAGAAAATGCAAATAGCACAGGAAAATGAATCATGCTCCAACTGGTCGTAGCTTCATTTCCTTAAATTTAAAGACTTATGAATTTGTCTGGCCATTTTCTAAATAAAATTGCTCATTTTTGAGACACTGAATTTTCCCTTTGGATATCTCATCATGGCATGGTGGAATATATGTAAGGACTGAGTTTTTACAGGTAAGCAAAATCTATGAAAAGGTGACTTTTAAACTTGAATGAGTACTTGACTCTTTTATGCAGATATTTATTGTAAATTTTTAGTTATAGTAAGTTTTTTCTAAATTTATCACTTTTGCTAAATCAGGTAGATGATCTAGGTAGAAAACTTTATGGTGTAAATATCAATCTGTGTCATAGAGTGAATTTTAAATCTATGAAATGGTAAGGAGAGAGCAAAAATAAAAATACAGTTTTTCATTCTTGCCTGTAATATTTAATTATTTATACATTTATTCCCTGAGCTTCTTATAACAGCAAACTACTTGTCAGTGGATCTTCTAAAGTTAATGTTACTTGAATTAAAATGGTTTATAAGTAATGAATATATTGAAAAAACTTACTTTCTGGAAAAATAAGGAGGTCACCAGGTTTTTCCCTTAAAATTCTTTAAAAGTGGAATAGAAGGTTAAAAAAAACTGATTGCAAATGGTTCAGTTGAGTAAAACGTCCTGTACGTGTGCTATGCACGGTTTCATTTGATTGTGATTTGGACCCACTTTAGTGCATTTGAAGCTCTCTTTGCTCAGAAGCATCAAAATAAGTGGTTGCCCTCCATCAGAAAGTCGGAGTGAGGCACTCGTTTTGTGAGCGTGCCTATCAACACGAGTTGATGTGCTTTGGTGTGCTATGAAAGAGCAGGAACATAATCTCTTCATCTGCTCAGTAAAACCCTTAATAAATATTCTACTTACTATTTGTCACCAGACTTTCAAAAGGGATACATAGCGGCAGTAGAGGACCCAGGGAAGGGTGGGAGAAGTGATTCAAGTTATCCAAAATTGGTTCTGCGAGATTGTTCTCAAAGTGTATTCTGTAATTTACTTGCATTTCAATTACAAGGAAACTTTATTTTAAGAATATACAACTTTAAGAGAAGTTCTCCAGGTAGCTCTTAAATTCATATGAACTTAGAGCCTTTGTTATTTGGGAACAATCAATTATTGGCAGATTGTTGGAAGTAGGCGCTCCAGGGGCAATTGAATGATAGTCTTTAACTTGATTAGCTCTAAATATTTATGAGATCCAATTAGAATTACCCAAAATGCTCTCCAGGACTCCTTTTCAGTTATTGATAAAGTGAGAAATGCAGATATTTCATGCTATTTATACAAACATTGGTAGCATTTTTTCATTATTTTTATAGCCTTACAGTTCTCTCTTTAAAACATTGTTTTAAATGTATGAAACCATTCTAATGTTAGAGACGTAGAAACATCGGATTCCTCAGGGAATACCAAATTACAGCACCGAGAGGTATTCTGAATGATAAAATGAACACTACTCTCAGTTACTGAAAGGTAACAGTGCAGTCATGAATTTCTTACAGTTATTTTTTTACTTTAATGAGAAAAACAACCTAACAAAACAACAACAATGAAGACAAAAACAAAACCGACACAGAAACAAAAAAACGATACATGACCTCCAAACAAAATGACAGGAATTAACAATGGTTGCTACACTACATACTGTTATCTTCAACAAAGTTGCTCAGTCCACCAGGTTCTTACAGTTATTTCTTATAACAAGATTTAGTCCTAGATAAGAAAAAGCACTAAATGCAGTTCAATAGAGGTGATCAGAGAGGTGATGGGCTGTGATTTCCCAGTGTTTACTTTCTGGTGACGGTATTAACTGGGAGTGGTATTTATAAAGTCTTGGACCTGTCTTTCCCAAACATTTCTTCTCTCAGCAGGTATTTGGAAGGAGCTAGAAAACCTGGCATGCTGGTGCTCCAAATTGCTGGCAGAGGGCACATCCATATGCTCTGGAAATGAGACCAGCAAGTAGCAAGATAGTTATCTAGTATGAAAATTGGTAATTCTAACAAGTGCTCATGTCACACAGCTATAGCTAGAAAAAATGAGGTTTTTGGGCCCAGGACCCTACCTTTTCTTGGGAAGTCACACTGAGTCCTCATAGCGATCCTTGCATTGTAACACCACACTGTGACATTCCATAACTACTTCTTGAATACATTAAGGACCAAAAGTTTAAGTTTTTAGTCAGCTTAGAGGCCATTTTGGATCGGCAGATGTGACATGGCCACGAAATATTGAGTGTGATCTTGGGGTGTAGAAATAGAGTGTAATATTGCTCTTTTCAGTTTTGGCCATATCCAGAAATGTGGGGTTCTTTTCTGGGTTCTCTATTTTAAAGCAAACATTAAAAAACTAGACATTAACTCATATTGTGAAAAGACTGGAATCCTTAGTGGAAGATATAGTTGAAAGACGGAAGATATAAATCAGAAGACTCAGTGAAAACGTCTGCTATTTTTTGATGCTTCCAGCCATAGAAGAGGCCTTAGAGGAAAGGAATCAGACTTGTTCTGGATTACACTGACCTATTGGTGAAAGTAATAGACATGTTTTAGCTCAGTGTAAGGAAAAATTTTTCTAATGTTCTAAGAAGGAATTTGCTTCTTGGCAAACACTGAACTCTTAATGTGTGGGAAAGTTGGCCTAATGAACACTTTGCTGGGATGTTGTAGAAAGAATTCAGACTTTAGAAAGATGGTTGAATTAGATGTTCATAAAGATTCCTCGGGAATCTCACGTTCTCTGAATCGCTTTCTTTCTTGTACCCATCTCAGAGTCCTCAGCTCATGACTAGCTGGTGCTCATTGCAAGGCTTGTTTCATGAGTGTCTGAGACACTGCTATTTATCTTTCCAAAACTTTATCCTTCGAATTTCAGAATGGCTATCTTTATTCATGTCAAAGTAGGATGATAAATGGACCTTTTTTCTGTTTTTGAAAAGAAAAACATTTTAATACTTAAAAATATTCATATGTATGTATATCCTGTGATATATTAATATCATTTTCATGTTTATCATCATCCTGCATAACTAACACTGTTTCACAAGCTACCCTGTCAGCTGAAGTGAATAGGAGAAAAGTGGATTTTGTGTATTTTATTTAGATCCGCAAAATATAATCTGAGGATCAAGAAATACACTTTATGAAGCTTTTGAATATGATATGTACAAAGAAAGGATTTCTTACGGAAAACCTACAAAATGCTTTCTACCATCAGTGACGGTGAACTTACCAGACTTGGGAATGAAGTCATTTTACTGTACATTTCTGGGTGATTAAGTCTCAGGCTAACAAAGATTTTCATATTTCTCTTCTCTAGGAAATGAACAATTTCGATTTAATTTCAGAATAATAAATGCTTTCAACACTGCATAGAAAAGGATACTTAACTTTTGAGTGTATGAGTTCCAAAATATGTGTGTTATAAAGATCTAAAAACATGTTGACAGGGCCAAGGATATAGCTCAGTGGCACAAGTGCCTGCCTGGCAAGCACAAGGTCCTCAGTTCGGTTCCTGGTATCCCCTGGATACCAGGGATAGGGGGAACCGTATTGACAATGATTCTCACAATATCTATTTGCTTTGCTACTGAGGGGAGCAAAACCTGCAGATGGATGTAGTTGAGGATTAAATGTAACCAGTGTTGAATTTTATGAAATGTTTTTCAACCTCCAAAGGAAGCAACCTATTGTCGGTAGGCAGAAAAGATGGATGATTACTAGTTGCAGAAAATAATGGACAGAATACAGTTAGGAAGCTAGGGAGACAAGGTCCCCTGGCTTCTCCGTGGCTGGTGTGAATCCCAAACTGATTAAACATAGTAAGTGCAGATCCAACTGCATTCACGACTTCCCTGCTTTGAGAGCAAACTTCCGATTTAATGTGAAAGTCCTTGTGCTCAGGAAACAAAACAAATGGGTCTGCTCCCCACTTGCATTTCTCCCTTTGCCCAAGAAGGGTAGGATCTGTTATGAGAAACCATTATCAACTTAGTGATTTATCTGTATTTAACAGTTTTTCCACTTAAAGGAAACAAGATTCAATTCATAGGCAAACCTTTTATTTTCTGTGTGGAAACTTCTAACCTAAATATGATAGTGAAATTTTCTTAAAGCATTACTTTTTTTCCTGCTGGGCCTTCATTTTCAAGTTTACCTGTATTTTCTTTATGCATTCTAGAAAAGAAGCTTAGCTGTGAGCTGAGACAAATGAGACGTCAGGTGGACCAACGGACTTTATTTCTACCTTTCAGAATGGTGCTGTCAAAACAAGAACAGCAACAATGACTATCACCCTCTGCCCCCGGCAAATCCCGAACCTAGGATCTGTTGAGCCTCTGAATGCAGAAGTAGATGAGATAAATAATCACTTGATTGCATGGCAGCCTTTCTTTCATTTCCGAAGGAGATCTGAAGAGACTGAGCACATGAAAAATAAATTCTATGGTACTCATTCATTTTGATCAGAAAAGCTCCTCTTGCATTTCTCTGGAAGTTGAACTAAATTCATTTTCCACACCTTGGAGTCATCACAAGTTTTTCTCTTTGTGCTCTTTCAATGTGAATTTCACATAGAAATTCTAATTATGCCTCATATACTTGGGAGATGATAAAGTTATCTGAAAATTTTTGCCAAGCACTCGGAATTATTCAGGATAAACTGTAGAAATTAGATACATTTGAACGCTAATATGTTGATTCCTAAATTTTGTCTCAGTTAAATGGTACTGACAGATTGCTTTCTAGATACTGTCACTGTGTCAGTGAGTAAGTTCACATCTTTATTGGAACATTTATCGGTACTAAGATCAGCTATTGACTAAGCCAGCAAAATTACTGCTTCACACTATGTTTGCTTTATGCAGTTATTGAGTTGATTTTAGATTAAGATACCTGGAAGTAGATTCTTGAGATGAAAAGTTTCATGTAAAAGGTTTTTGAGCAGAGTTCTCAGTAAATGTTCTTGTAAGAAAATAAACAGAGGAGGTTTAGGTAAATGGAGAAGCAGACTAAGCATGCAACCAAGGCCTCAGAAGAACCTGGAGCGAGGTTTGGACCTGGGATACCCCTTTACAGAGGTTCTATACTGAAGTAAGGGGACTTTTGTTCCTCTACGTGAGTTGGCCATTGACGGTGGCTCTCCCCTAAGAGGGCATTTAACCATAAGTGGGCTAATTTCTTGAACTAGTAACCGATCACATTTCTAACAGCTAGAGAAAGAATGCTGTAACCCTAAAGAAAGAATCTGGGTGATCATCAGTACCAGAAAAGGTGGCACAATATTCTTCAGTCAACCATGTAAGAAATAGAAGAACAAGTTAGCAGCAGGAGGGCAAGTTCTTGTTTGTGGTAGGCTTCTGCTACTGGAAAGATAAATCAGAACTGTGCTCAGCATACCCACTCCCTCTGGAACACCAGGGGGATGCAGCGAATACTAAGCCATTGGTCACATGTCCCATTAGAGATCTAAATTGAATAGATCTTCTAAAGTGAATAGATAATAGGCTTGGTTTTGATACCAGCTGGCTTATAACAGAATTAAGTGTTAATATTATGAACTCCTGTGTCTTGAGTGACATTAAATGAGTTCTAAAAATATTTTTGCCATACAAGTGGTTTGGTCTTAATCATGAAGAAAGTAGTAATTTTTCTTTTGATTAGATTTACTTGCAGTTATCTCATCTATTTAGATGTAGATAGAATTAAGCGTGTTAAAGCTGTGTGATTCTCCACCCTCTGACATATGGACAGCTGCTAACCAGTGTGACAAGGGAGCAGTTGATTGGCTTTTAGGCAATTATGGGACTGTGCAACAATAGAGGTTGATTTTTATATTAGTAAAAATAGAGACATCTCTTAGCAAATTCATGTCTAGGATTTTTTGAAAAATGTAAACCATTTTTCTATTTCTAAACTGGACGTCAGTGATAGCAGGAACCTTGTCAACCCTTGTGAGTGTACAGGTAAAATGGTGTGGCTGTGTGTTTCCAAACACTTAAAAGTGGGATGTGAAGCTTAGGGTCCTGATTTGTTGTTAGTATCTTAGGTCTCTATACACAAGTGCTGTAGCCAAACTAGTCATTTAACAAAGTGATATGGATTTCTTTATATTTTTCCTCAAATATTTCTGAGGCAGCTACAAGTGACCACATTATGATACTCACTTTCTGGGTGAGCATCAAGGTAGTCAGGGTGGAGGTCATCTTGGAGGAGTTAATGTCTGAAAGGAATCCTATAAATTGAGAGAATCAATCAGAGTAAAGGCAGGAATATAACACGGAGAGTTTTCTGGTAAGAGGAGCAAGTGGGTACAAAGACACGAGGCAACCTGTTTACAGTTTATGATTGCGAAAATGCAAGCTATTTTTTTAAGTAAGGAGAAAAAAGACTAGTAGGTGAGCAGGACTCCATTACAAAAGTATTACTTGGGAGGTCTATATGGCTTTCTTCTAAGAATCTGGTGAGTATTGTAATGTTTCAACAAAGGAAGACTTAATCAGATTCCCTTTTAGAGGACTGTATAGGCAGCAATCAGAAGGGTCACCAGGGGTGTCACTGAGACCAGTGGGGAGACAAGGAAGAGTTTTGGGGACATAGATTGAGATGAAGTTGGTGACGAGAGAATTTTAGCCAGAAAATTAAATCAGTCTCAGGTCTTGGTAACTCTTTGGATGTGGGGTAGGGACAAGCAAGGGAGTCACTAATCTTTTGAACAGGCACGCAGATTGGTAAGCAATGGGAACAGCGATGAATGCGGTGTGTGGACAGGTGATGGGCTTGCCTCATGGGGCAGTCCATTGGCTTTTGCATGCAGAATGAGGTAGTATACACAGACTGTCTAACCTACTAGCGTCCTTTTTATTTTTTATTTTTTCACTACTAGGCATAAGGAAAAAGAACTGGAAAGATAGAGTGAGGGAAAAAGAAAAGAAGGCAGGCAGGCAGGCAGGCAGGCAGGCCGATTAGTATTGACCCTTTTTTAATCATTTGGAGGCACTTTTAACACTAAATGAATGCAGGTAGTATTGTTATTCTTACTGGCAACAATCAGGTTGAAATATAGAGGAAGGGCATGTTCCCATCATGCTTTGGGTACCTGCAAAAGCAGCCCTGTTTTCTAGTTCTTTTGAATCCTGTTGCTTGTGAAAACACCTCACTTTGATATGAGAACCTTGTAGAATACACTTGTCTCATGGGATATACAGGTGAATGTGTTGAGTACTTTTAGCAATGGAAATAGTATTGCCTGTGTTGAGGAATAGCTATGAAAAGGCAATTTTCTGATTTCTTTCTGTTCCTATATAATAAGAAGAGAAGAATAGGTTATACAGAGGATAAAATAATATGCTTTAGGAAATCACCAGGATAAGAGTGTTTCTAAAGCAATAGAAATAACACCACTACCGGGCGGGGGATATACTCAGCGGCAAAAGCACTTGCCTGGCAAGTGCAAGGTCATGAGTTCAATTCCCAGCAGCAAAAAACAAAAAACAAAAAACAAAAAACAACCACTACCAAAATATTATCAGAAAGGATTTATCACCAGAAAATGTTTCTTTCCTTGGTAAAAAGAATGTAATATCCTTCCCTTACAACATTTATGGGACTCATTAATTTACCCTCAGATTTCTTCTCATTAATTTGTTTTTTTTCAGGTTTGAAACTGTTAAGTTGATAATTAACACATTTTATTTTGTGTTGGCTTTAACTGAAGTATATATATGTACACCACATGCTAAAAAGAAGGATTTATGATGCATGCATTGTCTTAATATATGACTAGTATAGAAATACTTGTTTTCTCTTTTATCAAAACTTTTTCCCTCATTTCATCCTGGGTTTTGCCCAACACACAAGACAGAAGTACCAATCTCCAGCCACTGTAAGCCTTCATAGGGTGTTCACAAAGTTTCAGGGCATGTTACCTTTCCTAGTTGAAAATTTGGACTCTTCATTTCCCTTCAGGAAAGTGGGAGAGATTCAATAAGGTAAATAAAGACATTGTGTCTTATATGTGAAAAGGTAAGACTCACCTTAGCCCTCTGATGTCTGATATTGTAACTGCAGTTTATTTTATTGCAGATATTGAATATGCAAAAGCTCTGTAGCCATCTATGTGCAGAGTGTATATTTAGATATCCTGATAATTCTTGATGTGGAGAGTGGATGGGGGGTGATTGATAGTGAGCGAGGTTTTGTTCCCAGTTCCAAGTTAAGTTTCTGTATAACAAGTAGAATAGCATAGAACACAGAGTGTAAAACAATATGCTTTATTTTGATAGACACAAGCTTTACTGTAACTCTCTACAGTTACCTCAAACAACCCTGATCATCATAATCTGTTTATTGTGTTGTAAATATTCTTATGACAAGTTTCATTAAGATCAATGGATGAATATAATAACACTCATTCTGCATGATTTCATGATTAATGCACACATCTAATTAAAATTACTTTATTAAACATTTTCAACTAAATATTCTTACTTGCCTTAAGAAAAAATACCCTTAGCCTCCCCATAAAGAATATTAGGCATATCTAGAATGAAAGACCTGGGTTTAAAGCTTGTTGTGGTGTTTTGAGGAAGGTATGTTTAATAGTCTGACCATCTAGTAAGTCTCTGAGCAATTCTAGGAGCTGATTTTGCCTTTTATTTATTTCATTGTTTATTTTTATTTATTTATTTATTTATTTATTTTTTTGGGTACCGGGAATCGAACTCGCGACCTTGTGCTTGCCAGGCAGGCGCTGTGCCGCTGAGCTAAATCCCCAGCCCCTTATTTCATTGTTTAAAACAAGAGAGAAATCTGAATTTAGGAGTGACAAAATAACCATTTCCAGAAATACATTTGAAATTTTAGGAATTATTTGCATAGATAGTATATATTACACAGGTTAAAAAACAGTGTTTTTTAAAAGTATGATACAACATTCATACATATTACTGTCCTTTTAAAGTATGATGCTATATTAATAAATATGACTGTCCTTTTGCCATTGGGCAATGCATTTAGCAAAAAAAATCATTGAAAAGGGCACTTTTGCTCACAAAGACCAATATTTGTGATGGAAGCAGTGAGGCTTTTAAACATAACTTATTATGCAGTAACTTAAAGCCCTAAAAGCAGTAGGGCCTTGCTGATGCACACACTCCCAACTGCGAGTCGCAGATGACATCCTACAGTTACAAGAACCGCCAGTGCCTAGGGCAGAATGCATGGACTTGCACACTTGCCTAGCGGTACTGAGCACCGACTGTGCCCCACGGCAGGGCAAGACGGAGTGTGACGGTGCGACCACCGCAGCGCTGTCAAACCACAGCGTGTCTTGTAACTTTATTGCAGATCACTACCTTGTTTGTCTCCCACCTTCATTCTTCTGTGACCGCAATTTCTCTCTTTTGCTGGATGTTTTAGTAGAGGAACTAACAGCTGCGAACTCCTGCACTACTTTGATGCCTTCGGGGGTCCTCACATTTCCCCCTCACTTCCTCTGCATAGCTCATCGCAAGTATTCGTCCTGTGGATTCCTGACACTCCGCGCCAAGGAAACATCCAGGTTAGGTAACTCAGGAAAGTACCCGGCTGTTTCTCCACATTGACTTTGGATCACCTCCGTCCCCAGACCGTCTGGCTTCCCCTGTGAAGGACAAGCACGCCTGCCTTGAACCTCAGTGTTCGGGGACCTGTTTCCCTCACAGTCACACAGCCTTCCTCACCCTCGTCCTTTTTCTCTGCCTGGATTCCGGGCTGCGCTGCAGCAGGTTGTGTACTGTAGAAGGTTCCATACTTCCCGGGTGGGAATTCTGCTCCTTCTTAGTGCTTGCCCCGTTGGCATCATGCCGAGTTACTTCTGAAATGGCAAAGACATACTTGTGTTTTTTCTTTTCCTGGGTAAAGTAGTGGAAACAGGAAAACCTGACAGGCAGGAAGGTGAACGCATCAAATTTGTCACCAAGTTCCACCGGTTTTGTCATCCAGGCACATCCTGTTTCAACCTTTCCATCATCCCGTCCACCCGCAGTTAGGTTCGCATCTTCTCCCTGCTGCCTGCGTTATTGGAGCTGCGCTTAGTGGAGTCCCTTCTTCTAGTTCTAGCGATCCGATCATCCTCCATAGATAGCTGGGTAAGCATTTTTCACTGTGCACACTGAAGTGTTCACGGAATGATTTCTAAGATCCTTGCCCTGCTACAGGACTTCTGTGGTCTGGCCTCTAATTGTTCAGTTTTACTTGCCATGATTTCCTGCTTCAGTCAAACTGGAGTTTTACATTATCTTATACAGTGGCGTTTTCTGTCTTGTCCCTTATTCTGAATTTTCCTATTGCAAAAAAATGGTCTTATTCAGTTCATTTCTTTTTCCAGTAAGCTTCTACACATACGTGGCATACCCCGGAGACGAAGAGAATGTGCTCATCGGCTGACTTCACCGTTACCTACAGACTCTGAGCTGGTAAAGGTCACTTCTCTGCGCCTCAGCTTTCTTATTTATTAAGCGGGGCTGACAGTAGCATCTGGCTTGTAAGTATGCTCATGTGAGCGACCGCTGTTCATTTTATTCCTTAACACTTGATAGAGAATTTTAAGAAACTCAGAATTCCCAAGGATGTGTTGTATTTCCTTAATATGTGAGGCATACTTTCTGGTAGGAATATTGATTCCTGGATTCACTGAATTTTGGTGGAATCAGATGTTATCAAACTGCCCGCTCATCAGACTAAGAACCACATAAAAAAGAAATGTTTTGTACTTGCTTATAATAAAAAAATCAATAAATGCTTTATGAATGAACAGCTTGTATAATGGAAGAATCTATGCTTTGGAACCAGACAGATGGATTCTATGCTTTGGAACCAGACAGATGGATTCAAATTGAACACTTACTGCAGCCACCAAGGAGTATAAAAAAGATGTGGTTTTTTAATGTAATGGGGTACTACCTAGCCACAAAGAAGGATAAACTGGAGACTCCTATAGGTAAGTTGGTGCAATCTGAGGCCATCCTCATAAGTGAAATAAATCAGACCCAAATGTACAAGCATCATATTGTCTCACTAGTGTGAGAAATTTAATGAGTAAATAAGATCCAAAATGTACAGAAGATATTGTGAATTGGGAAGAAACTATTCAAAGGAAAAGACAAATTGTGATGGAGAGAGGGGAAAGGAAGAAAGGAAATAAGAAAAAAAATAGATTTATACACAAGGTAGTTAAGATAGTTATACAGCTAGTTTCTTTTAGTTCATTGAAAAGAAAGGTTTGTGCTAATATGGTTTGAACAAGATAGCACGCCTGTATCTTGCACTCTGAACAACTACTGTGAAGACAGCAAAATGCAGAGCATTACTTATTGTAACTCTCCTGTATTGTAACTTGTTTTGAATCTGTTTTATTATTTTTATCTGTTTTATTATTTTTATTTTCTCTCTTTAAAATAAAAAAATTATAAAACTGTTTGCCACTAAATAGGGACAATTCTTTTGTTTCTATGTGGAATCTGTTATAGTGCCTGAAATGTTATCACTTTCATGAGAAGATATAATCATCTTATTTTAAAATTAGGATTGGTAGACAGATATATGTTTTCCTCTGGAGAAACATTTTGACACTAAGGAAAATATACTTAGTGCTAGTGCTTCTCTAAAGCTAATATCGTGTTTAATTTCTCTGAAGTACCCGTGGGTTTCTGAACACCTGTCTTTCCTGTAACACTCAAAGAGCTCTTGACCTTCTTTTCCTTGTGGTTGTACTAACCTCTTTGTGTTTAGTTTGTGCAAATACATTGTATGCATCTGGAGAACAATCATTCTCCTATATCTTTCTCTTTCTGTGCTTTCCTTAGTACATGTATGGAGTACAGAAAGGTTACGTCCATCATGGGAATCGGTGCACGCACATAGCACACCTTAATTCTCTTTATTATCGCTTTCTCTTCCCGTCCCTTCCCTCCTTCATCCCTCCATATTTTGGTTCCCTTTCTTCTTGCAAAAATTCTTGCTCCCAGTTTCCTATGGTCAATCTTTTATTTTGTTCTTTAATTCACTGCCCTCTCTGTCTCATAGAAGTTTTTATATGAAGTAACATATTAATAACTAAGTGTTGGTTGATAGTGTTGAGCAGGGCCCAAGAAGCCACAGTGGTAACTGCAGCATCTTGGGTCTGGGAGGGTCCGTGTCATGTGAAGCAAAATTCCAGGGAAGAGTTAACGCCTTGAACATGAAGGGGAACATAAAAGAGGTCTAAGGTACCGTAGTTTCTCAGCAGGAGCTAGTACTCTGTTTGGCAAGATTAAAACATAACTGTATGAGGGGCTGGGGATTTAGCTTAGCGGCAAAAGCGCCTGCCTGGCAAGTGCAAGGTCGTGAGTTCGGTTCCCGGTACCGGAGAAAAAACAACAACAACAAAAAAAACAAAAAACAAAAACATAACTGTATGAAACAGGTAAGGAGCAGAACTGGAAAGAATGTGATTAAATCCCCAAAGTGGTCAGAGAAAGAACAAATAAAAATTCATAAAGGTGAGGCTGAAGTCAGGAGATTGGAAACTGAAACGTGAAAGAGAGAGAACTTCATAGGTATTTGAACGCATCTGATGAGCCAGTCATGTTATACTGCTGGACACATTCTCTTGGGTGTGTGTGTGTGTGTGTGTGTGTGTGTGTGTGTATGCATACTGCTATTTTTTTGTTCATTCTTGGACTACATTATTAAAAATTAGCATAAAAAACACAGAACATAAAATATGACATCTTACCCCTTCTAAGTGTATAGTTCAGTAGTGATGAGTATATTCATTGTTGGCTAACAGAGCACCAGAACATTTTCATCTTGCAAAACTAGAATTATATACCCCTAAAAGAACAATTCCCCATTTTTTCCTCACCATGGAAATATATTCTTTCATCTAATCTCTGTTTAAAAATCTATGCAATAATATTAGTTATGCCATTTTATAAGAATTAAATAAGGTTTGGAGGTTAGGAAGATTTTCCAAGGTTTTATAATTAATATAGAACCAATGAAACATGGATTAGGAAGGAAATGAGCTAATAGTCTATAATTTCAGATGAGATACTCGTTGAGCTATATGTTCCTTTTTTGCAGGAGTTGATTTACTAGGCCATTCTTAGACATGGTAGCTCTTGTCTCCAATATCAGATGATATAACACTAGATATTTCTCTATTTTCAAGAGTTTTCCATCTAACATCTATTCTGGTTTAATCTAAAATGTTCACTTAAAGGCTCATGAGTTCAAAGGTGGAGTTTTTGAGAAGGTAACTGGATCATGCAGGATTAATCCATTGATGAGGTCATTAGAAATAAGCTACTAGGAAGTGGGTTTGGGCAGAGAAGTGTGTTGCTGGGGAATGATCTGTAAAGAGTGGTTGTCCCCAGTACCCCTGTGTGGAATGTTTCTGATGTCTATGCCTTGTAGCCTTCCAACCAGGGACTGAACCCTCTGAAGCCACTAGCCAAAAATAACCCTTTTCCATCTTAAATTGTGGATGTCAAATATTTCATCCCAGCATTAGGAAAGCTGAGTGACACGAGGTCTCTGCTGGCTGGACTGATACTGAAGGAAGATAGCTGCTGGACTGAGAAAACAAAAAGAGTGGTGGGTTGCTATGTCCACTTTTTTTGGACATGGCCTCCATCCAACAATCAGATAATTTTGGGGGCTGAGGGACATTGGATCAAGTTTGAAGTCTTGTTAGAACTATTCAAGGGGAGGAAATAAGGAGTTTAAATGTCTCTTTATGGACCATAGAAAGTTAGTCTATTTGATGATGGCAAGGGCAGAGGGAGATGTGTGTACTTTTTTCTTTGCCGTATTTTGGAGGATGTGGTCGGGGAGAATGGAAGTGAAAAATCCAAGATCCAGATATGGCCCTCCACCTAGAAGGGCTCTCTATCAGCTGAGGCTTTATGAACAGATTTCTCTTGCTGAGATCTGTTCTGGTAATAGATCAAACAACACAGGAAGTTCTACAATGTGGTTGTTTAAGAAAAGCCCTGGGAGTGGCAAATGTGCTTGGAAGAATGGGTCAGGAAAGGAAGCCATTGACTGTTGTGAGATAATGCATGATCGTCAAGCACTATGTGATGTGCTTTATGTACATTCTTGTCTAATTCCCAAAACATCACTCTGTGGTAGGCATTACTTTCCTTATTTTACAATGTCTCAGAGAGGCAAAGAGTTTGCCTTTAATGACTTTATGATGACGAGATTACTATGTTGATGATTAAACTATCATCTCTTATCTTTCAGCTTAACTGTCTATGTTTTGCTTTGTCAGTGGATTAAACTGTCATGCAGGTGTACGAGGGGAGCTTGTGAGCAGGTGACGTGAGTGGCACATACTCCTTATTCGGGCTGTTATTTCTGCTTTTCCTCCTGTTTACTTTTTGCTGGTTTTCTTCTCTCAGGGGCATCGCTCCCCAGAGCTTCCTTCCCCTGCAGCAGAAGTTTGTTTCAACAGCAGCAGCGGAGTCCGGTTTGTGATTTTCCCGACTCCGGCAGAGTTGGCACCAGCGGCTGGCTTTCCTGTTTTGGAGATCTTGCAGTAGCTATTGTGATAATTTAGCATTCTCTATTTGCCTTTTCATACCTAATTAAAAACTTTTACTGAATTAGCACCTTTATATTAACTTATTTTTACTCACTCTGTGTGATTTTTTTCTTGGCTGGGCTCTGAGACAATTGTATAACTATTATTACTTGTAATTGTCACCATCCCCATCATCGCCTCCACTTATTATTTTGTAAGTGCCTACAAGGTAGGAGAGTCACACCTGTCATAGTTGGTGTTGGTGGAATCCATACCCATGATGTTTTTTCCTTGATATTAGTCCAACTACCTATGGGCTCTGGTGGAATTTTAAAGGACAAAGACAGCTTAACCTTGCTAGTACTGGCAGTATCTCTAAGCCCTGTATTGCTGAAGCTTTCTTTTTTGCCTATACATTTATTACTAATCAGTTCTCAAAAATGGTTCCAGCCAAGTATTTCATAAGAGTGGAAACATGTTTAATTTTTTCCATGTTGGATCTACAGGGGCAAAAATGGCTTCTCATAGTGCCATGTAGGTGATAAGGGTGCATGTGCGGGTAATCATGTGGGCGAATGAATCAGTAGGTGAATGAGGAAGTTTAGAAATATTACAGCCTCATCTTTCATAGTGGATAGATCCTGGAATCCAACCTCCTGAACTTCGGGCCTTCTCGCTGATTTGCATTTCTATTCTCATCTGAACTGCAGGCTTTAGCTGAAATCCAGGTACCTGAGTGAGGACTGGTAGCCGTTCTACAACCTGTCAACCTCCCATTTCTTTTTCCTTTCACTATTCTGTGCTTTTTGAGCCACTGACTGGGGATGTGCTTCCAACCAGTTAGGACATCCTTAATCCATGGCTGTTATGCCTTCTGTCTAGACGTCCCCTGAAAGCCTCATGTGGTCAGAAGTGAAGCTTTTCAGAGGTGGCCCGAGCCAGGGTGTGTGATGCTGAGATTAAGGATGTGTGATTACTAAAATAGTATTCTCATTAGTTTGGCATAGTTTCGAGTGTGGACAATGGGAAGGCCCACCGTGGGTGTGAGTGTTACCTGCCTTAACGGTGTGTAGCCTGGGTAGAATATAGGAGAGAAAAAGAGAATTGCTGTCTGCACTTTCTGCTTCGTTGCTTTGCTGCCCTCTGCCTGCCATGCACTGCTCTACCTTTGTAATGCCCTTCAGCCTTGGAACTGGATTATGACCCGAAACCTCTACAAACCGTGAGCTACAATAATTCTTCCTTTAACTTTGAGCTTTGAGCATTTTGTCTCAGCAAAGAGAAAAGTAACAAAGACAATGGCATTACCATTGTCTCTATTTGATGAGGGGGCCCTTCTACCTTATGAGTTTATAGACGCAACCTCACCCTAAACATTAGGGTAGGTATCTGTCACCCTAAACATTAGGGTTTGCATACAAGTTGTAGACTTACAGCTGAGGGAGATTTCTCTGTGCCTGCCCCAACCCAGATCCCTAAACACATCTAACATCCTGGATCATGTTCTTCACTCTGCCAGTCTTGGAGTTCCTATATGTCACATTACTAAGGCTGCACAATTTGAGATGTTTATAATTCATGTATTTTTCACTGATGCTCATTATATATGCAGCACAAGCCAAGCAAACACACTTGCTCCTTGACCTCATCTCAGTATTCTGTTTAAATAAAAATTTCCTGGTTAATTTTATGCATAAATAAACTTTTCCTGAGTCTATGACAATTGACAGAATATATGAATATACATGCTCAGATTTGCAATTAAATGTGAATATTATTTCTTCTCAAAGTAAGGTCAGACACAATTTTGCACAAGATTTAAAATTTATCTCCTATTTAATTTCTTTCTTTTTTTCTTGTCATATTTAGTTTCAACTTGATATTGTCTCGACTCTTTTCTCATTTTCTCGTCTACTTCTCTATCTTCTTCTTCTTCTGTACAGAGACAAACCAATCATGGATCCCATTAGCTACCTCTCAACACATCTTTAATGTCTTTCTGGTTTTGCTCGCTCTACCTAAAATATTAGAGAACAGTAGCAGTATTTGCATGGCTCAGAATGCTAGAAAGTCTCATATCAGAGTAACAAAATATAACAGCATATTCTGTGATTATATCTCTCTTTCATAATCAGAGTTCTGTGTGTCAGGTTATACTAGGAAGCTTTTCAAAGAAGGATGCCTTTGAAGTAACCTGCTTCTCCCTCTCTCCCCATGGTTACTCTTCCTTTCAAATGTATAAGTACATGGTAGATTTTAGGGTGAGAATCCAAAAATGAAACCCCATAACACAGGAAAAATTGGAATACAGAAATGGGATAGAACCTCAAGGTTTTACCTACAAGGAAGATGGGAAAGATATCAACAGGAAATGACCCAGTAAAGTCAACAAATAAGGTATAGCTCACTGGGAAGTGGGTAGGAGGTAGTAGGGACTCAACAATAGGATCTGGAGAAAAGATAGTACTCTTGATGAAAACTCTTTAAGGAAGGCAGGCAGGATTTATGTAGAGTAAAAACAAACCTGGTCTTGGAATGAGAGAGGTTAGGAATTTAAGAGCTCAAGCCCATGCAGACTGACTCAGTACTGAGCCATTGAGCTATGACTATCACCTAAGACTCTGTAGATCCTTTCATTAATATCTGGTGTAAAAAATAATGGACAATACTTTGAGCGTGAAGGTAGATATATTATTAGTGAGTCACCTTTGATTTTCTTGTGTATAAAATTTAGAAATCATGACATTGTCACTGGGAAAGGGTTAAGAACTACTTTGGACAGAGAAAGTAAGATAATATTTTTTCTCCAAAAAACAATCCCTCTATGTTTCTTCCTGTTTGAATGATTAGTTGAAATTAGCTGGAAGGGACCTGGGAAATCTTTATAATGAAATATTTGCAAATGTTTGTTTGGTCTGGAGAAGTAGCTGAGTCTAGAGTCGTGAATAATGATTTAGGGCCAACTAAATATCATAAGTTTCTATAATTCAGAGGTTCTCTGCTATCTGTAATTTGCCTTCTCCATTCCCTGACAAGGTCTGGAGACATTTTGTTTGTCAGGACTGAGGAAAGAGGAAGGGGGCTTAGGGTTGCTCCACCTAAAAACTCTGTAGTGCATAGCAGCTCCTCACATTAAAGAGTTACCTGGTCCAAATGTCGCTCATGCTGAAATTGACAAACCCTGCTATAAACCAAGTGACTCCTCCGTTCTTTTTATTCTCCGGAGATTCTTTGTCATTGGGAATGTGTTTCCTGGGGGCAGTTGTAATACCCCTATGAACATTTTAAACTTGTTTTGAATATAACAAATTGATTTTACAGCAACCAGTAATTCCCTAGATGCCTGGAGATTAGCATTCTCTAGCTACGGCTCCTCTGTACAAGTCTGTGTGTACATATTTCTTGATAGTGAGACAGAATGAGATTGTAGACCTCCAAAGATCTTCCCAAAAGAATAACACAGGACCTTCACTTCTGCACTTTTCTTCATCTTAGCTGCTCAATGAAATAGGTACTCTACATCGGAATGCAAGATGTTTCTCCTTTTTCTTTAAACCTGAAGCTGCAGTGAGAGTTGATATATTGTTACTAGTACAGATCAATTTCTTCAGTGCTCTCAAAAGCAACAAGACCTGGAGTGATCCCATCATTCTTAGAAGTTGATGATCATGTTCCCCTCATCCAGAAATGAGCAGATTTACAGCATTTGTGTATGTTGGGGCCACTAAGAAGGTGTATGCCAGCGGACCAGAACTGAATAAACTTTGTTGATCTGTTATCAACTTGGTTTACATGGGAATTATTTTGAGGTGTTTCAGCAGACTTATTCTAGAGTGGGGAATTTCTGTGCCCCTTTCATCATAGGTGGTTGAGGAACTTGTATTTTTTCTTGTCATTTTTAAGTGCTTTTTATGTATCTAACATATAGAATCACAGATTTGAAAAAAGACTTGAGTGAGGTCACCAACCTTCTCACACAGCCAACTGTCCTGCCGCCTGCTGTTCATGCGGCAGTGTTTTATGACAACGCAGACGTGCTCTTTCATTTTCAGATTATCTAGGGCCGCTTTTGCATTAAAATGGAAGAACTGATAGCTGGACCAGAGACCATCTGTTCCACAAAACCTAATATACTTGTCCATCCTTTTATGGAAAAAGATTTTGGACCCTAACTTCATCCATCTTCCTCATTTTGCAGATGAGGAAACTGAATCCTAGAGAGACTAAGTGACTACAACACAGTCACACCACTGATGGAACTGCGGTTAAAGCATGATTAATACACGCTCGGCTGATTCGATTCTCCCTCTGAGTAGATCAGTTGTCTTTACGTCATGCAGATATAGCTGAAGCAAGGCTTCAGGCAAGTGATATCGCACTTTTATGCAGTTAGGTCTGTGTTCTGTGAAGGGCAGCCTCCCGTGCCTCAGTATTATATTCCTCAAAAGTTGAATTATTGATAGTTAGTCAAGGAAGACAGTTTGGTATTTGCTGAAATCTTGAATCTATTAAGAGTAATTGTCCTCATGCCCTGCTGTGGCAACAGCTGACAGTGATGGAATCTATAGAATTCATTTGCATAACATGAATATTCAGGGTTGGTGATGTAAGAATTATTATTAAACCACTGGGAAGGAACACATTCTCCTTAATATTTGATTGAACACTAAATCCTGCTTTAAAAGTAATTCAGTTTGAATATTTTAATAATGAGGAAAGAGAAGCTTGGGTAGAAAAACTTTTACATTTTCCTCAGATACATAAACAGGAAATTAAATTAACTTAAACTATATAATACTTCTAGGGGAACTATTTTGGAATTCGTAGCTATATTTGCTCTAAATCTGTCATACATATATTGGGTATAATGTAATTGAAGTTTGAGTAGAGATTGATTTAAATAATTTCTATTAAAAATAGAATATCTCAAGAAGCATCCTTAAGTATAGGCTCCTAAACATAAATACTTCCATAGCACCACTAGTGGTATTTGTTAGATTTTGAGCCTGTTTGCCAAGTATTATGTCTTGTACCTAGATGTCCTCCCGAAGCTTCATGTAGCCATGGTGGGGAGTTGCAAAGCTGGCTAGATTGGGGTACGTGAATGTGCATTAAGGGTGTGATACTGGAATTAAGGGTGTGGATAGTGGAAGCCACACTCGGGGTCTGGCTGGCACCAACCAATAAGCCTGCAGCCTGGATGGAATATAAAGAGAGAGAAGGAAGGCAGGCTTGCTGCTTTGTGGTCTCCTGTTTGCAATGAACTGTTTCTCCTCTGCCATGCCCCTCTGCCATGCTACCATTCTTCAGAGTCATCCAACCATGGACTGAACTCTCTTCAAGTTGTCAGCAGATATAAACCTTTCCTATTTCAACTTTGACTGTTGAGTATTTAGTCCTAACAATGAGAAAAGTAACTAAGACATCACAGTTACTAGTGGAGATCTTTGGACATCTGCATATGACACAATTTATATTTTTCAAGGGCCTTTGTACCTCTAAGAATTCTGGATACACAGCTTTGAAGTGCCATCATGTGTGAAGAACATTCAGCTCCTCACAGTAAAGATTTTATACATGTTCTCTATGGTGTTTTGTTTATGTATTTGTTTTTGTTATTCTGGTTTTTTTCTCTTGAAAAAAGAAAAACAAAATTTATATGTATATACAAGGATACCTGGGATAGGTATATTGCTGATGTCTGTGGTTTATTGAAAAGGACAGTCAGTGCTTAAAATTTTAGTTTTTCTTGACCAATTTTGAATCTGGTAATCAGAATGACTGATCTGAAAAAAACAATATGCAGTATAAGAACCACTGCTGGACTCCTACCATCTTGTATGGTGAAGCTCTGCATCATTTCCAATTTTTTTTTTATTACTTGTTACTCTATTTGATTGTTTGATCAATCTTACATTCTTACATCTGGTGGACTCAGCAACTTCACTGAAGATAAGGGTGTGTAATGTAGCAGCCATTGTTAATTCCTATCATTTTGTTTTGAGGTCATGTATCCTTTTTTGTTGTTTTTGTGTTGTTTTGATTTTGTCTTCATTGTTGTTTTGTTGGTCTTTTTAATCTTTAAAATGGAATTTAAAAAATGAAAATAGGAAAGAAAGGAAACTGATCTAATTCATTCATCCATTGAACATGAGCAAACCTCTCCTATATGTTGAATGATATATTAGGCTTTGGTCCTACAAAAGTGAAACAGACATACAGCACATGTCTTCTGAAACTCATGATCTAGAGGAGGTGATAGGCAAGCAGGCAGGGACTTTTGACAGAATGATGCATATTCTATAATAGAAATAAGCTCAGGATACTGTTTTGGACAGTTTCTCTTCCCTTTAATCTGTTTTTCAGCATTTGTTCTTCTGTCCCAACCAGCTGAAGTGTGGTTGCCCTTGGGTTCAGATGGGTTAGGTATCCTTATATTTTCCATTTCTGCTCCTCCTCCTGTCTTACATGTGCAGGTGTCCGCTTTTGGTTTAACCAACAGGGTGCTCGTCTCCTTGACTCTTCTTCCTGGACTGGCTATCTACTCTTCCTGGCTTGGGCTTTTCCTCCTCCTTCTCTTGCTCATCCACCTCGTCAAAGTTAATACACATACTACATGTTTCTGTCTGCTGTCAGTAACTATACTCAGAGATCACGTAGCGATTCTATTTTGGATGGGAATTCTTGAGGACTACACATCCTTTATTTTGTGGAAAGAAAAGATGAAAGATCCCATTTCAAGTATTGTCAGAGAAAAGAGAGGGACCCTTTTGATGTCTCAAGTTACATTATATCAATAAAGGGAAAACTCGCTGAGGCGATGGGAGTGAGAGACTGAAGCAGCCACGTAGGAATCCCAGCGTTCTTTGCTGGCTCAGTGGTCTCCCACCTCAGGCTGTTTGCCTCCTTTCTTTCTTGTAAGTGTTCCATCGCTTCGGGGTTCGTGGCAGCACGACGCCGGGAAGAACCTGGCTTTTGGAGTCACACAGTGCTAAAATCACGCGCTCAGTTTCTGCGGAAACATATGCAGCTCAAACTTTACTATACCGCTTGGTTTCAGATTTGCAGTCAGTATGTTCTCCTTTTTCCTCTTTCTTTTCCTTTCCTTCACTCAGAGTGGTCATAAGCAGAAGTCATTTGCACATGTCTGAGAAAAGAAGATTTGTACATGGGGAGAAAAGTGAGTTTAGAATTGACCTTCACAGTGGAAATTCAGAATCTGGAAGACCCACGTTATTTATTCATAATCGCTCATCAGGACGCATGGGGGGGGAGAGTGCTCTGAGCGCGTAAGTCACCGTGACAGCCAATCTTCAGTGAGGGCCTCCCAGTGAAGGGACACAGACCTCCCCCAAGTCGGGCAAAGCCTGGCAGCAGACGCATCGCAAGGGAGGTAACTGTTGGGAGCCATGGCAGCAGAGAGGGGAGATATTATAGATTCTGTCTGTGAGGTGGGATGGCAGTGTACATGGGTTTCCAGATGTCTGATCTTTTCCAAAGGGCCAGTACCCCAAGCTCTTGGTTTGTTTGTTCTGCTTTGACTCAGTGACTTACAATGATACAACATGTGTTTAAGTACAAGAGGGTTTAGAAAACCTTTAAAGAAATGGACAGTCATTGAAGTAAGCAAAGTTCCAAAGGAAATTCAATCTTATGCTAATTTTACTGACAGGACTCAGGGCAGACATGGCTAAGCATTCTGGCTGGAGCAGGGACCTTCTCGAAGGTGTTGTGTGGTCTCTGCTGACACTGGGGGGAGTGAACCAGAAATGTGATAACTGCTGAGGGCACAAATGTCTGAATCCACTCCTTCTTGGAGCAGAGCGCCGTGAGTGGAAATTGGAAGAAATAAATTAAACAAAGCATCTCCTTTTTCTCTGTCGCCTAGAGGAAGAGCTGAGGTGGGATAGGCACGGGGATGAAGGGCTGCTGCCCAGGACAATGCGGTGAATGAAGACTGTGCGGATAGACAGCATCCGCAGTGACTTTGGAGCAAAGCAGCTGCACTGGGAGTGTTGGGCAGTTGACTGACTGAGTTGTGAGGCCCAGAGGACACACTGCACAACCTCTTAGAACAGGAAGTCCGTAAACGGGCTAGGAAACGCGCTGCAGAATAGATGCTTAGTGATGTAGTCACGTGCCCAAGACGGAAGGCGGATAAACAGCGAGAGGAAAGAGGGAGGCAGCCACCATGGGGGTCGGAAGCAATTCTTGGATGATTTCTCCAAGGGTAAAGATGTGCCAATGGCCACTTGGTGATAACTGTTGTATTTTATCAGGGCAGCTTGGTGCTTTCCCTGCTGACTCATCCCAAAGCTGCTGCTTCAGCAAAACTATAGCTTCATTGGTCCAGGAGTTTCCTGAGTCTGCTTTGGGAGGCAGAGATACTTCCTGAGCTATCGGGAGACTTCACCGAGGCCAGGCGAGTGCCGGCGCTGAAGAATTTCCAAGATAGTTGCGGTGGTCACAGGGCAGAATTTAGATTGGATTCTTGTTCCGTCTAACCAAAGTTTGGAAATCACCTGCAGGTTTCATTTTCATTAATATAAATGATAATACACTCATTGCGAGGCTACCACAGGATTTGAAAAATGATCCGTCACAGCATTTTTCCCCTGTTGTTCAATATGGCCGACCTTATTAAGGCTGTATCAATGGAGTTGTTCTGCTCTATAGCATAATTACAATCATATTTCTGCTTCTGCCTTGTGTATACATATACAAAAACCAAAGTTATACTTTTGGTCAGATACAGTGACAAAACGCACAGGACCTAATGCAACTGATTGCTTTTGAAAGGATAGAATTCACTCTTTTGGTCCTGAGTTAGGATTGTGATTTGCTAAATCTAGTAAAGAAAAAGTAACTCATTAATCCGGAGTTGGAAAAGATGGGTGAGGCAGGTAAGGGTTGGCCTCCAGTTTCCATGCCTGCAGTGTGTGCCTCAGGGCAGAGCTCGAGCAGTTAGGGGATGCTTGAAAACCAGAAGACCCGGAGCAGCGTGTCCTTAAAGGTCAAACTCATACTGAGGAAGTGTAGTATTTCAAAACCCTTGGGGAGAAGAAAGTCTGTTTTCTCCTTGCCTAAGGCTCTGCTCCCGACCTGCTACTGGGTGCTCTGCACCTTCTCGTCAATCCCTTGCTCAAGCACACAGGAGCAGACTCGTGTAATGGGAGAAGTGACTCTTTAGAAGGGTTGGGTCCCATCTGAAGAGGGAAATCGTCTCCCGTGCCCTTCAGCACATTCCTGGGAGTTGGTGGTGGATGAAAGTCACACCTCTGATTGGTCCTTGGAGTTTCACAGGAGAAGAGCGTCACCCTACGTGGGTAAGTTTATTGGCACCAGTGATCTCTTATTTTTTACTTCTGGTATTAACATTCTAGGGCTGCCCTAACAAAATAGAGTGGCTTAAAAGTAGACATTTATTTTCTTATGATTCCAGAGGCTGGAAAGCCAAGAAAAGGTGGCTCTAGGTTTGGCTGTTCCTGAGGACTTTCTCTTAGGTATGTTGATGGCCACTTTCTTGTATGTCTTTAATATTCTTTTCTCAATAAGTGAGCACACTTTCTGTCTCTACTCTGTGTGTGTGTGTGTGTGTGTGTGTGTGTGGTGTTGGACACACAACTCAGGATCTTTGCACTGAGCTCATCCCAGGCCCTGTTTTATATTTTGAGACCAGGCTTAAACTTGGGATCCTGTTGCCTTAGCTTCCCAGAATGCTGAGATGACAGGAATGTGCCACGACTCCTGCTTCTGCCTCTTCTTGGAAGGACATTGGCTCCACCCTTGTGATCTCCTTCAACCTTCATGATCTCTTAAAGTCTCTGTTTCTAAGTAGCCCTGCAAGTGAGACCTTTAACACACGGACTTTAGAGGATACAGTTCAGTTCATACCACTTTTCATGCAGCTTCTGTTAGTGCGGAACACCAGTAGAAATGTAGCTTGAGCAAAAATAAACCTGGTTTTTTAAGTCGCTGATATTGTAGGGTTTCTTGTTAATACAGCACAGTCTAGTAATTCATATTAGTACTTGTGGCATTATTTTCTGAGTTGTGCAGCAACTGATTTTCCGGCTAAGAGACAGGACATCCATAGATACGGCATTCCTGTGCATATGCCTGTAATCAGTATTATAAATTCCCTCTAGAAAGAATAGTGACTCTCAGGTAAAAAGTACCAAGTGCAATTTCAACCATGTGTAGCAGCTATTTGTTGAGGACCTATAGTAGCGAGAAGCAAGCATTTCTTCCAACCCAAAGGCCAGGGGACAAGAGACGTGAAACAAAGAAACACACACATGTTTATGTTGTTACAATCCAGTTACATGCCTGTCTCAGATTTTATTTTATTTTCCAATTTTGGCTTCAAAGAGAACAGTTGTCTTCCCTCTCTGAATCTGGGAATTAGAGAGTGGTTACCTCACAGACACAGGCAAAGACTAAAAGCATTTTATCTTAGGTAGCACGAGTGGAACTGTCTCAGATCTTTGCAGTCCGATTTGGGAATCATCAGCGTATGATGATATATGATGCTGATTGAAACGGTTGAGCTCATCCGTGTTGGATGAGACCAGTGTGGTCGAGAAGAAAGCAGGGACGAGAGGAGGGGCCTGAGAAAGCCACCGCTTAGAAAGTAGATTGTCAAGTTAATTCAGAATGCCTGGAGAGGACCTCAGGGAGAAGCAGGCAGAATTCAAGAAAACAGTAGTTGAGAAGCCAAGTGAAAGAGCTTTGTAAAGAGTCGGAGGGACTGGGTAGTCTTTCTGGGAGTTAAGGACGTGAGAGCAAAATTGTGTGTGTGAGATTTAGCCACAAAGAGATCACTGGTGACTACAGTTAAAGTGGTGAAGGTAGAAAAATATGCAAAGGAGGTGAGAAGGCAGCCCTAGGATGTTCCTCCGATTGTCAAAAGCATAACTGTGGAGGCCAGAAGAAAAATAAATATTAAAGAAGAAACAGAGAAGGGAAAGTTATCAGTGAGTTTTCATACTTTAGGGTAAGAGAAACAAATATGACCTTTCTGGGAATGGGTAGGAGAGTACTAAGAACACAAGACAAAGGAGAGGGGGATGATTAGCAGAGCTGCTCCTGAGATGACAGGCGCAGAGGAGAAAGGGTCAGTCTCCTCAGGAGGAAGGACTTTTCTTCTCTCGGTAGTGTGGGGAAGGATGAGAAGACTGCCGAGGAGGAAAGCTTACAGATTTGCAGTACGACAGTGCAGGAATTTATGTCCGCTGGTAGTCAGAGTGCTGCTTCCAGTTATTTCTGGTTTTTCCTTCAGGATATTTTGGAATTGCACTTCTCTGCCCGCATGGAGCTGCCATTAGACTTGCTTTAGTCAATAAAATGCAAGCAAAGTCTTTTAAGACGAAACTGCTAGGGGCAATGGATGATTTTTCCCACGGTTTTCCTTCCCTAAAGTGATTGGGAGCAGTCCAAATGGTGATGTTTGGTTACCCAGGGTGCTGAGTAAGGCTAGTCCAGAGAAGATCCCCGTGGTTCCCAGCCGACATGTAGGCTGAAGAAAAAATAAACTTGATTTTTCTCCTGAACCACTGCTTGTTAGTGCAGCCTAATCCAGTGTATTCTAACTGTCACGGTGGCTCATGTGTTCTCTGAGAAGTGACAATGAAAATCCTTCTGAACTTTACAGTGAAATTATTATTTATTTGAAAGTCAGCATCAAATACCAATCATGCCAGCAATTGTACACAGTTGACTAAACACAGAAGAAATGACGGGTGTATTCAGTTTAATTTTTCTTCACATAGAGGTAGAAATGAATCCCCGTTCACACAAAATAGCTTTCTTGAAATATGCAGAATGCCTGTATTTTGTAGAGGTGCTTCTTTTAAAGGATAAGCATACCACTGACAAAGGGAACTCTTATTGCTAAAAATCTACTTTAGAATATTCCCTTTCTAAATGATCATAAAACAAAAGATAAAATTATATTAAATATACAGTGATGGAAAGACTTGTGGGCTCCTAGAGACATCAAGAAGAATTGCTTTTCTACCAAAACTTCAAGATAAAATTAGTAATTTAAGGACACAGTGAAAAAAGGCGGAAGACTAGATTTTGATTCATGATGAAAATATATGAAAGCCACTGGTCTTGTTAAGTCTTTTAAATAGACACCTGCTGTCCATTTGAAAACAATTTCAAGACATAGGAACTATTATGTGTGTGTGTGTGTACATGCGTGCGTGTGTGTGCATATTTAAAAGTCTAAATACCTATAAATAAACTTTATAATATGATTTCCTAGTAAGAGATGTTTTGGTTTCTATTCCATTTTAGCTTGAAAACATTTTAAGAAATTCTTAAGTGAAAGAGTTTTAAAGAGAAGAAAAAAAAAATCTCTTTCACCTTAATTTCAATTGTCGTCCAGATGATACTTGTATGTGTTAGTTGCTCAAAGGTTTTTTAAATAGAGAAAAATTAATAATGCATCCTCCCATACTCTTGTAAGTTCTTACTTCTGATGAAATCCTAGACAAAGATATTGCTACATCTTAGAGCCTCAGAGTTGTTTTGGGGTCAGTTTGGGTTTGTTCAGAGGCCTCTTCTTCAAGCTAAAATTCAGAATGATTTTCACACAAACTAAAAGTAGATAAACAAGTAAGTTTATGTGAAAATCAATGTTTTATTCTAATAGCTACAACGCTTATGGAAGATGATGATGTATCTCAGTGAAGAGTGAAAATAACAGGATGTCCTGCTTGGTTTTCAGTGAGGCTGCTGGGTAATTAGATTTTATTTGGTGAAGGTTCAAAGGCATTAAAAATAAATAAAACAAAACACAATAAATAAATCAGTAAGCAATAGAAAACAAGCTCCAACTGCCTGAAATAATTTTGAAAATTACCGGCTCTCATATCTGCAAGTCCACAGGTACTGTGGGCTTCAGAGTTGCCTTGACCTCTTTTTTTTTTCTTGTACCGAGAATTGAACTCAAGACCTTGAGCTTACCAGGCAGACGCTGTACTATTGAGCTATATCCCCCGCCTTGACCTGTCTTTCTTTACTCTACTTTCTTCCACGCATTTTGTGCATCCCGTGCTATAAACAAGGGAGGAGCTGCAGTTGTAGGCTTTATGTTTATCCAGGGAAACACCACAAGGAAGCGGAGGAAATACATATGCACCACAGTCATGTGACACTTTGAATCAATAAGATCTAGCAAAATGGAATGTTCTGTTTGGTTTAAACCTATTCCGAGCCGTCTTGGGACTGGATCAGACCTTTGTGGGAGGATACTTGACAGAAAGCAGGAAGGAATGAAGGAAGGTCAGATGCAGTCAGGCAACAACTTTACCCAGAACACTGATTTGTGTGATTAACAGCTTTTGTTAACTTTCTTTGCCCACTGAATATTTTGGTATAGAGAATTGAAAGTGTTATTCTAGCTGAATTTTGAAACAATCAAGTCAATGGTATAATTCAAATCCCTTAGAGACTCTAATATATAAAAATGTGCTAATTTCATCGCTAAGGAACACAATTCTAGTGCTTCCTTCACCTGAGATTAACTCTAGAAAGCTACTTCCTCACTGAAGGTTTTGAGTTTCCTTAGCCATAAAATGTGAGAATCTCCGAGATGTTTTCTAGTCTCAAGTTGTGCAACTTAGGTCTGCAGGCTAAATGACATCTCTAGGAAAGATGATGGTGAATTTTCAGGAATAAGTAGTAGAATTTCATGTATAAAAGATCAAGGATAAGAGGCAATGTATTTAAGAAAGGGGTTTCTTCTTGTGCTAAAACCTCACCGCCTGAGCAGCTATCTAGCTGGTGGCTTCTCCTGAACAGAGAGAGACCCATTCCATACAGGGTTACTGAGCAGTGGGCGCAAGGGTCAGCTGCAGAGACAAGGACTTTGGAAGGAAAAGCAGTGTGGCTGCAGGTCCCTGAATTTCATTGCATTTCTTCTCTCAGTGTAACTGAAATGATGAACCATTTGAAAGATGATTTCCATGGCAGAATGTGCCCAAAACCAAGCACGAATTTTATGAGGGTGGTTGGTGGCAGAACCTCCCTGAGACTGAGGGAGAAGAAAATTCTGATGAGTGACCACACGGTCTCTTTATTCTACAGTATTCATTTCACATGAGATCAGTAAACACTTTCTAAGTAACTGCTACAAATCCCACGGCCATTGTAGCTACTGATTTCACAGTTCACTGTGCATGTCACCAAGGGTTGCCCGTACCCAGAGATGTCATTTTCATGGTAACTAATGCATTTTTAAATAAGAATAAGATAAGAATAAGATAAGAAATGTGAATAAGAATAAGATAAGAATAAGATAAGAAATGTGAAGAGTAAAGATCTTTTAGCAAGGTATAACTCTAGTTAATGTATAAATGCTTGACGTTATGAAACAGAGTTTTTCAAAGGTGGACGTCGTAGTCCAGCAGTTCGGATTGGACCTTGGTGAATGACACGTGAAATGGTTTTAAAATGAATTGCCATTCTGCTGCTCACATTTGACCATACCAAGGTAGGCTTTAATGTAGGTGAGCAATTATGAAGGAACGAATCATGCAATCAGCCCTTATTTAGTTATGTATTGTCTAGGCCCTGCTACCTCCTTCTCTTATTTTCTATCATTTCACTCTGTATTTGCACTTCTATCATTAGAGAGAAAAGGTAAAATTAAGATAATTTTATTTTGTTTCTCGAGTCCTATCTGTGAGGACACAGTAATTACTCCCTTCGTTTATCAGGGGTGTATTGAACAATCCTCAAAACTAACCCCCCTTGCCCTTCCTCGATTAACTGAAGGACTTTCCTGCTAGGATGTCACGTGTTTAATGTGCCTTTTGTCTGGAAATTGCTCTCCTGGATGTCTCCAGGAGTTATTCACCATTCCTTTGTATCTTTTCTCGAAGCTCATCTTCTCGCAGAGGTCTTCCTGCTGTCCTTAGTAAAGTAGCAACCCTCACTCCCACTCCCATTTTGCATATCATCTGCCTGAGCTACTTATACTCTAGGTTTTTTGCAGTCTTAACAAGTCTACATTCATTCATTCATTTTAGCAATATATGATCCATCCATTCATTCTATATATACCACTAAAATAAAATCAGTAGGGCCTAACACAAGAGAATACCCCCATTTTTTCATGCTATTCGGTTCCCAGGTTCTAGAAGAATAGGACACAGTACTTAGTAAGAATGCAAGACTTATTTTTGGTACCAGGAATCGAACTCAGGACCTTATGCTTGTCAGGCAGACACTTGTGCCACTGAGCTATATCCCCAGCCCCCCAGCAATTATTTTTGGAATGACTGAATAAATTTGTAGGTGGAAGAGACAGATTGTATGCCCTCCTTTGGGGAACTAATTTTTGGAGACTTGATGATAAATGAAGCTGAAGATTATAATGGAAAAGTTATGTAAAACAAATTATAATGGAATTTAAGCAAGAGTATAATGGAAAAGTTATGTAGAGCAAATGAAATTTATAGTAAATTATAATGAGCCACATAGGGTGGCATACACCTGTAATCCCAGCACTCAGGTGGCTGAGGCAAGAGGATTGCTGTGAGTTCAAGCCCAGCCTACATAGTGATAACTTTTCTCAAACAAACAAACAAACAAACAATGGCAACCACCCCCTCCCACAGAAAACCCAACACTACTATGATAAATTATAATGGATAGTTCATCATACCATAGTCACCCCATCTACTGAGTGTCAGGGAAGTCTTGGGAGAGGTGGGCATCAAACTGTGGTTGGTGGGGGTAGGAAGATGACAGAGAGGGGTCAGAAGAGGAAGGAGCAGAGCGTACTGGAGTGAAACACATTGAGGTGATACTGTGAGCAGACGACATTCTCTATTATACTTTATGTGAAAAGTTGGTGTTTGAATAATCTTGAAAGCACATGTTCATGAGTGAAGTGTGCCCTGTTCCGTGAACTGCAGGGTCTGCACTCCTGATTATATTATACTCCACCGGCTTTATGCAGTAAGCCTCCTCGACCAGACCGCATTGGCCTCTGAGTCAGCAAACTTTGTCTTAGAGTGTTACATCCCAAGAAGTCCAAGTCTTCCTGGAAAGTTGGGAAGGGTGCATGCTGAACCTGAGGTCCTGGAAGTCCTACTATAAATCAGAATAGCTGATCTTAAACATTACTCTTATTTTACATTTTCAAAGTACGTGAGGTAGGGTCATATATTATTTATATGATTTCATATGATTCAGAGTAATTCTATTTTCTAATGAATGCATGTCTACTGTATTTTTAGGAAGTAAAAAAGTGCATCAAATTTCAAACCTACATACTATCCACAAAATGTGAGTTTTAAAAGGGCCATTTCTGACATGGGCTGTTACTTCCATAAAAGCACCATATCCTAGAAGTTAGTAGTGGCTATGCTGGACCAGCTTCCTGCGGTTTGAATCCAGGCTTCTGCAGATACTAGTTATATAATTGTGTAAGTTACTAAACCTATCCGTGTACTGTTTCTCTCCTTTGTAAAATCTAATAATAGATTTTACAATATAATACTCGATAATAGAGTCAGCTTAATAGGTTTATTATGAGGATTAAATAAGTTAACTTATGTAAAACACCTGGAGCCAAGGTTAATATTCAGTAATCATCCTACAATAAATGACAAAACTGTAGTTATTATAATTACTGCAGTATACCCAGGAAAGCTTTGGAAGACATGTACTAAAAATATTTGAGTAAGAGATGTATCAATTGTTTATGTTGCTCTCAGGAAGAAGGTAAATGTGGAACAACATCATTTTACTGAATAAAATTCTATGTTTTGCACTTATTGGCTGTGGCCTTTCTCTCTGAAAGTATTACATTTCACCCCACACTCATGGAGAATGAAACACAACTTGTTGAATTCTGCTGGAACAACTACCCAGGGGAAACTGTAATTTCAGTCCACATTCTTGAGGGTAAAATTTCTGTGGAAGGCCAGCAGTTTCCTGGTTTTGGAGTTGGAAATAAACCCTGAACTCTGATTTTGTTTGCATATTCATCTTCTATCTTTTTTCTCCATCATCCAGATCCACTGAAAATAGTGTTGAAAGCTTGGTGGAATGGTGTGAGAATATGAAAGACCTGGTTTATATTAAATCAGTCAGGAGGAGAAGGAATACTCTATTGAATACTCAGAGACTACCATTCATCCGTCTCTCTCCTGATCACAGGTAAACTTTTAGAGGCAAGCATCTAAGCATATTTTTAAAGCTATTTTAAAGCATTCAGGCAATGGCTAATTTAAGTTTAGAAAGTAACTCTTAGTGTGGTTTGTTTTATGTTCCCTATTTAAGAAGTATGTCCAGTGTAATATGCTGTGTGAGGTGATGCATATGACATTTCCTGGTTGGGGAGGCTGTTATAACATGTTAGCAAACACTGACTGTCTGTAGCGCCCTTTACCTGCATTATCTCAGAGAACCTTCACATGA
Source organism: Chinchilla lanigera (assembly GCF_000276665.1). Taxonomy (NCBI): domain Eukaryota; kingdom Metazoa; phylum Chordata; class Mammalia; order Rodentia; family Chinchillidae; genus Chinchilla; species Chinchilla lanigera. The sequence goes on from NW_004955432.1 coordinate 19,329,296, forward strand.
AGGAGATGAAGAAGAGTTATTAACTTTGCAACAGATGAGGAAACTGAGATTGAAGAACACTGTGGAAAAGACACAACTAAGAGGTGGTGAATCAGGATTAGAACTTCGGTCTTTTGATTCCTAGAGTTGTGTTGCTGAGTCCATTTTGCTTATCATTAGAAATGGAAATATAGGTCAAGCAATGAACACTGTGACATAAATTGGTTAGGAATGGGAAAAAAGAACTACATTGTAATTAAAAAGAGCTATTAACTAGGTTAAGGTAAATCTAAATGTTCAGGCTCAAAGGACAGCTACAGTAGAGATTGCTACATAGGACTCCATGTTTTACACGATAATTTGGTTAGCCCTTTTTATAATTACTTGGGTTATTTCCAGGTTTCCTATCATAAACAAATCCTAAATGATCATCTTTTTCTCTAAAAGATGATGTAAATATTTCTCTAGAAATAGTGGATTTTTAGAAGCTGAATTACTGAGTGAAAGGCATGTGAATTTAAAATTTCCAAAAATATTGTAAAAATCTGTAACATTATCCTCTTAATTTCTATAGCAGTATGTAAGAGGTCCTGGTCCTATTCCACTCGATCTGGTTATTAGTACTTTTGAAAAATATCAGGACTACAGGTGATTGATACCTTTTTTTTTTTCCAATACCGGGAATCGAATTCACGACCTCATGCTTGCCAGGCAGGCACTGTGCTGCTGAGCTAAATCCCCAGCCCCTGATACCATTTTATTTTGAGATAGGGTCTTGCTCTGTAGTTCAAGATGGCCTTGAACTCACTACATAGTCCAGTCTGGCCTCAAACTCCTGGTGATCCTCCTGCCTCAGCCTTTCCAGTGCTGGGATTATGAGCATGCCTGCCCCTTAGCATACTATTGTTTAAAGTTGTGTCTGTTTTACTATTAATGATACTGTACATCTATTTTTATTGGTTTAATTTTTTTTTCATATTTCTTTTGGGCTTCTACTGTTTTCTGATGGATATACAAAGCATTTTATACATTTATATTCATTAGTAAAGAAAAATTTATCCAGACTCTTCTTGTTTTCCAGCCCATTTGTCATGGATATTTTACTAAGAAGTAAAATAAGAAAATTGACCAGCAGAGCTGAAAAGGCAGAAAAGTACAATATATAGATAATCTACATGTGATGGACCATGGTTCTGAATAAGCAAGCTGGTTGTGTCTCACACAAAGCTAGCTCACCATCTTGGCTAATATATTAAAATATAAGCTGTTAATCACACTGTATCATAATTTTTTTAATTCACTTGGATGAGAATGCTTGAGGTTAGGGGCAGTGTCTCCCTTTTCATATTAGTAATGCTTAGCAAAATACTCGTTTCATGGCTGTCTTTCAATAATGATTGCTGGATAAGTGGTGTAAAGAAATACCTGGGGAAATGAACAGCCTTTTGTTAAAAACATAGCAACTCATTCTTTTAATGGATTTTATGTATCAGTAGCTGATATATTATTACTCATATAGCCAGTAGGAAATTTTAGGCCTACAGTAGTTCTTAGGTAGATGTGTTTTTATTCATTTTTGGTCAGATTTAATGAAGATAACCATCCTCCATGATTTGTGTTATATATTTATAAATAATCTAAACACTTCTGGGGCTGGAGATTTATTTCAGTGGCCCAGCGCCTGCCTGGCAAGTGTGAGGTAGTGAGTTTGATTCCCAGTACCAGAAAAAAAACAAAAAAAAAGCAAAAAACAAAACAAAACACTTCTCACTACTTCTCACCAGGAAGTCACATCCATTCTTATAATTGTCAGTTCTAAATTGTTGCATTTTAAATGCAAACTTCCTTATGGAATTAGAGGCAACTTATTACTAGGTGGGTAGGGCTCTATTCCTGACTTGTTTTATCCTTGAGAAATGCTTGGCATAAGACAAGTAGTCATCCAAGAGGCTGAGGAATGTCGTAATGGCATTACCATTCTAGAGGAAGCGTCCATTTCCCTGAGACGGGGGG
>NW_004955432.1:19331387-19386720 GCF_000276665.1 Chinchilla lanigera
ATTCTTCTCTGAGATTTGAGGTCAGAACTTCATCCCACAGGATACTTTATTGTTCCTTCCTCAGAGGTACAGTCTGGAGAGATTTCTGGTGAATAATAATTCTCTGGTATTACTGCATCCTTCATCTTATACCATCATATTTTTCACTCCTTTAAAGCATCCCTACTACTTCTGTCTAGAACAAGGTGAGAATTGGCCTTGGAAGCAAGCAGAAGCTCTGTTAGGGCGAAGTCAGGATGCGATCTAGTGTTTTATGCACACTGACTGAGTCATCACAGATTTGAAACAGGGAAATTTTTAATCCCCACTTTCAAAACAACAAAAGCTGGCTCAAATTAGCAGGCTGTCAAAGGTGTGTGAAATTACGAATGGTAAAGCAAGGAAAGGGCTCTAGTTTGACGATTAACACAATGCATCCAGTCCTACTGTTCCAATGAAACTACCCTTCAAGGTCATCAACAACCTCTGTATTGCCAAATCCAGTGGACCTAACTCAGTCCACACATGGTTTGATTTAGCAGCTTCAGTTTACCATGTCCTTAAAATACTCTCTGCTGGTAGCTTTTCTGAGATCACACACTTCTGGTTTTTCTCTTGCTTGGGTAACCTTTACTTCTGAGTGTTCTTTGCATCTTTCTCTTCCTTTGTCTTACTTCTGAATCATAAATACTTCAAGTCTAAGTTTTCCTTTTCACAACTGCCCCCACATGCACTTTATCTAGTCAGATGTCTTTAAGGAGTAGCTATACTTCTCTAATGAGTCAATATCCTTTTGGCTTCACTCTACTATTTCCTGTCTTATTCTACCTCAACGTCATTGCCTTCCTTGCTAACCTTAAACAATATTTAAACATGCTAAGCATACTTCCATCCCAGGTCTTTGAATTTACTGTTCTCTTTGTCTGTGACAATTCTACTAGCAGAGAGAGGCACAGATGATTCTTTCATTTCCTTCATCTCTTTGCTCAGATGTCACCTTCTATTAGGAAGCAGAGCGGCTAACCCTGCTTATTTTATATGTAAAGCAACACCCACCACAAATCCAGGCCCTCCTATTTTCCTTGCCATCTTTTAATTTTCTGCATACCATTCATTACCATCCAGCAGGTTGTGAATATCCTAAGGGCACGTGGTAGTTACTCAATAAATACATCTTGAATACTAAGTTTGTTATTAGTAAATAACTTACAGCCAAGGGGTGTAGAAGTTAAGATACTGGGCTCTGGGGTCTGACTCTATAACTGATTTCTCTCTTCCCCTCCCTCACCACACCCAACCCACCAGCAGGCGTGTGAAGCTTATACCTTTGGTAGATACACGTTTCTGCAGGTCCAATGCCATCCCCTGACCCATTACCCCATGACCTGCCCTTTTGACTCTACTAGACACCTCTAAATTAGTCTTATTTTCTCATCCTGCTCCCTTCCTATTTCCGATCACACAGAATCCAGGGGAGATTTTCAAGGAGTGTCCCTGATCACGGCCCTTAGCGGCTTTCTCACTTCCTATGCTGTAAAATCGAAACTCAGTACCATGGTCTAGGAGACCTTCACGATCTCAGCTCTATCTACCTCTTCCCTATCGCCCTTCACACTTTTATTTTTGTATACAATGTAGAAGCCAGAACTGCTGTTGTTTTTCCACGGCAGGGGAGACTCTACTAAGATGTACCCAGAAAGAAGTACACAGTGGGAGATTTATAAAAATGAGGTGATCCACTCTATTTTGTAGTGGTGTGCCTAGAATCTCTTCATCTAGCGAAAGAAAGCTATGAGAAGCAAATTTCTGCTTTGGTAAGAAAATAATCTAGTAGATGTTTAAACACTGAGAAAATCTTAAAATGCTGATAGTTAAAAAACAAGAATATAATGCAGAAAACTATTCTGATAAAAGACCACATTAATAATTTAAGAAGAGATAGACTCACTAAACTTTTTCCACACATGAGTTCAAATCATATGTGGAAAACTGCACCAATATTTATTAAAGTAATATTGGAAAGAGAAGCAGAGAATAATAATAGAAGGTAGTAATCCAAAAAATTGAGAACTTTAACAGAAAAAAAGTTATAAATTGATTCTCTCACTTTTTCAACAGTTGAAATTGAGCACTATATAAAACTAGATCATCTGTTTTAATCATCTGTAAAAAGTTTACTTTCTAAGGAAATTAAAATGTGCTTCACGTGGTCTCTGATAAAACTAGTATAGGAATTATTACCTATGTTGGGAATCATGGCGCTATTGCACTTGGTTGTTATGAGTCCCAGAAGTAGTAGTATGTGGTTAACCTTTTCTCTTTTAATAGTAAAAAAGAAATATTTAAACAAACGTTCATTAAATAACCTATGATTTACAGTGAAATTAAAGGTAAAGATAAAAACTATAAAGAAGGAAACATAAAAAGATGCTCACAAAGGGAGACATAAGAAATTTGTAGTTTACTGAAGTAAAAACATAGGAGGGCATGGTCTGCAGTTGCCAGGTTTCAAATCTAGATGATGGCAAAGCATTACTGTTACTGGAACTGGGAGACTAATGCTGATTTGGGAAGGAAGGTAATGAGCTCAGCTTAGACCCAGGAATTCTGGCGTTTTAGTTATTTTTCTCATTGCCAGGACAAAATACCTAATGTCCAGTGTTAAGGAAGGAAAGGTTTACTTAGCTCACAGTTTGTGGAGGTTTCAGTTCATAATCAGCTGGCTTTCCAAGGCAGGGTGGTATGGCACAAGGCTAACAGTTCACGGTGGCAGAAGACAGCAAAAACTACAACAGCAAAAAGGGGAAGCAAACCTCTCTTGCTCCCTTATACTGTTAGGGTGGGTATAATACTCACATCATCTCCACGCCCTCTTGCACAGGATGAAGATGTGCACCATGTGAGGGCCCTGACCCTCTGATAAGTCACTTGGTTAAGTTTCTAAGCTTCTCAGATGGACACAAGGAGTCAACCATTGTAATATCCTAGAGTGTAAGCCACCCCAGGGCATGTCCTCTACACCCTGGGATGTAGAACTGCTGAGTTAAACTTTTAAACTTCTCAAGTTGACACCATAACATCTGATCTGCAAAAGTGAGGCATCCAATGGGGGATATCCAATCAGACTATGAGATTTCATGGCATATGATTTAAAGATAGGAGAATCACATACAAATCTGAAGAAATTCTGAGTGCAAAAGGCTGAGCGAAGAATTTCAAGAAAAACCTTGTTTTGGAGTGGGGCCTGAAAGGACTATAAAAATAGACTACTTAGACATTTTAATACAATAGATAAAAATTGAAAGTATAAAAGAGTCTCTGAGAATCAATCAGAAGCGGGCCAGGGATATAGCTCAGCAGCACAGCACCTGCCTGGCAAGCACAAGGTCCTGAGTTTGATTCCCAGTACAAAAAAAAAAAAAGGAAAGAAAAAAGAGAACTAATCAGAAGAGTTTGGTGTCACATAGTCGAGAGAGCATTTCACAGAAGAACTGGTGAGACATGCAGCAAAACCTCAGAAATGTAAAAATTAAGATGGGAAGGCATTAAGTCATATGGAGCCAGTCAGACTTGCTTCAACATTTACTAACTAAATGAATTACAGGCTTGGATTACTTACTCGGAAAATGTTAACAATATCTACTTCTGGGGATTATTGTTGGAATTAGAGGTAGCATAAATTATCTACATATAATTGACATAATAAAAGGAGGCTGATATATTTTTGACCCACAGAAAAGTTTGCAGGACCTGATTATTTGAAGAGAAATAACAGTGATTTCTCCGGGAGGGTGCTTCTGTAGGCATTTCTTTGATCTTTCTTACCCAGACAGCCACGCTTCTCTTCAAATACCCACCAGGAACTCATAACTCCATGAACACTGGGAAGCCATGCTCCTCAGAGGAGCTGACCTCTCACCCCTAGCAAACCTGACTTTACTCCTCCCCCCCTCCCCCCGGCACCGGGAATCGAACTCATGACCTTGCATTTGCCAGGCAGGCGCTGTGCCACTGAGCTAAATCCCCAGCCCTGCAAACCTGCCTTATTCTCATTTAAGTCAGTGATCCTCAAATGTCTTGGTTCTCTGTGCCCCTGATATCTACATAATTTTTTCAGGATATCTCTAGATCACAAGAAATGCAGAACAATTTCAATAAGGACTTCTGAAAGCTGGGCTTACACTGCACATGGCCCTTCTTACTATCTTGACCTCATTGTCGTGTAATACTTGGTTTATTTTAATCACAGAAACTCCCGAGAATTCAGCATCTCAATGGTGGGACTTCATTGGAAGGAAAGCAGTGAGATCTAACCCTGAAATTGTGAGATTCCTTGTGCTCACAGTTTCTTTAGCACCCTAGGGCTCTTACAAATTTACTGTGACACCCAAGAATGCCTTTTGCACAAGTGTGGAAAAACGCTATCTAACTGTCATTCTCTCCTATTTGGCAGTGATTGGCTTGTTCAGGTGTAGATAGGTGGTCTAATTCCAACAATTAGGGCAGGTAGAGGGTTATAAAATATAGATTTAGTTATTATTTAGGTATGGGAAGGCTAATAGGTCAAAGTCTGCCATTGAAAGGATATTGGAAGCAGGGAGGGAAGGGAAAAGGGATGAAAAAAGGAATCAAGGTGTGTTGTGTACATGTACCGACTCCACACAGGAATGTAAGCGGTATGTAGTACAAAAATGTACTAATAAAAAAAAGAAGTGAGCATGCGCTAAGGGAGATCACGTGGAGAAGGACCAGCGTTGGCCAAGAGGTAGAGGGAACGAAGGGAAATGCTGCCGGGGAAAGCAAAGGACAAGGCAGAGTAACTACATTTAAGATTGGCAAGTTTGATTGATGTCCACAGACGCCAGGCAATAGCAGCTGATGCCTGGCCCTTGGGTGATTAGGGCTGCGGGTAGAGGTCCAGCGGTGCTTGTAGGTTTGGGCTGTGGACCGGTTGCTTTGCATATCAAAGACGCACTAGCAAGAGAATCTTTTCCTATCTGTAGGAATCAGCAACCTTGGGAGATGCAGCCTGTCTCTTAAGGCCCTTAAATGTCAAAGCGTCAGAAACGCACAGTGCTAGGCGTCTAAAAGCTTAATTGCTGTGAAAGTGCGCTCTTCCCTCCCTCTCGCTTTAGAGATACGAGGTTCAAAGCTGATGCCACAGTCTTGCACAGTCCTGAATGAGAAGATGAGACCGAGAAGTGTGTGGTCCTAACAGCACCGCAAGATACAGAGGAGAGTCAGGAAATTCATCGTGAGAGTTTGTAATCTTCAGGCTTTCTGTGTGTGAACCGTATATTGTCTCATTGTTTAAATCAGTTTATTGTGGCTTGCTTGATATTGTTTTTAGATTTCCTATTATTTTCAGCCATGCTATTCTAACATTTACAAAATGACAGCGTGAAAACCCACAGGATCCATTTGGAAGAAATTAATTTTCTATACAACGGAGAGATTTCTGCCAGTCTGTGTTTGGTGACTGGCAGATGCGTTGAAGAGGCTTGCGAAAGTTTGTCCTTGTGGGGTGAACGGCCAACGCGAGGCTCTCAGTTGCACTGATATTCAATAGATGACTCAGCTTGCTGACATAAAAGTGGTTATTTTCCAAATATCATGAAATATATAACCGTTACTGGATAGATAGTCATGTAACATTGCTGTAATGATCATTTTCAGTATTTCATTCCGGAGTAATGGAAATCTATCTATTTTAAAAAATAGCTTACAGGTTTTTAGTGTAGGAAAACCCCGTTATTTTCTTGTGAAGAAGCTGAGTCACAGCCATCTGTTCTGTTTACACTATGTACATGGAAGGCAGAAGAGTATCGCCCCACGCAGATGCAGAGATTACAGTAAGGGTTCTATTAACATACGAAGGTAGCGCTTCTAATGTGTGATTGTTTACATATTCACTGATTGCATTTGTATGAATTTGTAATATATGAACATGAAGTATTTATTTTTTAGCACAGAATACTTAATACATCAAGTAGAATCTGGTTTTATAAATATGAGCGATTTGATTTCTCAGCAACTCATGTATACGTTTGCTATGGTTTATATCAGGATGTCCTCCTGAAGCTTTGTGTGAGGTGTGGGTGTGACGCAGAAGGGAGAGATGTTTTATCCCAGCTCCTCCCTTCACTCTCTGCTTCCTGGGCACCAGGACACGAGCAGATATTCCTCTACCACGGTCCCTCTGCCTTGGAGCCACTGAGCCAAAATAAACCTTTCCTTCTTTAATTTGCAGTTGTTGGGTATTGTGTCTCAGAAATGAGGAAAGTAACTAAGAGAAAGTTTTAGTAAGTTTATAAATTCATAAGGTTTTAAACAAATCAAACAATGCAAAATGTGATGCTAATAAAAACCAGTGCATTCCCCGACTGGCTATAAAATTATATTTCCCGGGGTCAATAGCTTTTAACTTTCTTCTTGTGATTTCCATCTGGTTTTTAAATATAAAATATTTTTACTGATGTTTGTTTACTTCTAAGTTTTGGTTGTTATATACCGACTGCTTTTGTGATTTGCATGTTTATTTTTTTAGTAGTTGTACCCCAATTTGCTTATCCTTTTTAATTAAAAAAAATTTTAAGTTGACAAAATTGTATATATTTGTGGTATAGAATTTGATGTTTTGAAATTTGCATGCATTTTGCAAAATTGCCTCACCTATTTTGTTGACTAAGTCCATTAATTGTGTACCATGATGGTTACTGTTAATACAGTATATTATGTACTCAAAACTTGCTCAGAGTAGGTATTAAGTGTTCTCCCCTCTTCCTACTACAGTTCTGGCACTAATTTTAGTTAAACAGGTAACTTGTAATTACATGATTATAACAATGTAAATACTGTTTGTTAAAAAGCGTAATGTTGCAGTAAATAAATTTCCTGCTTTTATTTACTTAATTTCTTTCAAGTGTAAACCTTATTTTTCATATGTTTATGTTTTATATGTTTCACTTACCGTATTATCTAGTCATCAAGTCTGTATTTTTCCTACAAAGGTGTCCCTGGAGCTCTGGGGCAAATCCTCCTGTGTGAATTTGGATTCACTGCCATTGCTCTTTGCTGTCACGTGGTGGGTTTTCTTCACACTTTTGATTCAGTTTTCATTTCCTGAGTTTCACGCTTTTTACTTCCCAGATTTGTTCTCTTGTTTTGCTACAGCACATTCTGTAGCTGCCTCCCAGGAAAGGCTGCAAGACTGTGCTAACATATAAAGCATCTTTTATTCTTCCTTCAGGTTGGGTTTAGGATATAAGTTTGCAAAAAGAAAACTCCTCCAGAATTTTGAAGGCATTCTTCCATTTTTTTCTAGCATCGGTACTGCTGAGATATCTAGTATCATCCTGAATCTCTGCTATTTTCTCTTTCAAGTCTTAGTAGATCTTAAATTTTCTATTACTTTTCATTAGTTATTTTAAAGTCTTGTCCATTTTATTGATCTCATCCTTCTGTGTGATTTAAACTGCCTTGACATGCAACCAATTTCACTCTGGATTGTCCACGTGGATTGTTTTCAACCCCACAGCCAGGTAACTTCTCCCCATCTCCTGTCTTACCATGTTACTTCTCTGTCGAGGCCCCTATTGCCTTTCTGTCTCAGAGTGGAAGACCCCAGGCTCCTCGTCTCCTCTCACCCCTCCTCTTTTCTCCAGGCTTGTCCTACTGGCTTATTCCTGTTGTCACTTTCCGGTTTTCTACCACGGCTCAACACCGTTCAGTCTCTGTGTGTCTGGACCTCTTTCTCTACCTTTGTCTTTCCCCATAGCTTTACAACTATCTACGTAATATATACCTTACATATGTATTTCAGTCCTCACCCTGCTGCCATGTAAATTCCATATGACCAGGGAGTTGTATCAGTTTCTTCTTCTCTATTGTATACCCAATACCTAGAAGGGTGCTTGGCTTAGAGCAGAAGTGCAGAAATATATTTTTGATGAAATGAATAAGCAGTTAAAATTAGAAACCGTGAAACAAAGGATGAGCGGGATGCACAAAAACCAACACAACTCTGGAGGAACATTTAATGTTATTAAACATTACTGAGTGCTATACTGGGCTAACAGAGTATGTGGAGTTGTTTAACATTCATGGTGTTGTAACAAGCCTACACTAGATGAAACAACCTTTATTCCTGGACATTCTAGAAAAATTATTGTGCAAAATTTTGTATGAGGGTCATGGAATATATCTACTAATTATAACTTTGATATCTGCTTAACCAAAAAAAGATTTCCCTATATCATAACATAGTAAGCATTATCTAATAAAAGCAATTCATTGGAGGGTCCCAGTAGATAGGCCCTTTAATATGTTGATGAGGTTGGAGGAATATGTTGAAGAATAAATTTCTTGACGAATAAATATTTTTCTATACGTCAGAATTCCTCCTTCAAATATTAGCTGTCTTGGCCAAGATTTTGGAGGTAGTCCTATAGCACGTCCAATGTGGCTGTGGTCTAACCTGAACAGTAATTTCAGTTTATAACTGAAAGGAGATCCATCCCCTAATGTAAAGTTTAACCTTAGATAAGTCCTTGTACAACAGCATATGGACTGATCATCAAAGTGAACTTGTTCTGAAAGCACCTGTTTTCACTCCTTGACTTCATCATGTATTATAAATCATTTAATTTTCTAGAATAGCCTTACCTCTGTGAGCCTCTCATCCCTTTTCATGATTTCTGTGTGAGGAGCAGGCAGGCTTCTCCCCTAAGAGTTATCTGCTTTAGGAATTTTATCCATGCACCTGCTTTAATGTAATCATGCTTTTCTTCCTATTACTGTTGTAATAAATTATACAGAGTAGTGCAAAAGCAACACTAGCGCATTATTTTACAGTTCTGGCAGACACAGGACTCAGCAGGTGAAATCAAGGTGCTGGCAGCGTTGGATTCCTTCCGGAAGCTCTTGGGGAGAATCCATTTTCCTCCCTTTCCTACCATGGGTTGTGGCTCCCACTCACCTTCGTTGTCAGCAATGTATCATCTTTAAGTGTTTCTCTAACTTGGAACTTCCATCCTCTCTATTTCACTTACAGTTAATCACATGACCATATTGAACTCACCCAGATTATCCACAATAATACCCTTATCTTGAGCTCATCTGATGAGCAATTATAATTCCACCTGCATCATTAATTCCTCTTTGCTGGATAACCAAATGTCTTCGAGATACAGCCACTGGGTGGCTATTACTCTATCTACAACACACAGAAGGAAGAGGAAACCAGGCATCCCGGTGACTCTTATCTGCCTACCATAAAACCATAAAGTTATGCTGGTTTGTCTTTATCAGTTCTCCTAGGCACATTTCCTTGAATAATTAAAAATAAGGAATAATGCCAGTAAATGATATATTCAACCTTCAGAATCTTTTCCTTACAGACTGACTTTTTTCTCAGTGTTTGGGATGAAAACCAGGCCTTCACACATAGGGGTGTGTTCTGGAGTTGAGCTATAGCCCAGCCCTATAGGCTGACACATTGTAAAATTCCGTAGAAATAGTTGCAAAAGTAGTATTTATCTGCTATGATTATATATGTTTAAATATATGTACGATCTGAGCTATTTTATAAAAATTATTCACCCCACAGAATGTATATTTGGATTTCAAATTTTACATTTCCTATGCATTTTTATGTCATTGTTTCTCTATTCTTTACTTTCTATTTCTCTCCAAATTTTCAGAGATGTTGCTTCTGTATAGTACCCCTTATTTAACCATGTGTGGCAAAATCTGTAGGTTTAGGTGCTAATTTATTAATTATATTTGATACTGCTTCAATTTAATTAATTTGCTTGTTTTAAGAAATATCTATGATTGTTATGCTGGATATCTATTTTTTATTCTAGGTATTTTCAGCACTTTAGTACCTTTCCTTGCCTGTGTATTTTTGGTGAAGCTCTTCAAGTCTTCCAAAAATACAGCAGTACCAGTTTATGCGAGTTATTCCTCCATGTATGCTTCCAGTGGGGACACAGATCTCGTGTTGTATTTCTCGTTTTCTCTTATTTTTTTTCTTACTTTACTCAGCTCTTTTTAAGTTTTATCTCACTCTACTCTCTTAAGAATTTCTGCTCTTAGAGTGTTCCTCCTTGTATTACGGTAATGATTCAGAGATTAGTTTCTGTTTACATGGCATTTTCTAGTCTTGAAGCCTTGGAATCCTTTGAGGATTCTCTTCTGCTTCTCTCTCCTCATTTCTGGAGAGTGTATCTGTTTTCTCTTCTGGTGTAATCATTCAGTACTGAGTACCTACCATGTGTCGACATCACAATAGCCACTTAGGATGCGATAGTTTGTGAAAGCTCTGCTCTCCTGGGCCTTTTAGTCCATGAAGGGAAGGATATTATTCAAATAAGATGTCAATAACTGCAAATGTGCACCAATGATCATAATTTAAAATAGTATATAAACAATGTGAAAGCTTGTAATAGAGACTCTGACCTGCTACTATGCTAGTCTGATCATATTTCTCAGGTCCTGATTCTTGTCCCACTTCTCCTGCTATATGTTCTTCTTGGAGAAGTGGTTTAATAACACCCATGGTTCAAATCTGCATTTAGGTAAATCACACGCAGGACCCTCAGGATGACCTGTGTTTCTGAGCTCAGTGTGCTGCGAAAAGTTTAACTCGTGTACCTTCTGCTTCCCAGCACTTCTCCCGTAGGTCTCACTGGCAGGGTAACTCAGTCTGATCATCTTTTGGGTTCAGAAACCATTTTCTTTTCCACATTCCTCTTCAGTTAGTGATACTACCGCCCGCCCACAGGGTAAGCCATGAGTCTGGCATCACGTATAATTGTTTGCTTTTGCTTACCTCACGCTAACCAATTGCTTCCTCTGGTCAGTGTTCACCCCCTGGATTCTAAGACAGAAGGTCATTGCATACAATGAAGGCCAATCACAATTAGATTTCCCCCTGCTTGCTTAGCCTCATGGTGTGCTGTTCCCCTAGTTTTGCTTTAGAAGTTCTTCTAACCTTTTTAACCTCTTGCAGTTTCCCAAATGTAACTCTTAACTTTTCAAATATATTACTGTCTTTCCCTCTCCCACAACACAGAAGACACCTGAGACATCACCGATAGTGCAGTACTCAAGAGAACCAATTCTTGAGTCAAAAAACCTGGGGTTCAAGATTCAGAATCATGATTTACTAAAACGTTTTGCTAGACATTTTAATTAATCATATGCTTCCTCAGTGTTTAACTTGTACAGTTGGGAGAATGATAATGCATACCTCATAGTGTTAGGGAGAGTAAATAAAATAAGCATTGAGGGTTTAATACATTTACACTACCACTACTGGTGTTATTGCTACTATGATGCAGAACTTTTATTATATAGTGTTTCTGTCTGTATGTTTTTCATTATATGCTTGAGAAACTGATATTAGTCATCTTGCATATTTTCAGGTTTCACTTTATATGTATAATACTGAATTGCATTTATGTACTTACATGTTGTTTTATCTTTTTAATTACATTGATATAACCTTGAGGACAAGGAACATTTTATTTAAATATTTGTGTACGTGTCAAACACACTTACTGTGTTTAGGAGCTAGTAAATGTTTGTTGAAAATATGAAACAGTGTAAAACACACTACTTTCTGAAATTAATACATATTGTGACGTGTTTCTTTATTTTTATTTTATTTTAAAAACAGAAGAACGAGCACATATTAACAAACAGACATCCATTTACAAAATAGCACAAGAACAACAGAAGCAATCCTGAATTACAGACAAGGTGACAGGAAATTAACAATGGTTGCTGTATTACATATTGATATCTTCAAAGTGGTTTCTCAGGAAAACAAATAGAGACAAGCAAGACTAATGAAATAATTAATCATTAACTGTTCCTTTCAATAAAGTGATAGAAGTCAGTAGTACAACTGTTAGCTACCCTGTATATACATTCATACATAATTTCCCCTTCTTTCTCTTCTCTTTCCCTCATCCCAGTTGCTCTTTACTTTTGAGCAGTTTCTTTTTGTTTCAGTGTCTATCATACCTCCTAATTTTTATTCACTCTTAATGTGACCTGTTTCTGATAATATCTGATTTATCCAGGAGATTCTGTGAAAAGCTTGATATTTTGAGCCCTTAGATTCAGAAAATCTTGAGGCCTTGAACTTCAGATTTGTGGACAGCTGTCCAGAATTTCTGTGCTGTCCTTGAAGGAAGATATATATAAGTATGTATTTTATTTAAAATGACATTGAAAGTAACATTGATTACTTTATTTTTATTTTTTTAAAGAATTTTTTATTTTAAAGGGAATAAAAAGAACAATAAAAATGATACAGAATTTCAAAATAAGATGATAGGAAATAACCATGGTTGTTATATTGCATATTGTTATCTTCAAAGTAGTTGTTCGGATTTCCACATGAAGGCATGTAAAATGGGTCAAACAATTAGGCATTAACTGTTCTTTTCAATAAACCAATAGAAATTAGTACTACAACTGTCTTAGCTATCTTGTGTGTATATGTATTTTTCCCCTTCCTTCTTTTCTTCTTTTCTCCTTTCCCCCATCCCAGTTGTTCTTTCCTTTTGAGCAGTTTCTTTCCCTTTCACAATATCTATTGTACCATTGACTACTTTAAACAGTGTAGAACTATGTTACTACATACAGACTGACAGGAAATTTCTAATTAACCTGAAATTAAGAGGGCTTTTTTGTAGAAAAGGCAGATTTAAAAAAAAAAATAATGATCTTTGGTGAGTGACAGATGAATTCTGCTTCCTACCCTTGGTGCCTGCTGTCCATTCCTGTGAGTTTATGGAATAGAAATTAAGGTTTTTCTCTTTTATTCAACATTGTCATCAGTTACTTTGAGGCAGAGAGAGAATTATAATCTGGCTATCAAATTTAAAGATAACATACAACTGGGAAAAAATATTGAATATGTCACAATACAAAAAGACCATGAACTTGACTAGATCAAATGTAGCATTCTAAAATTTGGTAGAGTGGCATGAAATTTTAACTAGGTATACAAAACAAATTGTACAAAAACAGACATATTTGTACAATTCAGGGACAGATGTATATGTCTAAATTAATCTTAAATATATTATTTATATGTCACCTATGGTTCTACCTATGAATATTGATTCATTGAAAACTTAATTTTTATCCAGGGAGTAATGACCCTGAGATGAATCAAGGTTGTTCTGGGAATATAATGTACATTAAACATATTTATATTGAAATATACATTAAATATATATTAAATATATTTATATTGAACACATTTTATACATTAGTGTATAAAAATGTATAGCATAAATATTTTAAGTATAGCATAATACATTATTTTACACATTAATGTGGCACATAAATATACATTAGTATACAGTATGCTATAGCCAATAAGAGGTGTTGTTTCCTTAAAATTTAATAAGAACGCAGATTTAAGTGTTCTCCCTACCACTCTCCCAATACACAACCGTTAATTATTAAGGATGGGTGGTAGTGAGTGTGGGTTTTTTTGACTGTTGTTTTCAGTACACAATAGATATACCTATCACATTATGATATTGTAGACACTCAAGATGACAATTTTTTTCAATTAATTTTTTTGTTTGTTTGTTTTGGTTTTTCTCCGGTACCAGGAACCAAACTCATGACCTTGCGCATGCCAGGCAGGCACTTTGCCGCTGAGCTAAATCCCCAGCCCCTTCAATTAAATATTTTTAAGAGGTTTTTTTTATTTTTTATTTTTTTAGATTTTAAGGAGGAAAAAGATAAACAGAACAATGAAACTGAGTTTCAAAACAGGTTAGTATGACAGTTACAACAGTTGATACATTGTGTATTGTTGTCTTTGTCATAGTTATTCAGAGTACAAGATCCAGGCATGGTATCTTGTCCAAACAATATTAGCACAAATCTTTCTTTTCAATAGACTAAGAGGAGCTAGTTGTATCAATATCTTAACTATCTTGTGCATACATACATTCTTTTCTTTTTCCCTTTCTTCCTTTCCCCTTTACCTCTTTACAATTTGTCTTTTTTTTTGAACAATTTACTCCCAATTTACAATATATACACTTTGGATCTTATTTATTCATTCATTTTCTCACACTATTGAGATAATATGTTACACATATGGGTCTGATTTATTTCATTTACCTATACCATTTAACATTTACCTATAAAAGTCTCAAGTTTATCCTTCATGACTGAGTAGAACTCAGTACACAGTGGATACACCTATCACATTATGATATTGTACATGTTCAAGATAACAATTTTTTTCAATTAAATATTTTTAAGAGGTTTTTTAAATTTTTTTAGATTTTAGGGAGGAAAAAGATAATAAAAAGAAAAAATACTACATCTTTTTTATCCATTTTTTTAGTTGACGAGCATTTGAATTGTTTCCAAGATTTATCTATTACAAACTGTGCTGCTATAAACATTTGTGCATATATATCACTGTGGTATGATGTTTTTCATTTTTTGGGAAGATACCCAGAAGGGGAACAGCTGGCTTGCATGGGACCTCTAACCCTTTTTAAAGGAATCTCCGCACTGATTTCCACAGTGGTTGCACCACTCTACACTCCCACCAACAGTGGATAAGGGCTCCTTTTTCCCCACAGTCCCTCCAGCACTTGTTATCAGTTGATTTCTTGATGATAGCCATTCTTTCTGGGGTGAGATGAAAACTCAGTGTTGTTTCAATTTGCATCTCTCAAAAGACCAACGATGCTGAATATTTTTCATGTATTTGTTTGCCATTTGTATTTTTTCATCTGAGAAGTGCAAATTCATCTGATATGCCCATTTTTGGATTGGATCTACTGTTTTTCAATTCTTCATATGTTCTAGATATAAGTCTGTTGTCTGAGGGACAACTAATTATAATTTTTCCCCACTTTGTGAATAGGCTGTTCACTCTGATAGGTGATTTCTTCGCTTGTGCAAAGCTTTTTAATAAGGTGAGATCCCATTTGTTGATTCTTTGTACTATTTCCCTTGAAGTGTGGGTTTTGTTCATGAGGTCTCTGCCTATATCTGTATCTTCAAGATTTTTGCCTATTTTTTCTTCCAGGAAATTTAGTGTTTGCATCTTAATATTTAGATCTTTGATTCATTTTAACTTTAGTGCATGAGGATAGACATGGGTCTAGTTTTAGTCTTTGGCTTGAGGGAAGCCAGTTTTTCCAGCACCATTTATTAAAGAGACTATCTTACTTTCTGTGAACTTTGGATTGGTTCCTTTGTTTGATTCCTTTGTCAAAGAGAAGGTGGCTGAGGGTGTTTGGAGCTGCATCTGCATCTTCTATTCTGTTCCACTAATCCTCATGCCTTTTTTTTTTTTATCAATATCATGCTTATTTTTATCACAGTAGTTTGTAGTATAAATTCAGGTCTGGGATTGTGATGCCCTCTGACTTGCCTTTGATGCCCAGAATTGCTTTTGCTATTCAAGGTCTTTTCTGGTTCCAAATGAATTGTAGGAATGTTTTCCCTAGATCTGTGAATATTTTCTCTACATCTGTGAGATCAAAATGGTATTTTGATCAGGATTGCATTAAATCTGTGTAACAATTTTGGAAGTGTGGCCATTTTCACTTTTTAGTTCTTACTATTCAAGACCAAGGGCTGTCTTTCCATTTTCTGATATCTTCTTCAATCTCCTTTTGTAGGGTGCTATAATTTTCACTAAACAGATATTTTACATCCCTTATTAGATTTATTCCTAAGTGTTTCATTTTTTCAGATGCTATCATGAAAGGTGTGCTTTCCCTGATTTCTCTCTCTGTGAGTTTGTTGCTTGTCCACAGGGACACTATTGACTTTTGAGTGTTGACTTTCTATCCTGCTACACTACTGAATGTAGATATTAAATCTACAAGTTTTTTGAGGGAGTTTTTGAAGTCCTCTTTGTAGAGTATTATGTTATCTACAAATGATAATTTAACTTCTTCTTTTCCTATCTTTATTTCTTTTAGTTTTTCCTCTTGTCTAATTCCTCTGGCTAATGTTTTATAACTATATTGAATAAGACTGCTGGTAATGGACATCCTTGTGTTATCTCTGATTTTGGAGGGAAAACTTTCAGTTTTTGACCATTTAATATGATGTTGGCTGTTGGTTTGTCATAGATTGCCTTTATAAGATTGAGGCAAAGACATTCTAGTCCAATGTTTTGTAGGGTTTCTTTCTCATGACTATTTGTTGGGTTTTGTCAAATGCTTTTTGTGCATCTATTGAGATGATCATGTGATTTTTGTCTTTGTTTCTGTTGATACACTGTATTACATTTTTTGATCTGTGTATACTGATTCAACTCATCCTGGCTTGAATCCTATTGGTCATGATGTATAATCTTCTTGATGATTTGCTGCATTCTGTTTTCCAGTATCTTATTAGGGATTTTTGCATCTATGTTCATCAGGGAGATTGGACTATAGTTTGTTCTTTTTTCTTGATTGGGTTCTTCTTGGGTTTTGGAATCAGGGTAATACTTGCTTCCAGGAACTACTTTGGAAGTACTACTTCCCTTTCAATTTCTTTAAAGTGTGTCAGCACTACTGGTATTTGTTCTTCTCTAAATTTTTTTATAGAATTCAACAGTGAATCCATTAGGGCCTGGGGTTTTTTTTGTTGGTAAAATTTTATTACATTTTCAATTTCATTGATTTATTCCTAAGTGTTTGATTTATTCCTTTATTTATCATTGATTTATTCCTTCTTGATTTAGTTTTTGCAACTCAGTTGTGTTTAGGAATCTGTCCATTTCTTCTGTGTTTTCCAGCTTATTAGAATATAGGTTCTCATAGTAGGTATTGATGATCACCTGGATTTCTGTGAAATCCATTGTGATTTCCCTCTTTTCATTCCTGATTGCTTGGATTTGTGTTTCTTCTTTCCTCTTTTTGATGAGGTTGGCTAATGGTTTATCAATTTTATTTATTCTTTCAAAGAACAAACTTCTTGATTCATTGATTCTTTGTATTGTTTGCTTAGACTCTATTGCATTATTTTCTGCTTTTATCTTTATAATTTCCTCCTTGGTATGAGCTTTGGGTTTGATTTGTTCTCCTTTTTCTATAAGTTTTTGCCTCAACCTTAAGTTATTTATTTGAGCTCGTTCTGCTTTCCTGATGTGTGTGTTCACTGGGATAAATTTCACTCTTATGACTTCTTTCATTGCATCCCATAAGTTTCGGTATGTTGTATTGGCATTATCATTTTACTATGGGTACTGTTAAATTTTGTCTTTAATTTCTTTTGTGACCCATCAGTTGTTTAGAGGGTGTTGTTTAATTTCCATGTGTTAATATAGTTTTTGTGGTTTCCTTTGTTGTTGACTTCCAGTTTCATTGTGCTATGATCAAATAGCATGCATGGGATGACTTCAATTCTTCTAGATTTACTTAAACATATTTTGTCAGCTAATGTATGATCTATTTTGGAAAATGTCCCATGAACAACTGAGAAGAACGTGTATTCTGATGTTTTGGGGTGAAACAGTCTGTAGATATCTACCATGTCTATCTGCTCACATGCTTGGTTTAATTCTGATATTTCTTGTTGATTTTTTATCCAGTTGTCTATCCATTTGTGAGAGTCGGGTATTAGGGTCCCCCACTACAATAGTGTACGTACTTATTTGGTTTTTCATGTCTGTTTATATTTGTTTTATGTAGTTGAGTGAACTTGTATTTGAAGCATACACATTTATGATTGTTATTTCTTCTTTTCAGTGTTTTCCCTTCCCTTAGTATGTAGTGACTTTCCTTGTCTCTTTTGATCAGTTTTCACTTGAAGTTTGAATTACCTGGAAATTGAGTAGCTACCCCTGCTTTTTTATAAGTTCCTGTGGCATGGAGAATTGTTTTCCATCCTTTGACTTTTAATCTCTGAATTTCTTTTCAGGTTAAATGTGTTTCTTAAATGCAGCATATTGTTGGATCTCACTTCTTGATCCATTCTGCCAGTCTGTTTCTTTTGATTGGTGAGTGGAGACCATTAATGTTAATGGTTATAACCAATATGTATTGGCTTTTATTTTTCATCTTGTTTTCCTATTTGTTCCCTGCCTTTCTGCTCTGGTTAATTGTTTGCCTTGCCTGGTGGCTTCTTTCTATTGATGTTCCTGTGTTTGTGGTCTTTGTTATTTCGTTCTAATACATCTTTCAGAGCATTCTGTAGAGCTGGTTTGATGGTCATAAATTTCTTGAGTTGTTCTTTGGCATGGAAGAATCTTATTTCTCCATCAATTTTTAAACTTAGTTTTGCAGGGTATATCAATCTGGGTTGAAGATTGTTTTTCTTTAGGGCTTGAAGTACTTCACACTCTCCTTGACTTAAGGGTTCTTTTTGAGAGGTCTGCTGTAATTCTGATGGACCTTCCTTTATAGGTGATATGTTTTTCTTCTCTAGATGCTTTTAATATTTCATTCTTGTGCTAAATTTCTGGAATCTTGATTACTACATGCCTTGGTGTGGATTTATTTTGGTCATGGCTACTTCAAGTTCTGTATGCTTCATTTATTTGTATGTCAAATTCTTTATCCATGTTTGGGAGTTTTCTGCCATTATTTCTGTGAAGAGGTGTTTAATGTATTTTGCACTGCCTCGAGCTTTCTTAGTGATTCCAGTTAGGCTTATGTTGTTCCTTTTGCTTCATCCTGTTGTTGTTAGATTGATTTTTCATGGTCTCTTTTGATTTTTAAGATATCTTTCTTTTCCTGGTTGCTTGTCATGTTCCTGTCTTCTAGATCTGATATTCTATCCTCGCATTAATTCAGCCTGCTGCATATACTGTCAGTGGAGTTTCTAATCTCCTATATTTCAGTTTGGATCTATTTCATTGATTCCATTTCTTATATATGTGTTCCATTCATGGTTTCCATCATTTTCCTGAGCTCCTCTATTTGTTTATCTGTGTCTGCTTTGATGTCTTTTATTGTGATAGTCATTTATTTTTGCACATTAGAGATTAATTTTTTTATGGCCTCTTCCTTTTTTTTTTAATTCTGCTGCTATCATTTCAGAGAGATTTATTGGCTTCTGATTTCCTCTATCTTTTTGTGTTTGCACTTGTCCAGGGTGGGCTTGGCATTTGGGATTGCATTTTGCCTCTTCATCTTGTCATTTTCTATTTTCTGTTTTATTTTGTTTTCTGTGTTGATACTTTTAGATTGCTAGTGTTAGCCTCATCACTGGTGCTGAGGTTTTCTTAGGAGGTGTTTTTCCTCTGGATGTCTCCTCCTGCTGCACTGCTGTCCCAGGGCAAGGGGAAAAAGGTGGAGTGTGAACTTACACCCCTGTAGCCAGCACCTCAGTCCCAGGGCAGAGGAGGAAGGAAGGAGTGAAGACTTGCACTCTTCTCACTGGCACTGCTGTTCTGGGACAATGGAGGACTCTAAGAGGCTATTTTAATCTGGCTGAAAATTAAAATGGCTAGTTGGCAAATTTGCATTATGATTATGAGAGATTCATGCTGCAGAATGGAATGAGGTAGGATGATTTTTTGTTTTTTTGTTTTTTTTGTTTTTTTTTTTCCGGTACTGGGAATCGAACTCATGACCTTGCCCTTGCCAGGCTGGTGCTGTGCTGCTGAGCTACATCCCCAGCCCTTGAGGTAGGATGATTTCTTATATAAACAGCTACTTGAATAAATTGTTTTTGTCCTTCCTTCTATGCTAAGAAGTTTTGTATTGGGTTATGAGAATGAATGGAGGAAAGAGAGATTGATGGATGCAATAATTCAGTCATTCTCTTATCATTTAAGAGTGTATGGTTTGCCAGAGGGTCAGAGACAAGGAGACAAAGTGTAGCATATTTGCTGCCACTGAGAAATTTGCATTGACATAACCAATCACAACGAAGAGAATATGAAAGAAGTGGTTAGATCATGAATTTGATAGGCAGGAAAGATTGAATCAGTTCAACAACTAATATAACTAATGATTTGATGTTAATAGAGACAAAAATCTCCATTAAGTTCTAAGTGAAACATCATAAATCCTGAAATCTAACTTTTCTATTAGTCTATGATGTGAGTCAGTCCTTCTGGATCTCTTAAGTGAGGATTAATTTTTTATATCCCTTATTTCCAGAACATTCAGTTTTTCTATTAAAATTTTAAGTTTGGCAGACAGTTGATTGTCATGCAATCCTTTGCCCAGATTGCTGGTGTGATTTAGAGTTGACCACCAAAATAACTCCAAGGCATTGATTTTCTGCATGTTATTAAGCCTGGATCTGTTAGGCTATTTCAGGCATGAACAATAGGAGTTGAACAGCCACTCACAATTTAGATGATCGTACTATCCACCTGAAAATCATCAAGTTATTGATGATCATAATCTTATCTGGTTTCTCATGCAATGTCAGGACTTAAAAAGGACAGGGCATTTTGAAATAACATACTGGAAAAATCAAGATAATATAATGAAGTAATAAGCAAAAATTAGAATAGTCCAGTCACACAACCAAATAAAGGAGAGAAGCAGCTTACAAATGAAGTATCTTGGTAGAAAATCAGTGAGAGATTCAGAGAGAAATTGTGAAATATATTTAATTAATGAATATACTTTTTATTAATTCAACAAATCTCTATGAAGTGGTGAATTATGGCATGATGTTTATAGTGCAGAGAGAGATGCACAAATAAATAACTGTAATTGGTTGATGAGGAGAAACATAAGCATAGAGGAAGTTGACTTAACCCAGACCCAGGGTCCAAGTCAGGTGTAGCAGAAGGCAGCATTTAAAGTGAGGAGGTATTAAGTGTGCAACTAGCAGGAGATGGGAAAAGAGAATATTATTGAAAGTGAGTCCAGCACATGTAAATGTCTACAGGTGA
Source organism: Chinchilla lanigera (assembly GCF_000276665.1). Taxonomy (NCBI): domain Eukaryota; kingdom Metazoa; phylum Chordata; class Mammalia; order Rodentia; family Chinchillidae; genus Chinchilla; species Chinchilla lanigera. The sequence continues at coordinate 19,352,227 of NW_004955432.1, forward strand.
GGCAGCTTGCAGCCTGAGACATTCAGTGGTTGGAACTTAGGTATTTAAAGTTGTTGTCATATGTATAAAATCATAAGGCCATCTGGAACCTGTTGACTGAAAGGTAATGCTATCTCTTTCACCATATTATTTCTACCAACTAAAAGCGTAGCAAATATGCTACACTTTGTCTCCTTGTCTCTGACCCTCTGGCAAACCATACACTCTTAAATGATAAGAGAATGACTGAATTATTGCAATTTAAAGTTGTTGTCATATGTATAAAAGCATAAGGCCATCTGGAACCTGTTGACTTAGCCAGATTAAGTACAATAATCTAGGGGCTGTGATTGCAACCTGCATTCAGCTGGATGTGCTGGTATTTTCTGAGCTCTGTTATACATCAGTGGCCAGATGCAGGTTGGCCAGTTATTGGCTGAATTATCTCATCTGTCCTCTGCATGGTTCTTCTCTTCTACCAGGCTAACCAAGATGGGGTGGGGCAAATTTACAGAATGTGAGTGGCTTCTTAAAGACCGAAAGGTAATGTTATCTCTTTCGCCATATTATTTCTACCAACTAAAAGTAAGCCACTGGGGCAGCTGGAATGCAAAGGGTGGGAGACAGATTTTACCTCTGGATAGGAGGACCCCACAGGTCATGCTGGAAAGAGTGTGGATTTAGGGAGGGGAAGTCATTAATGAGGCCAGGATGTTTTGGAAGAACATATTGAAAAAATCAGGCAATAGTGTACAATGGTGTTACCATTGCAATTGTTCTACCACAAGAAGAGAGAGAACATATTTACCAAAGGTCCCCATTGTTGGGAGCGTTGAGCTAGGATGTGATTCCAGTGCTTGTTCCTTTACCCAGTGAACTGCCTCTTTCATTGATGAACTGCCTTCTTTGTGGCAAGGCTCTTCCAAGTGTGCCTTAATGAGCAGGCACATCCTGTTTAGATGTAGAGTGACCTAGAGATGGAAATTTACTGTGGGTGCATAATAATGTAGTGTTATTCATTTTGTACCCAGAAAATTTTTTTGTAGAAGCAATGTGAATGGGTAAATTGGTAATGTAAACTCCAAAATTGTTAACTAAAAAAGAGTGATATTTAATCTTTCATCTTTAGGACCCCTCCCCCCATGTAACTATTTGAAAGGGCTGAGGCTGACTAACTGGGAGGAAAGCTCTGTGTGGGACGCTATTGAAAGGTATTTTTACATGAGTAAGACTGGTGATTTAATTCCTCCAGTGTGACTATTTCTCTTCCTTAGTCTTTGTGTCTTCACATTGTCACCATACATGTGTTTATACTTGTATCAGTAAGTGTTTTACTAGAGAAACAGATATAACACAAGACATACAAATGTATAAGAAATCACAGGATTGGCTTATGACGGTCAGCCATAGAGTTGGATGAGGAAGCGTGCAGAGGGTATGTGCACACTGGAGGCTGAAGGATTCAGTTCAAGGTCTGGAGCTTGCTGCAGTGTCCATGTAAGTTCATATCAGGAGGCCGATGGGTCTGTGATGGAAGGCTGAGGAGTTTACCACAGAATGCTGAGGGATCCAAGGTGGAAGCCAAAGAATCTGTGCTAGAAGTCAGGAGATGACATCCAAGCTGAAGGCAAAACTGCAGCTCTTCTGAAGGATAGAAGATCCGTCCTTACTCATTTTCCTTTTGTACAACCCAGGATGAGCAGCCCCAGGGTGTAGAATTGCTGAGATGATTTATTTAGGCTTTTAAACTTCACAAGTTGACACAATCAACCATTACAGTGATTATATTTTATTTCCTCCAAATATTTTATTTGCCTATAAATTTCCCCCTTATATGTGTTTAAGAATGAAATCTTTAAAACACAACATTTGTGTTCTTCAATACTTAGAGCTGTATATACTAAACACTATGACGTTAGTAGAGTTACATGGACAGATATAGTGGATTTTATTTTTATTTTCACTGTGTTTGTATTTACACTCAAACACTAGTCATGTCTTTTAAATGCCTATGTTTGTATTAAAAATTGTCACTTCTCATCATCTAAGAAAGAACATAGCAAAGCAATTGAGTTACAGGAGTCAGACATTACCAAGTTCATTACCTCTCTGAATGACAATCCGCCAGTCTTCCTCTCCACTGATTTACTAGGCTCCTCCACCTTTCCTGACTGGATTCATGAGAAATGTTAGCAATAATATCTTTAATAATGGCAACACTGTCATTTTCATGCCACACTTCTTCTAAGAGGCTGCAAGTGATTGAGATGAATTTCCTCATTTTCACTGGCCACTTTCCATCAAATTAAAGGGTGAAAAAGGCCACAACCTGAGCTTTACAACTAGCTTTTTCACCTTCTTCATGTGGATGATTATGTGCTTCCCTTTTACCTGAGTTTTCTCTCTTCTCCTTCCATTAAGAGAGCTCGATTTTCCTGTGTTGTGTGTGTGTGTGTGTGTGTGTGCGTGTGTGTATGCACACACACGCACACACACACACACACACACACACACACACACTGCTTTCTACTTCTCTCTCTTCCCTGTGTACAGTTGGGGCTTATCAATTCTCTCAACCAAGTAATATAAAATGGAAGTGCAAGCAGGTTGCCAGAAACAACACTTCACAGAAGTTAAATCTCTGCAGTTCAAAAATGTGATTTTTTTAATGCTCTTGGAAACACGACAACCATCGCATTTAGACAAGAAGAAACAATAGGATTCAATAAAATCCATTTAATAGAATGTTCAGTTTTGAATGAGGGATAAGAACATTGAGGCAGGCCATTGTTAACTTCCTAAAACCTTGTTTTGAAATTCTGTATCTTTGTTATGTTTTTATGTTGTTTTGTTTATGTCTTTGTTTTTGTTTTTTTCTCTTTAAAATAAAAAGAGAAAATATATATGTATATACAAGGATAGGTGGGATAATTGTACTGCTGATGTCAATTGGTTTATTGAAAGAAACAGTTAATGCTTCATTTTTTTTCTTGACCAATTTTGCATGCTTATATCTGGTAATCGGAATAACTAATTTGAAGACAGCAATGTGCAATATAACAACTGTTGTTGAATTCCTACCATCTTGTTTAGTGAAACTCTGTATCATCTCCAATGTTTTTTTTCATTACTTTCATTCGCTGCAATTGCTTGATCAATCTTGCATTCTTACATCTGGTAATCTCAGCAACTTCGCTGAAGATAACACTATGCAACATAACAACCACTGTTAATTGCTATCATTTTGTTTTGAAATGCTGTATCGCTTTTAGTGTTTTTGTGTTGTTTTGTTTTTGTCTTCATTGTTGTTACTTTATTGTTTTTTTTTTGCTTTAAAATAAAAAGAGCTGTTAAAAAAAGAACACCGAAGCAGACAATGGAAGGTGGGAGATTCAGGGTCCACCTCCTGCATTCTGAGTGTTTGGTTAAATGGCGCATCTCTGTGGTGTTCTTGTTATTAGGTCTCACAGATGTGAGAACTACCTGTGTAATTATGGGGTATTGGGACTATAGTGTAGAAATACAGACTGAAGGAGAGAAGAGGAACTCACAGATACAGACATTACTTTTTCTTTGTGATCTTTATTCTTTAAATAGTTCTGAGCTTTTAACACTTAAAAACACATAGGAGGAAAATAAAATATCAAATCAATCACATTCTTACATTTCAAAAATCTTAAAAATTATACTGCAAAAATGGTACTGAAAAAAATATAAAAAAGTGAAAATGATCATATTTTAACCAAACTCTCCTGGAAGTTGTGTAGTATGATTGAAAAATAGCATTGAAACTAATTTGCTGTTATTGGGGAATAAACATTAATATTTGAAATGCTAAGCTGTTCTGAATACTGCACTGAAGTAAAATATGCTTATAATTTTTCTCATGATGCTTTATCAGTTACTCATAAATAAGTTTTATCGGTTTTTGATTTAGATATCATACTATTTTTTTGTAGTTAAGGTCCAGATAAAAACATTGTAAAATTCTAAACATTTAGATTACTCTAGATTTTCACCAAAAAATGTTTTAAAAATAATATTATAAGTATTGACTCTGTATCCAGCTATACTACTGAATTTGTTGATTAATTCTAGGAGTCTTTTGGTGGAGTTTTTGGAGTCTACCATGTAGAATATCATGTCATCTGTGAATGATAATAGTTTCACTTCTTTCTTTCCTATCCTTATTCCTTTTATTTCTCTCTCTTGTCTAATTTCTCTGGCTAATGTTTCCAGAACTATGTTGAATAGGAGTGGTGACAGTGGACATCCTTTTCTTGTTCCTGATTTTAAAGTGAAATCTTTCAGTTTTTGCCCATTTAATATGATGCTGGCTGTTGGTTTGTGAGAGATGACTTTTATCAGATTGAGATAAAGTCCTTCTATTCTGATTTTCTGTAGGGTTTTTATAATGAATGAATGTTGGACTTTGAAAGCTTTTCCTGCATCTATTGAGATGATCATGTGATTCTTGTCTTTGGTTCTGTTGATATGATGTATTATATTTATTGATTTACGTATATTGAACCAACCATCCCTGCATTCCTGGGATGAATCCCACTTGGTCATGATATATAGTCTTCTTGATGATTTGTTGCATTCTATTAGCTAGTATTTTATTGAGAATTTTTGCATCTATGTTCATTAAGGAGATTAGCCTGTAGTTCTTTTTTTTTTTTTTTTTTGGTTGTTTTGTTTTTGTTTTTGTCTTTACTTTTGTTAGTTTGTTTTTTATTTCTTTTCTCTTAAAAATAAAAATATATAATATTATATATTAAGCATATGTTGATGACAGTGACATTATACTATATTAGTGGGTGATATTTTCTAGGGAATAAAGCCCTAGAATCAATAAAAACCATTTGAAAAATATGTATTCAACTCTTAAAAATAATAGACTGAAGTATTAACCTGTCTACATATGCAAACCAAACATACTAGTGCCTCCTGTTTTTGACTGGAGTTGCTCTTTCTCTCTTGCAGCTGTCCAATAACACCTAACTCCAACTTAGGTCATGATCAGTAGCAACTTGATTAGGTCATGGTCCCATTGCCATGAAAATATTTTGGTAGATGTGATTAATATTGATAATCAATTGACTTTAAGTTGAAGAGATTGTTCTAGATAATGTTCTTGGATTGATTCCTTAAATTGAAGGGTCTTTATGGTACAATGGAATGTTTTCAGAAGAAGAAGGAAATTTTCCTGTGTGGCAGATTTTGTTCACACCCTCATGGTTCTGGTTTGCCCTTCCCCACAGCCTGCCCTATGGATTTCAGACCAATTTAGTCAGTTCCCACAAGCCTGTGAAGTGAGTAAGTTGCGACAAAGCCTCCAATATATCTCTCCCACTTATTGTATCTCTGGGATGAACCCCAGCTGGTACAACATGTAAGGCCACACTTGACTTCCAACTTCCCTTCTTACAGTAGTTTCAAGGAACCACCTTTTAGAAATCACTATGAAGGATTACTGAGCTATTACTAAGAGGACTCCTACAACAGCCCCCATTTATAGAGTATCTATAAACTGTCCTTGGTTCTTGCAAATCTTTGATGCTTGTTATCATAACTTGCAGGTTATTTTGCAACAGTCCTTTTGTCTGCTGACCAAAATGGCCAGTAATATTTCCCTCTGCACCACTGAACTTTAGATAGGATATTCAAGCTCAAAATAGCTAATGTTTGTAGGAGAGATCTATGAATAAATAGAACACAATTTTAAGTATTCACCCAAAAGTGGACTAAGAAAATGTCTGACTGTCCATTTAAGTGTTTTTAAAAACTACAAAGGAGATGGAAACTATACCAAGAAAAACAAAAAGAAACACAACAATTTTAGGATCAGGAAGATATTTATCAAACCAAGATAATATTGTGAAAAATCCAATTATGGAACAATTACTTTTGAAGTTTGAATAAAATTCTCCTTATTATGTAGTTTTGTTAGTTTATTTCTTTTTATTCCATTGTACTACAAGCATGTCTACAGAGCCACTGACTTCAACAGCTTGTGTGTCAACTGAAAGTCAAAAAGCTATGAAAGAAATAGATGAGAAAGCATCTTTATGGCCTGAGTACAATTGACGCTTAGCTGATTCATTCGTTTCCTTACCCATTTTTCTTTACTTATCTATTTAACAAGGGCTTTGCCTTCGTGCTTTATACCAGACCTTGAGTGAGGCATTCATGAGTAATAAAGGGGAGTATGAACTCTGTCCTCAGTTAGGAGAAGTACAGTGGAAAGATAAGATTTAAATGAATAGTAGCACTCATAAGGTGTGACAATGACTGAACTGAGTATCCCGAGAAAAAGCTGATGATTTATATTTACAGATATTACTTCTGTTTTTCTTAAAACTATTCTGACAGGATGGTTCTGCCTGTCTCATGAGACCAACTCACATCAGACCGGTAGCAAAACAGGTGGCTGGAGTGGGAGTATACGGAGACCAGAGTCTCTGCTCAAACCTCCTTTAACTTGAGAGGATCATTGATTAGGAGGAAATAGACATCCTTCTGCAGAGGTGGCCTCGAAGGACAGGCTGAGTCACCAGCTGGGGAGAAGAGGCTTCCAGCTTGTTCTGATCAGCCCTGCAGAGTTGGAGCTCTGGGAGACTGGATCAGTTCAGACTCATGTAAGAGGGAATAAAGATCAGTAAACTTAAAGCAAGGTAAAAGGGTTAGATGAGCCGAAACTAAATATTCAAACTAAGATGGAAAGGAACTATATAATATCTCAAAGAAAGAGAATTAAAGGACCTGGTAAAACTGTGGAAGAAACTAAAGAAGATGAGCTTGAAAATGAGATAGAAGTGGTAAAGTTAGTAAAAAAAAAAAAAAAAGAAAAAGAAAACCTGCGAAGAAAAATTAAAAATTGGAGAAATGTGGTTTCCAAGCATTTTAGTAGAATATGGGCAGTATAAACATGCATGGTGATATTCTAAGGTAAAAAAGCCCAGTAGTACAGGTAAAAGTGTGTTGGTGGTACAGAAAGAATATTTGCAAAGAAGGAAACTAAACCAGTTGTGGGACCTTTGAAAAGGCTGTGGGTGCCAGCTGGGTGCACAAGCATTTGTTTATTTGTTTTCTTAAGAAAATGCAGACGGACCACGAGCAGTCCTTGGTCTCTGCCTTCTAGAACATCCTCAGAAGAGCCTACCTCTTGTGGCCTAAAAATTGTGATGCTGTAGTCCTTTGGTGCTGAGCAGGTAAGGTCCTGCAGTAGCTGGAAGACAGAGTCGAAATACTTTCATCTGTATGTAAATGCAATACACCCATAATGAGAACGAAGCCCCACATGTCTAGCATTGCACCTAATGTTATAGACTGTACGACACACAATAAAGGGAGATTTATAAGCAGACAGAAAATAAAAGAGCAGATTTTCACTCTGGGAAGAATTTCTAAATTATTTAGCACTCTTCCCGTAATTCCTAAGTTTGTCGAACACTTCGACAAACCATCAGCAAGTTTACACAGAATCTCCTGAGTACACTATTGCTCTGCATTTTTAGTTGCATCAAAGATGCTCTCCAATATTTTTTCCAAAGTTGCTTAATTTCAAAATGTTAAGAAGCAAATTCCTGACATGTTGACAGCACTGTCAATACTAATGAAATGTTTCTGTTATTTTTTTCCAAAAATCTTAGATAACTTAGTGTCTGCCTGTGACCTGCCAGAAAATGCAGTTTTTCAGAGACTTTTCAGACTTTACCGAAAAGGTAAATGGTTTCTTTCTGGGGTGATGCAGAAACCTGTACGATGACTGAGAATTCGTGGGCTGTTAGATGTTGTAGAGCAGATTCCCAGTAATGGACTGAGGTGAACTGTGCAAAAGTCCCTTGGGAAGGGGCTTAGGAACTGCCTGTTACGGAGGGAGAAAAACCTAATGGGTTATGTGAGATGAGGAGCATTGCGATGTGATGCAGCAGGAGCAGTGTCTCAGGCTGTAGTGTTTGTGCCACAAGAGGTCCTTCCGAGCTCCCCACGGGGAAAAAGTTTCTGTCATTGTTCAGTCAGCCCTGCCTAGCATGTGGAAGCACCTCTTTCAGCTGCGCCACTCACACTCACAGCAGATACACAAAGGGACAGTTTTCTCCATGATCGTGTAATTTTAGAAAGCTTAATTTTTTCTCCCTGAAAAAACAAAATTTATGCTCAATATGGTGCTAAGTGCTAGAAATCTACTTTACAGTTTTTTAAGTTCTGTTCTGATCTAAATCAGTTGTGGTGAAACAAATTTTCACCTGCAAAGCACTGATTTCTCTCTATCTAGTAATAGCTTTTGAAAGTGGGTTGATATGTCAACAGGAAGATTCTATTTTTCTATTTTCTTTGGCATCATTGTCTGTACGTAGTGAAGAATAGCAAGGCTATCTTTGGCTGCCTGTCTGTGCTACTCTATCTAATCTTGTTTGAGATGCATTTTTATGAAAAAGAAAAAGAGAAAAAGTGTGTAAAATGAAATTTTCTTGAGCTATTTCAGAAGATGCACAGGTCTTTTCTCTTTAATTATATTCTGTAGTAACTATCTTCTCCTACTTTTATGTTTAAGCGTATATAATATAAGCAATGCAACTCTAAGATATAACTTGCTTTTGTGCTAATTCAAGGTTCAAATTTCAAAATATTTAAATGATCCTTTATAGTTTAGAGACAATTTTTCCCCTATAGCACTTTGGATTTACTAATGAATTTGTTAGTAGTTACTAATTAATGAGTGCTGTATAGTGCTAGGGCTAAGATTCTCTTTCAAAGATTCCATGGGATGTGGGTAACAGGCACCCCACCATACTTTTCAAATGAAAAGATGAACTGTAGCATAATGGTATCCAGCTCTACTTCTCAGTAGCTGCACTGAGGAAACACAGGAAACAATCGCTGTGTCACTCACTTGGTGTAACAAAGAGAAGGTGTACACATGTGTGCCGAAGCGTCAGCAGGTGAGTTTTAACCATGTTATGTGTTGTGGTACATTTCTGTGTATTTATAATTTGTTTTATTAAGTGACGTCTTTGGATTTTTCTTGTAGAATTAGCCCATTTCAGTACCGTGTCACATGACAATGCTCTTGCAACTTTGGAGGAGGCTGAAAGTGAGTCATTAGGTGACTCAGCTACCGATGATGACTCGGATCATGCAAGCCAGAGAAGTTGTGGCAGTGAGAGAGAGCGAGATATGACAGACGGAGAAGTACAAGATAAAGACCTTGATTCAGATGAGCAAGAAAACACTAATGTAGATAAATATTTGACTAGTCAGAACACTACAAAATGGTCATGTGTACTTGAATGAACCAATATTAGAACTGTCAGAAAATGTTATTAGGTGCTTGCCAAGATTGAAACCTATTGGACAGAACGCCAACACTGCGATTCAATGTCGAAAATTGTCAGTAGTGGAAGACATTATGCTATAAGATGTTTTGAAATACACTCATTATGAAATACAAGGAAACATCCTTTATGCATCAGCAGTAGTAATACTTGAGCTATTTGCTCATTTCTGGAAAGCTTTATTTTGAACTGTCGAGTAATTTATACACCATCTGAATATATGATAATTGAAGTAGTAGTACTTATCATGACACCTCACTATCTGAACTAAAAGCCATCATAGCAAGACTTTATCATTCTAATCATCAGAGTCTAAAGATTTATGGAGAAGTGGCAGATGTGGCATTGAGATTTCTTTTTTAGAACAATAATGACACCCAAGAGATTTGGTTTCCTTCAAAACTGCCTACATTTTGACAAAATGATCCACCAAGAAAGAAAAATATCTGACAATTTGCCTTCTCATCACTCATTTTTGGAAAGCTTTGCTTGAACTGTCAGGCAATTTGTATATTGTCCCATTTCATGACCACTGAAGAACATTTTGCATCATTTCATGGTTGTTGAAGCTTTGGCAACATATATCAAACAAACCTTCCAAATATGGTATAAAATTATATGCCCTGGTAGATGTGAAGACATTTTATACCTTGAACTTAAAAATTTATCTTGGAACTCAGCCACCAGGTCTTTATTTGTACAGTAGTAAACCATATGAGGTGAACAGATTTGTTGCACCTATTTCAAAAAATAACCCAAAAGTCACCTTTGACAATTGGTTCACTAGTTACCCACTGATGCTACATTTGCTAAAAGAACACCAGTTGACCAACACAGGAACTGTTCACAAGAACAAGGTAGAGATTTCTGAAAAAATGTTGCCAGTTCACAGTAGAGGAATATATAATATATCCCTCTATTTGTATTTCAGAAAGATATGACATTGGTCTCCTGTGTGGTAAAGAAAAACAAAATAGTACTGATACTGTCAATATTGCATCATGATAATATAATCAGTAGTGGAGCCAGGTGTGGTGGTACAGTAATCCCAACACTTGGAAGGGTGAGGCAGAAAGAGTCTGTGAACTCATGGTCAGCCTGTGCTAGTAGTAAGTTCTAGACAAGTCTGGACTATATTATGGTGAAGAAAAACACAGGAATATCGATACTGCTACCCTTACACCAGGATGATAAGATTAATAGTGAGGCAAGGAGTGGTGGTGCATGCTTGTGATCCTAGTACTTGAGAGGCTGAGGCAGGAGGATCATGTGTGTTCAAGGTCAGCCAATGTGGCATAGTGAGTTTAATACTAGCCTGAGCTATATAGTGAGACCTTTCTCAAGAAATAAAAGATTGATAGTGAATCCTTAACATAAATGAAGCCAGAAATGGTCACATTTTGCAACAAAATGAAAGGTAGAGTAGATGTTGACAAGGCATGTGGCAACTGTGATGTCACTTGAAACACAAAGCATTGGCCAATGGTTGTGTTGTACTTGATCCTAAACATGTCAGACATAAATCATTTCATAGTTTACAAGGAAAACTGCAAGTGCAAAATATCAGGGAGAAATTCTTTTAAAGGACTGGGACTGGAATTGATAAAAGATCAGTCACAGCAGTGGAGGAACAATGTGTATCTGCCCAAAGAACTTCATACAGTAATCATGGAGCAGACCGGTAAACAGACCGGTAAAACATCACAAGAACCTCCTAAGAAAACAGGAAGACCAGCAAAATGCCAAGAAGTCCCTACAAAAAGATAGGACAACAAAACACATGTGCTATCAGTGGAAGCCATGCTTGTGGATGGAACATGCTACTTTTATTTGTGAAGGCTGCCCTAGTCTTGATAATTGAAGTACAGATTATTTTTGTGGTAGAGTTTTATATGTATTTTCATTGTAGTTCACGTAAGAATTTATTTCTGTTGCTGTTTTTAGATTTAGCAAGCAAATGAACAGTTGATGTGGAAAATGTTGATATTTATTCTAAACATTCAATATATAATTGTTTTTTTATTTTATAGAGATTTCATTTTTCTGTTAAGTCCACATTGTATAATATAATATGAACCCTCTGACAAAACATAAACATGAGAGGTCACAAGTTTGACCTGCCAAAAAAGGTAGAAAAGCAAAACTCACACGCTATCAATTTAAGCAATACTTGTGTATAGAACATGCTATTTGTATATGTGAAGACTGTCTTATGTGTGATAATTTAAAATGAGATCGTTTCTGTGATAAAGTTTTATCTATATTTTCATTGTAATTCACATAGGAATTTATTTCTGCTGCTGTGTTTTAGATTCTGTAAGCAAGTAAACAGTTGATGTTGAAAATGTTGATGTTTATTCTAAACACTCATTATTTGTTAAAAATGTAATGTTTTATTGATACTTTTTCTTCCTGTTAAGTACACATTGTTCCATATAACAAAAGTCATAAAATTAAAATTAATAATTCATCAATAGAAAGCTTCCTAAAAATACACGTGGAGGTTAAACACTCTCCCTAATATGCCTTTCGAAAAATTTATCATCTCGCGCCTGTAAGATAGGTGCATTTATAATATGATTCAATAAGTGTCTAAATGCATATATTTCCCAAACTTTTATATTATGAGTAATATAAATTATGAAAACAAAATAAATGGAAGCTTTAAGAAAACAAAGTAGCTTTTTTGCTGGGGATTTAGCTCAGCGGCACAGCGCCTGACTGGCAAGCGTGAAGTCGTGAGTTCGATTACTGGTACTGAAAAAAAACAAAAACAAAAACAAAAAGAAAAACACAAATAAACAAAAAAAGTAGCTTTTTCTTTCTGGTACTGCCAGTTAGTAACTTAACCCTGATGAATTATGTTTATGAACGGTGAGGTAAGGCAAGTGATAATCAATTTAGATGGCATTATACAGTATATTTTGAACTATACACCTTGTTACACATCAGTTAATATTCATGTCTTACATGAAATCTTTGAAACATGTCTGGCAATTGAACAATTTATAGACCACACAAAACAAATGTAACACAAATTGGGTACATATTTATACAAATCAATTACAAAAATGGTGTGGCACAACAATTTCTGAACAGTGACTTATAATTAACTGCAATTTAGAGTACTCAACAAAATGTTGAACTTCACCAACAGTCTTCAGGCCTGCTGAGTACTTCAGAAGTCTCCAGCAGTTTTGCACAAATGAAAAAGACAATTAAAAACTAAAGCACATCCATCTCGAACTTGGGGTTAGACCAGAATGTAACCTTGGCTTAATCTATTCTAGGTCATACAAGCTGGCAGGGTTACTCTCTGTAAGGTAAATCAGTGCAAGCTCTTTCCACATCTTTCATATCAGTGAAGGTATAGGGTCTTAGTCCCTTTCCTCATTGTGAGATACAAACCCTGACCCCCACAGTTTGAAGGAGGAGAGGTTGATTTTGGCTCACGGTGAAAGTCCATGGTCAGCGGGCCCCAAGGGAGAAACAGCATGGCACGAGGCACTGGGGAGGAGAGGCTCCTCACATCGTGTCAAGCACCAAACAGAGAGAGAAAGAAGAAACATGCGGAGGGGTGTACACACTTGCAGGCCAAGCCCCAGTGATCCACCTCATCCGACCATGCCCTATCTCCTAACATCATATAGCTATGGCAGACCCTTGATTTAATCACCTTTCAAAAGCACTGCCTAGGAGTGCATGAGGCTCTGGAGGACACTGAGATGTAAACCATCAGAGGGCATGGAGTAGATACTTATCTCTGGGCTGGGATCACATAAAAAAGTCATCTACTTCCTCCTTGGTTTAGCATAGACTTACCTGTGTCTTTAGGGTAAAGACCATCAGCATCTTATGATTCTACCCTTTCTTGGGATTATAGTTTTTGTCTAGATGTCCCCACAAAGCCTCATGAAAGTGTAAGATTTGTTTTTCAGAGTTGGCTGAATCTCAAGTGTGTGATTGATTCATAGTGCAATGCTGAGAGTAAGGGTGGGTGACTGCTGGTTCAGTCCACTGAATGGATGGGCCCCACCCTAATCCTGGTAGACTGGATACAATATAAGGGACAGAAAGAGCCTTGTCTATCTCTCTCCTTTGTTGCTTTTGCTGTTTTCCACCACCATGAAGTGTTGCCCTCTGCCATGTGCCACTCTGCCTTGGAGCCAGCTGAGTATGGACTGAAACGTCCACAAACTGTGAGCTAAATAAACCTTTTCCCCTTTAATTTTGGGTGTCAAGTATTTTGTCTCAGCAACGAGAAAGTAACTAAGACTCTTGGCTCCTCATTTGGGCCTGCTCTTTCAGTTTAGCCTGTTTTGGATTGAGATTGAAACCCTGTAAAAGTATCATGAGCTTTCAACCCATATGAGAGGCTCCCGAAATTCTTCCGTGAAGTGCTGAAATTCTTCCGTGAAGTAGGAGGGTGGGGCAGAGCAGTGTGTCCGGAGAAGCTGGGCATGGCTACTACTTGAGGAGACTCACTAACCATAGGAGCAGAACAGCAGCACCTGAGGCTGACACAGAGCAAGTTGAGCCCTGCACCTGGTACCGATCTTCTGCTAGGAGAACGCACCGAACCTGACACCCGATATCAGTCTTCCTGGCTGAGATCATCTCTCAGAGAAGACATGAAAGGTCAAAGCAGATGACTTTCGGGCAACTGCCTTCTTGTTCTTGCAGTGGTTTCCTCTGCTTCCAGGGTGGATCTTCTCTTTTTCCTTCAAAGCGCTCTTTTCTCCCTGAACACTTTTTTGTGTGTGTGCTTCTCCTTTTCCTTATCTCGGCCCTAAAATAAATAGTAGTCTTTAGCATTCACCAACTGTCCTGACCAGTGCATTGCTTGAGACAAATAAGGAACTGAAAAGCCCTGCTGGTTCTTAGCCCAGCTGAAAACAGTGCCATTTTGCACCCTTATTCAGAAGCCACATAGTGCTGGTGAATCCATGCTTGTAGCTCCTGGCTCCCTGGCAAAGGGGACTGGAATGGGTAAGACAATTTGTCCTTAATAAACAAGCTGAGGAGTAATAGTAGGACTAGTGTAGATTATAACCAGCTAAGACTTTTACCATACATTACTATAACAAAACAGCTCTAAGTGATAGATGCTACCACTGCTGCATGACTACAAAATTCCCTATTTGCAGATAATAAAACAGATCCTTATGGATTAGGAAACCATCATTAAGGTGAACTGGTGGTCTAACTCATAATCAATAACTTTACAATTGTAGATTTAAAAATACATTTGTGGTTTTTTGTTTTTTGAGACAATATCTCACTGTGTATTCCAGGCTGGCCTGGCATCAAACTCATGGCAGTCATCCTGCCTCAGCCTCCCTAGCACTGGGATTACGGGTTTGCTCTACCACACCTGGCTCTAGGATTGTACATTCTGGTGTAACAAATTTAATAAACAGTGTATAGTGTAAAGTCTTATCAGTGTACAAGAGTGGAAGATTTACTGAAATACCTGACTAAAATAGCAAATAGAAACCTTTAGTATATATTTTGTATCAAGATTGGAGAAATAAACTTCGAGAATCCTAGTTTAGCTAGGAAGGAGAATAAAGAAAAAGAAGCTGCACTTGATCTTATAATCAGTCTGAAACTATAAAGGGGGAGAATGAGCCAGCCTTTTTGGAGAAACTTGTTAAACTTCCTAGGTACAGAATATAGCGCCAATGAGAAGCTTTTTACCAAACGTTTGTGGAATTCAACCCTGGAGGTCACAGACCCTGTCGGTAAATTTCTATAATGCAGTGAAGACTATGTAGAAGTGCCGAGTGGAACAGATGTCATTTTTAAATGCATTTTTGCAAATAGGGAAGTGCTTGCAGATTTAAAATTGGAACATAATCTTCACAGAAGCAATCATGAATTGCCAGAATTAAGAATTTTGAAACAGGCCTAGAAAATCCTGAAAAATAAGTAAAATGGGTGTTTGGAAAGCTGATTTTGGCAAACGTGAGAAACAATAGGACAGACTTTCCCTTTTTTTATGGTACTGGGGATTGAACGTAGGGCTTTTCCACTGAGCTACGTTCCCAGCCCTTTTAAAGTTTTGAGACACGGTCTTGCTAAATCTCTAAATTGTCCAGGCTGGGCTCGAACTTGTGATTCCCTTGCCTCCGTCTCCCAGAGCGCTGGGATTACAGGTGTGCACCCCCACGCGCTGTTTCCATCCATTTTTAACATGCATGCACAGCTGCTGTCACAGGTGTGTTCACCCCAGGCTCGCAGGTGAGCATCAGCTCTCCCTGGGTGGGAGGATCGTGCGCGAGGAGCATGAGGAGCACGAGGAGCATGAGGAGCATGCCCGGAACCAGGACAGGTCATCTCCACAGCACCTAGAGGGACGTCTCTGTCTCTCGTTCCTGCTTTCTGGAGCACTTGCCTGATTTTCACCAAGGGGAGGCCTGTATTTGTAGCGGTGGTCTTCACTACTTGATTATTGCCATTGACATGAATCCTATGTATTCCATTTTCTCCATCTGGCTGAAGTCTTGCTGGTTAACTCATTTTTCCTAATTGAGTTGATGATATTCACTCAATATTGAATATTGTTCATTGTGGTGTAGCTTGTGCTCCACAACTAGATAAGATCCTGTGGATGTTGTCAGAAATAAGCTACATCTTTGGGGTGTTTTTTGCATCCCTGGGACAAGAGCTCAGAGTTCATACCAGTCAGTTATTCTCAGAAGCAGTCAGTCCCTGCACCTTACTCAGCACACATCTCACCAGTCTGCCCACGTTACCATGTGATCCTCATGAGGTGGGATTACCCTAGTCGAAAATTCTAAGGAAAAAAAGAACACAGTAGTAAGGACTCTAGAAAAATCTGGTGTTATTCTCATAAACAGTGTAGTATTATTCCCATGTAAAAGTTTGATTTAAAAAATTCAGTGAAGATTGAAAGTGCAGCTGAAAACAGGATATATAGTAGGAAACGGGTTCGGTGCTAGGTGAGGAGAGTGAAGTGAGAAGTTGTGAAGTCTGGCAGCCTGTTGGGAGAAAAACCGGAGCCTTTGGATTTCCAGAAACAAAAGATACACTATAGAACTAATCAACAAATGGGATCTGAGTGGTCATTAACTAAAATTCATTACACAATGCAGGAATTCTTTCAATAACGTCAGACTGATGATCCACCCATGACTAGAACTTTCACAGCTCTGGGGAAATTTTTAGTTGTAATTTGGTCTCCCCACAAGGAAACATAATGAAAGAATTCATTTTCTTCTTAATAAGTGAGAAAATGCCAGTAACATCACACTAAATATTTTTAATGCTTAAAAAAATGAATGTTTTTAACAAGAAGAGCTTAATCTACAATATTAACTACATGGAACGTAGCTTTAAGCCTCGGGTCAAGCATATTATAACAGAGAAGGACTGATAAATATGTCCTAATCACATCCGCTCCACTCACATCTGCAGGTCTGCTTTTCCTGCTTTTACATCAACTATATCTCATCAATTGTTTTAGACTGACTAATGGCAAAAGCCCATGAAAAGAAAGGTCAGAGTGGAACCCTTATTTCTTTCACTATGAAAGATAATTTAATATTGTCATATTGTTGGTAATATTTATTATTACTTAGTAGTCTGCTTCCATCTGAATTCCAGTCATTCTTTTCAGTCTGTAGTTTTCTTCTGGAAATTTGAATGTCAATAGAAACCCAAACCTGTTAGTTTTGGAAAGGAAATAATAATAATAATAATGCTTAACATATTGGAAAGGAAATAGCTAGCATGTAGGACTGCTTTTTGCCTTATAAACATTAACTATTCAATTCTTATTTTGACAGGTTTCTGACCCTTGCAGTCCTAGCAACAAATGGTTATGATTGAACAAATTAAAGTTAGCTGATGCCAAGAGAAAGTTGTAAAATGGACAGCATTCATATTTTTGTGAAAAGCAAATATTCAGTGAATGAGTTTAGGTTCATGCTTAGTAGAGTAAAAAGAGGATTTACATGCAAAAATTACAAAAATTTAATTCCGAACCTATTTTAAAGGATAGATTGGGTGGAAAAATAAGGGATGAAATTGAAAGCATTATGCAAAACTAGAACATTCACAAAAATTAAACATACCTCCAATAGCTGATAGTGAATTTGGGGAATGTCCCTGGACTAGTATAGTGTTGTCTTCTGCTCCAATATAATTAGACTATAGATTAGAGTAACTGCTTACACAGGACAGAATGAGAGAGAGAAGGAGAAAGAGGGCATGAGTCTATCTTTGATTTATCCATCTTTTGAACGTTTTGTGTTTCGTGTCTGTTATCATTTTGTTTCCAAGTATT
Source organism: Chinchilla lanigera (assembly GCF_000276665.1). Lineage (NCBI taxonomy): Eukaryota > Metazoa > Chordata > Mammalia > Rodentia > Chinchillidae > Chinchilla > Chinchilla lanigera. The sequence continues at coordinate 19,369,858 of NW_004955432.1, forward strand.
TGTTGAAATAAAATTTTCTTTAATTGATGATGCCATAGCGGGAAATTGGGAAAATACCTTTCCTCTTCTCTCTTTTGTAATTCTGTACCTAATCGATCGTTAGGACATGTTGAGTTTCTCTTATATTCATCTTCTCTTCTCAGCTGATGGCCCTATCCTGAGTTTGGTACTTATAATTTTTATTTGGAAATGGAATATTTTTTCTTTTTTATTAGTGTATGTTTCCAGTACCTAAACAATAAATTCACTGTGGGCAGTTGGTACGTGTACATGACACATTTTAATTCTTTTTTACTTCCCTTCAGCATCTCTGAGTCTCCTTTCCATTTTCAAAAGCTCTATCTCCTTGTTTCCTAGGGTTTATTTCTTATTTTTCTCTTTCTTTTATTTACACTTTGGCTTTCTTCTACCAGAGAAACCATACTTCTAATTAGTCCTCTTGCCTCCTGTCCTGCTTCCAGGCTGTCTTTCAATTGTCTCTGAGTTTTCTCCTGAAGAGAGGTCTGATCCAGTTGCCCCATGGAACACCAAACACCTTGGCCGCCATGACCGATAGAATGCACGTTGGCATTCTCTCTGTCAACTACGAATCCCTCTCGGATGTGTCCCTTGACTATGTTAAGCAGTAATGTTCAGGGCTTTAAAAGTTTATTGATGAAAACACTGAACTGATCATTGATCTAAATCACTTAAGTGATCAGTCTTCCTTTGCTATTCACAACAGTCGCTGCGACGTGGTTCCTCACATATTCGAGGTAAGTGCTGGTACAATTTGGCCTTGTCTCAACTTATGTTTTCACTCTCCATCCTTCTGTGAACTGGCCAGTACATATATGCTTAACACTTCCCAGCGTGTCTGAGCCTTTCACCGTAGTATACTAGCACCTTCCTCTTCTACAGAGCAAAAGCCTAGGTACTTGAAGTCAGTTGTCTAATTCCATACTTTCTTCAAAGACTTTTCTGATTTTATTAAAAATTTTTTCTTTCTTTGGAATCTAATTGCTTGCTCTTTTGGAGCTCTCCTATGGCCCTGAACTCTTTCTGCTTGGAAACTTAAAAACAGTTTTTAATCTCTTCCTTCCTCCCCTTGTTTGAAAGTTTCATTTCACAAGCAATGCCTTATTCTCATACTACCATGACATAGATAAAAGTACTAACTTGATGAGGAAAATGCTTACTAAGGACTTATTAAGTGGGGGTTTGGTGGATCAATATTTCCTCTTGTGTATTCTGAGGAACTCTGACTTTGTAGAGTAACAGCACATTTTATATGAGTTTTCTGGTCAAAGAAGTTTTGGAAATTCTAGGTTAAACAAAATTAAACAATTTTTTTACAGAAATGGTTATCACAGATTAAAATATTAAAGTGTGTTCTCTACTGGTGATATGTTGTACCTACCATTTACAAATTTATGTGGCTACAGAATCCTTTATTCACAGGTTGTCAAGATACCAACAAGCCCATAAGAAGATCTGGCTGAGTCTTAATTTGTAGGTGAAAACATTTCCAAACCCTAAACTAGGGAACTGGGCTAGAGAGTAGGTCTTTAACTGAGCCTGCTACCTGTGAATTTGTTCTGATCTGCATGCAGCTTAAGCCACTGATGAGCTGTCGGAGGAATCTCAGGGAGCCTCTGCAAGGCAAGCTTGTGTGGATTTCTCAACAGTCTAAACTGCAGCGAAGTATCACAGAATATCTCATCATGGATTTATCCTAGTATATAAGAGACCATAAGGAAATCTGCGCAGTTATTTTTATTACTCGGTTTCTCTTATTCACTTCAATGCCATATTTTTCATTTTTCCTGTAGCATGTGAGAATTTTGAAGAACATTTTACAGGTGCCCAGTTGCGTGTGCTTTATACAAGGGCAACTGGCAGTTCAGAGTGAAAATGAATCAGGGCTTGATAAGTAGTTTTTAAAGTTAGTCTTGAATTTCAACTTCACGTCAGTGATGAACATGATGACCTACCCTGACAGTTTCCATTTCAGAACATTAATTTCTTAGAGTCTAATATATATTCAGTTTTCACTGGGAATCTGCACTTGAAAATACTGAAGGAAATTGCTTTGAGAACATGTGCTTTGGTCTCTATCATTCTCTTTAGCTTTAATACGATCTTTTTTTTCAAGAGCAGAGCTATATCCTTTTTCTCTTTTGTAGTCTCCTTTGAGTACTGTGCTTTGAACACAGCAGGTTCTTTAAAAGAATTGTTAGGCTGACTCCCAAGGAAGTAAGCACCTTCATTAAGTTTACAGGAAAGAATGTCTTGATGATAAGGTAGAGCACAGTGTAGGGTGGTGGTGGGCAGAAACACCTGCCCCCTAGAGATGGGAGCAGAATTCAAAAGACCTTAATGAGCAAAAAACCAACGTAAGGACATTGACTAGTACAGTCAAAGAGCAAGAGAAATTCACAACATACAAGTGTAAAACAAGTCATGGAAAGCTAAACCTGAGAACCTGAGAAAAGAAATGGTGTATTAATGTATTACAAAATGTAATAACGGTGTAATAATGTATTATACCGTAATACACAGTAATAATGTATTAATGTAATAAACAGTGTAATAATGTATTACAAAAGCTTCATGAATCAGCAGCACGGCACTTTCTAAAAACTCAAGCATTTCCCTCAGAACATATTTTAAAAACAGAGGAGACTTGGAATCTGCTTCATGTTAAACGACTTAATTAAGTGAAATGGCGTAAGGATATTTTGTGAACTAAATAACTAAAACTCAACTGGTATTTTAATATGGTGAATCTTTCCTGCAAGTTTCCTGAAAATACTCTGTCCGTTAAGTTTCTCTGAATGATGGCAGCCTTCAACAGCTGAGGCCTCAGATTCCCAGGTATAATATCGGTTATAACGCAGATGAAGTATCCTTTGTGTTTCTGTGATAAAATAACAATCGCTGTCTTCGGGGGCGACAGTGCTCCTGTCCTTGTGGTAGGCCTGGTAGTGTTAAGGGCAGTGCCCCCAAGCTGTGAACCTGTGTGCACTTCTGTGGCTGAATATTTATTGATTCTTGTTACACATCCTAGGGGATTTCAAAGACCTGGAACAATTTTAAAAACCCATATGGGTATTTTGGGAAATTCATATTAGGTATCAGGTATGAAATGAAATGAAAGAATTCTCTTCCCTTAGTTCATTAAACTATGGTCTCACAAAGGTAAGAATTTTAAGTAAAATATGCAGCTGGGAAAAACTAAAGCACACAGAGTTCTACAATAGCTTCACAGTAGTGTGTGAAAAGACACAGTATGCCACAAAAAGCGCTTCATTAGTGGGGTTGTACATATCAAAAACTGGAAAATACAAATTGTGTTTTATATCAGGTAGTCAAAAATGTAAGGAAATAGAAATTTGGGACAATGTAACTGACACATAGAGTAGAAATATTTCAAGATCTACTTCATAAACAATACCTATTTGCAAATGACACCTTTATAAAAATCAGCCACCCTGTTGAGAGGTAGCCAGGCATCCTGGAAAGAAAACACCTTCAAGAGAAATTAGAGGCCTGAGCTCACAGCTCTTAGATGCCAGTTGCCCCAGTTTACCAAGCACAGGAGTGGGCCATTTTGCACACCCGGGTCAGCTGCTGCTTCTGAGCAGGCACTCCAAAGCCAGCACTGAGAAAGACTTTGTGATACGAGTGGGTGGGAGACATCTGTGAAAGGAAGAGGTAAAGTGGGATTGGGAAGAGGAAGGATCTACAACGAGTCCTGGGGATTTAGTTCAGCGGCACAGCGCCTTCCTGGCAAGCGTGAGGTCATGAGTTCAATTCCCAGTACCGGAAAAAAACAAACAAACAAAAGGAAACTCTACAGTGGGATTTACTCATCAGATTTGTTCAAAGTCAGGTTAAAATGGCCAGTCCTTTGTCTTCCTGTCCTGGAAAGGACGTGGTCTTGTATGAAGCCATGCTCTGCAGCTGAAGCAGACACCAAAGAAGCAGACACTTTGAATATCTGCTGAGCGTATACCCAACAACCGAGCAACAGGTCCCTCTTACAAGGTTCGTTTGACGGCGCTTCTGCTCCAGTCAATGCTCCCTGCTGTAGAGGTGAGTTGCCCTGGGGTGATTTCATTGTACAGCAGCAGTAACTCTACTGTACCAAAAATTTCAAAAGAGATTAAGTTAAAACTTGAATAGGAAAAAAAACAAAGCTTCGGATTTAATTCAGGTGTTAATTTATTTATTTCACCTCTGCATGGGTAAAGATTATTTAGAAATTCATTCATTTGGTATTTTGATGTAATGGAAAAAAACCACAATGAAAATATTAGGGGCTGACCAACTTTTAATGACAAGTTGTCATAAAATTAAAAATTTTAATCAATAAGTGGCATGATGTTTTTATTAAAAATAGGCAAATAATTTTTATCCTTTATTATATGACACACTCACATGAATCAATAAGAGGTTCTTACCACAAAAATAGATATGTCTACTATACATAGATAACGAATATATGAAAACTGTATAACTACATGATTTCACAATGAAATGAATATCACAAGTATAGTAAATACTTATCAAATAAATAACAGAAAGTGCTACTTAACGCTTATGTTGACGTGGTGATAAGCACATTCATGTAAACCCTGGAAGGAGGACAGTTTCATAAGGTCTTTCTGGAAATCATATTGGCAATGTGGTTTAAAATTTATAAATTGTATACGCTTTCACATATGCTAATGAAATTTACCTTGGTGTACCTTGAGTAAATGTTCTGAAAACAACAGCCAATTTTAGGTATCAAATGTGCATTCCAGGCTTTTATTTGTGGTAACAGCCAAATGGAGGGGAGATCGTGGTAATTGATAGGCTAGACATCATACAGCCATTCAAAATGCTATTTATTGAGAAATTTCAATGGTGAGGAAAAAATATTTATCCAAATAGGCATGCAGTATACAGCAGAACCTCAGCTACAAAAATTGTCATACGCATTTGAAAGTGTGGCAATGTAGCCATGGTTGCTTCTACTCCTAGGAAAAGTCTCAAGTAGTGGTATTAATTTCTACCCACTTTGAACAGGGGAGAAGTTACTCTTCCAGCTTCCGCTTTAATAGAAGGCTTTTCTGTCTTCGCTTACACGTGTCCAGGGCTGTTGAACAGGAAGTGGTCGCTAGGCAGCAAGCCGGACCCCGCTGAGCGCTGAGCTAGTGTGTGGTTTCTGTGGCTGAAGCTCTCTCTATCCTCCGGACCCTCCGGACCTCTCTGCTCGCTCCAGTTTCATGTCACTTCCAATGCCCTCTCTGCTTCCTCTTACTTCTTTCTTCTCATTTTAGTTTTCTCTCCTAAATTGCGCACAACAAGGTCAAAATGGTTTTCAAACTTTTGTTCCTGCGCCACTGTGGTCTTGACTTGCTGTTGAAAAATGACAAAGTAGAAGCAAGGAAAATATACATATCTAAGAATTCAGTTCAAAAATGCTTTGGCTTGATGTATCCGTATTATGGTAGCAAGCTTTATGCTAGTTAGGGAAGACTAGCGAAATTGAAACTATCTTTTATTCAATGTCTTATGGTTCTGAGAACTTTGAGAAAAGAACGTGTATCATGGTTTGGTTATAATACCATTTATATTTAAAAATATTCACTGATTTTTTGAAATGCATTGAAATCATACTGAGTATTTACCATTGGAGGTGTGTAATGGTTGATACATTGTGTCAACTTGAGAACTTTAGAAGTTTAAGTGACTCAGCAGGGAGCCAGGGTCCTCACTTTGTAAACATCCTCATCCTGTGCAAGGGGAGGGCACAGAGATGATGTGAGTGCTACAACTGCCCGGGGTGTGCGTGTGGGGTGTGTGTGGGGTGGTAGCCTGCTTACAGTATAAAGGGGAAAAAGAAGCTTGTTCTTTCCTTCGCTCTTGTTTTTTGCTGTCTTCTGTTGCCTTGAATTTTTGCCCCACTGCCATGTGCCCCCGCTGCCTTGGAGCCAGCTGATTATGGACTGAAACCTCGACCAACTGTGAGCTAAATAAACCTTTCCTTCCTTAATTTTGGGCATCAGGTATTTTGTCTCAGCAGTGAGAGAAAAGTAACCAAGACAAGGTATAAAGAATGGCTCAGCTATCTCATGAGACCTTACAATATGTTCTTTAATCTGTTTTATGGAAGACATAAGCAGTGTCATGGTCTCTTACACAACTGAAAGGTAGTAGTCTTTTATTCAAAAATTTAACATTTTCTTTGGGAAGAACATAGGAATGCATGTATGGGGTTTCAATGCTTTATTGTCTTCTTTTAAAATCTTCTGAATATTATTTTTAATCTTTCGAAATCTTTTAAATATTATTTTGTTCTTTTAAAATCTCTTTGGAGAAGCCAAGTTTTTGTACTAACCTACTTAAAATATAACTTTGAATAAAATGCCAGGTTTTTAACTAACTACTGAGTGTCTTTCTGTTGCTACCTGTTCCCAGCACAGCCTGTGTTCCTGTGGAGAGTTCATACATGTACACGGCACATCTCAAGTTCTTTGTCCATCCATCCCTTTTTCCTTTCTTCCCCATCTCTTGATCCCCTTCCCATTTGAGAAATAACTACCTCCCTATTTCATACCATCTCTCTTTTATCTTGCTTTTTATTTTTATTTTGGATTTCTCATATCAGAGAAACCATGTAATATTAAAGCTTGTGTGCCAGATTTATTTCACTTAAGAGGGCGCATCCATTTTCTTACAAACAACTCTAGTTTTTTATCTTCATGGCAGTACCGTCCCCCAGTCTATGTAAATGCCACACTTTCTTTATTCAGTTGTCTGGCGGCAGACGTCTTTAATGATATTACTTTATTTTTGCTATTTGTTAATATAATGAAGCAAGGAAACTTTATAAGGAAAAGAAGTTTATTTACTGCAGTTCTGGAGGCTGAAGGGGACAGTGCCATCCTCAGTGTGGTCCTGATTGGGAGCTCTGGCAAATAGAGTCATAGTGGGTGGAGAACATGCGCTTCTGGAGCAAACTTTTTGCTAGAGTTAACTCAAGGCTGACCTGAGAAATATATTACTCCCTCCGAAAGCAGCATCCCATATTTGAAGGACCTCCCACTAAGTCCCACCTGTTAAGGATCTACCATCTCATTGTCACCAAGTGGGGTTCAGGCTCCCCACACATGCCACTGAAGGACAAATGACCTCCAACTGTGACAAGTGAATCCGCAGTGAGAGATTCCTTCACAGCTGTTAGGGTGCCTGTCACCAACACAATGGAAGATGGTAGAGTGCTGGTGCAATGTGAAAGAAAGAGAATCATTATATGCTCCTGGTAGAAGCATAAATTAATATAGTTTTTGTGGAAAACAATATGAAAGTTTTTCAAAAACTAGAAATAGAACTACCATATGATTCACCCGTTCCACTTCCAGATATATATCCCCAAACAAATAAATCAGTGTGCTACAGGGACATTTGTGGGTCCATATTCACTGTAGCATTATTCACAATAGCCGAGATATGGAATCAACCTAAGTGTCCACCAGGAGATGAATGAATGCAGAAAACGTATATATACCAAGCAGAACACTATTTGGACTTAGAAAAGGATGCCTTGCCATCTGCTGCAACGTGTATGAACCTAGGGAACGTCATATGAAGTGCCATGTGCCAGGCACAAAAAGAGAAATACTACATGATCCCACTTCTTTTTGGAATCTAAAAAATTGGACTCATAGAGTCAGAGAAGAATGGTGATCACCAGGAGCTGGTGTGGTTAGGAAGGAAGAGATTTTGATCAAAAGGTGGGAAGTTTCAGTTAGGATGAATACATTCTGGAGGTTTATTGTACAAATACTGACGCAGTTAATAATATACTGTAAACATGAACACTGATCAGAAATCAGAGCTTACATGTTCTCACCACAGGAAAAATAGGTAGAAGGGCTGATGCAAGTGTTAGTCATTTAATCATATATAAACATCTCATTATGTACAACAAATACATGCTATTTTTATTTGTCAATTAGACCTGATAAAAGTGAAAATAAAGAAGTGTAGCCTGGAACATAGAACCCACAGATAACAAATCTCCCTGCAAAGGACAATGTATATTCTGTTTCTAAAGTGGAACAAAATTGAATCCATTATGAGCAAAATCATCTTTGTAGTAATAAACAATAAATACTACAAATGCCACAATTAGGTTTAGAAATGCAGGCAAATTACAAATCATAAAACTGGGTCAATTGTTTAGTTCCATTTAAAATAAAAGTAATTTATTAGACAACATAGGTAGAAGTCAGATGACAGTTGCTAAAATCCTCTATGAAAAGGGCCAGTGTGATGGTGAGAGTGAAGCTGTCAAGAGTACATTTGTGGTAGGCTGGATAAGTGTTCATGTAGTAATCCCGGTAGCATGTAAAGTGTATGTTATATGGCAGAAGGGATTTTGCTGAGCTTGATATCCAGAATACAGAAGATTCCTGCAATTCAGCAAAACTGCAAAAAAAAAAACAAAAAAAAGAAAGAAAAAAGAAACAAAACATAAAAAATTAGAGAAGAAAACCCCACAAATATCCAATTGGAAATAGGTAAGGGGCTTAAACATATTTTTCCAAAGATAATATACAAAAGAAAATCATATAAGACACTCTACAGTACTAATAATCAAAGAAATGCAAATCAAAACCAGAATGAGAGATCATGTCATACTTATTAGGATACCCAATGGATATGAGGATATTAGGGTATCAGAAGAGGGAAAATAAAAACCAAAATAAATACTGGTGAGCATGTGGAGAAATTATTAGAACTGTTTTGAACTCTTGGTGAGATTGCAAAATGTCGCAAAGTTTATTGAAAGCAATATAAAATTTCCTCAAAAAATTAAACATAGAGCATGACACAAGAAGTCTCTCTTTTGATTATACACCCAGGAAATTGAAAGCAGCATGTCTAAGACGTGTGTGCACACTTATGATCATTACAATTATTCTCAATAACCAAAACTCAGAAGCAACACATACAGTTCACTGTTCTAATAAATGTCTGGAAGCTAACGGCTACCAATTTGAGCACCTCTAGTAACTGTAGAGGCCAAAGGTAACTTCTGTTAATCTCCTGATGTCTCAATAAATTTAGTATTATAATATTTACACAAACGTTTATTTTTCTGATATATACTTTTTTAGCAGTCTGCATCTATGTTCAATTTTAAAAAGAAAGAAATTCCTGTCACATGCTACAGTCTGAATTAATCTTGAAGAGATTGTGCTACATGCGATAAACCCATGACAAAAAAGATGAGTAATATACAATTCCACTTATATATTGTCTGTAAAGTAATTAAATTCTAGAAGGAGTGAATAGACTGATGGTCAGCAGGAATTGGGAGGAAGGGGTTACTTAATGGGTACAGAGTTCCAGATCTGCAAGATGAAAAAGTCCTGAAAATCTATCTAAAATAATGTAAAAATGCTTAATACTTTTAACTGAGCATTTCAAAATGATTAAGAGAGTAAATTTTATGTCACACGATTTTAACAATAATTTGTACAAAGAGGCTTTGCGGATGTGGTTAAAGATCTTGAGATGGGACGAGGATCCTGGATTTCCCAAGTGGACCCACTCTAATCCCAGTAATCTTTACAACAGAGAGGCAGGAACCTGGATTAGCAGTAGAAGGCATAACGACAGAAGCAAAGAGATTGCAACAGTGTGGGCACAGCCAAGGGGTGCATGTGGCTGATGGAATTTGGAAGAGGCAAAGATGGATTCTTCCCTGGAGCTTTGGGGGAAACTTGGCACCAGCCCCATGAGTCCTATTTTAAACATCTCACTCCCAGAAATAAGGTTTGAAGAATAAGGGGATACATTTGTCTTGTTTTCAGGCAGTAAATACACAATAATTTGTTAGCAATGGGAAACTAACGCACCGTGCAAAAGCTCTGAGCAAAGGTACCTCACGGGCCTTTGTCATGAGCCTTGGGTGACTCTAGTTTAAAAGAGGCAGATATGGTATCCTTTGAACTATCATGGCAAAAAGCCAGTTTAAAGCAAGGTAATAAGGACTTAGGTACTTGGAGGAGTAAAATTTGTATTAGAAAAGGTGGATCACACATGTTCCTTACCCCTGCAATCAACTTGTTAGCTACAGTTCTCGGCAGCATCTGTCAGGATTTCCAAATATCAGAACCAACATCTACACTTGTACTGAGAGAAATAAAATCTCATCCCTTTCCATAAATAGAAGCACGTAGATCACTTCCAATATGATTTGGTAGTGCTAACCCAAAGTGAGAGTTATTATATATAATTATATTTACAGTGATAAAGTCTGAAAGTTACGCCAACTATACACTGCTTTACTTCAGTTGATAAATGTACCCAGAAGCAAGAAATACGTTAATTTAGTTTGCCAGTAGTGTAACTGGGTTCACGTTCAATAGGAACAAACAGCCTTTCTATTTACACTTAAATCTTCTTGAAGCTGAGAAGCATTGCAGGGAGCTGGATATAATTAGATTTGCTGTGCTCCATTAGCTGTGAATCATATATAAAATTATTAGGAAATAGATTGTACACATCCATTGGATTGTTGCCTGAACAACATTTGTGTTGCGATTTTTTGTTCTTGAAAATACGAGTGCCTTGCTTTATGATGCCAATTAATATTCATAGTCTGAGTAATAAAAATAGTAGACATGAAAGGGCAGTAGGTTAAATAAATGAGTTGTAGGCAATGGTTGCAACATAAAGATTATTTTGCAATTACTAACGAATATTGCTACTCAGTAGGATAGACTTATACTATTCTACCTTGCTTTCATATGATATAGAGTAAGAATTTATTTTTCTCCACCTCCAAGGAAGAACAACCTCAGACACAGAAACATGACATGGAGTAGATGATAGAAACTATTTGTTAAAATCTTTTATGACAAAAAGATGAAACATAGTAGATAGAAAAGCACAGAAATACTATATTTAAGACTGGAAATATTTTATCTCTTTGAACGTGTGATTCAAAGCTTTTTCTTGTTTTCCTTTCTTTGATTATTTAATAATTTTCTTATGGAATACATTTGTACATTGACACTAATTTTCCCCCTTAGAGTTGATAGGCTTCCTATTAAGACATAAAACACAAAATACAATAACACTGACTTTTTGAGACAACTTTTGCCATTGTGGTCTTTTAAAGAACAAATTTCATGAAAACATTTGCTTGTAAGTATTACATTTATTAAAGCTCCTTGTGTAAACCTTCAGCTTTATATCCTGAGTAATTACCATTTCTAATCTTACTAGTCCTATCTGAAATGATGCCTATCATTCTCATCAGAAAAAGTAATCTTAGTTTCTAATAATACAGTAAAATATTACAGAGGCCTGAAAGAAGGTGTGGGTGATGTGATCATAGTAGCCCCCTTCTTCCTGTAAGACAGTTTTAACATGATTTTTTAATCTACACATTCTTGGTTTAAAACTGACATGCAGCTTGTTTCTCTTTAGGTGCTCAGGACTGAAATGTTTTTTTTGTTTGTTGGTTGGTTTTTTTCCGGTACTGGAAATCGAACTCATGACCTCGCACTTGCCAGGCAGGCGCTGTGCCCCTGAGGTAAATCCCCAGCCCCTCAGGATTGAAATTTAATTCTGAGCATGTATTCCAATCAATTTCTCCTCTATCAGAGGTAGTTACCACTATTCTGAGTTCAACATGTAATGATGCTATCCTTAAACTTAGAAATTAATACTTCCTCAGGACAGCAATTGTACTTGGATTTAGCAAGGTATCGGAGTTCGACAGTTTTAATTTCAAGCTAAGTTTTTTTTTTTTACTGTAGAGTATGTGCTTGCTTCGAAAACTGGAAAATATCTATAAATACGTATCATACACAATATTCTCTTACATGGTAGGCACACTTAATAGGGTGTCTGAGGGAGCTTACTAATACTCCACTAGGGAGAGACAGGTTACAGTCATGTAAGTTACTAACAGAAATGTCAGGAGCTCAGTTTCTCAAAGGAGGACAAAGGCCCTTGGGTCCAGAGTGACTGTGGGAAGTGAGCATATTACCCGCAGTGGGTGGAGGGTATGAATGTTTTCTTTTGGGAGGTGGAAGGAAGTACTATTTGGGAGTTCAGAAGACAGAAAATAAATTTCACGTAATGGGACTCCCAAGCAGGAATGGCAAGCATGAAGGCTCTGAGATGGAAAAAAGTCAGTAGTTCTGGAGATTTATATCAAAACATAGAGAGTGGTGGAGCTGAAGCAGACTGGAGCTACATCATGTGAAGTCTTGCAAAGCACTGCTGCAAAGTGGGGCTGTACGTGCACCGAGAAGTTACTGGCGGATTTTAAGGAGGTGAGGAGCACAATTTTGCTTTCTTTTAAGGGATGAAGTAGATGGAATGCCTGTTGCTTGCTGTCTGTCCCATTCACCAGTTTCCACGGCCTGTTGATTTTATCTCACTTGTCCTTTTAGTCCTCTCCTTCCCATCCCCACTGTCACTGAGGGCAGGCTTTTGTTTGTATTAACCCGAGCTGTTGCTACGCACTGCTGATTTGTCTGCCTGCCTCTGCTCTCTTTCTGTTCTAACGGGTTCAGTTTCTCCTGTTAGGTTTCTTTGGCTTAACAGCCCATCAGTCTTCCAGCGCTGGGCTCAGCATCCCACGTGGAATGTCCAGAAGGAAGTTAGTCTTATGTTTTGGCTTCGCATGTCTGGAGGTTTGGCAAGGTCATTGTGGTGGACTGACAAGTGGTGGTCAACTTATAACCCCCAGCTGAACTGAGTAAGCGGTGCTGGGTGTGGGAGGCCCCCCTGGGGACTGTGGCCAGCAGCATAAGAGGTAGAATGGGAGAAGAAGTGAGGCTGTTGGGAGCTGGTAGAAACTGTAAGGAGCTGTTGGTTTTGTTGGAGGAGCTCGTCATGCTGGCTTTCCTGATGAACTCGGCTGTTTTCATCCTTCCAGGAGCTCAGGACCTTGTTGTCACTGAATGTGGCTTCAGCTCACTTTGGGGGAGCTCTGGTCCTCACTCTGAACATCACTTCCTGGCTCCAGTGCAGATCCCTCAGCCTGCTAGCACAGATCCTTCATCCTGCTGGCCCAGACTTTCTAGCTTCCACCACTGACCTTTGGGCCTTCCCAGCACAGATCCGTGAAATAGGCCTGCATGAGACATTGTCATGGTCTCCAGTTGGACTCGTGGGGGGCATTGTTATGAGCTCTAGGTCTTCAGCTGTACTCACACAAGACATTACCATGGGATCCAGGCCCTCAGCTGGATTCTCTGGTCTTTAGTGTGTGGACAGATTTCCTGTAGTCTCTTGTGTATGATTCTTGGGGTGACTATTATAAATAATCTTATAAAATATGTGTCCTGTATTATATTGTTCCCCTTGCAAAAAACCCCCAGCCAACACAGGCATCTGGCACTGTTATATTTATTTGGGGAAATTGGTTTCTCACAAGAAGAGGTTCACTTTTTAAAAGAATTTTGTCATGCTGGCTTGGTCCAAAGTGAAGCTGTCAATACGGGGGAAGGCCGGTGTGGAATGCAGCACATGCGCACTGCTCGATTTCCCTGTATTCTAGCCTCACGCACTGAAACAAGATTTCCAGAGAGCGCTCCATACATACGTATCTGTTAAGAGTAAACCCAAAACAGGATGTGGCAACTCTTTGTGTTTGCAGAAAACGTATGCGTCTATGAGCTATTTTATTAGCAATTCTGGATCCCAAAGGCAAATCCTGGTAACAAAAGCGAGGTCACTGTGTACTTTATAAAGACTAAGTAGCAGTCTTACTATTTAACAGATGAAAATCGTCAGCATCCACTTAGCATTCTGGAATCATCCTAATAGATTAGAGCTTGAGCTTACTAGAGACAATCTTTACTCATATCTGGGCCAGTGTTACACAAGTCAGTGAGTTATTCAGGGGACTCTTTGTGACTGGTGTAAATTACCATGGTCAAGCTTGCAGATGAGCAGGTGATAACAGTTTAGAACACATCGTGCTGCGGGTTTATATTACGGCAATTAATCCAGACTCCAGGAGGGGTACAAACCGAGGCTGTAACATCATCCCTCACTCAAAATCTTCCCTCAGTTAGCTCTTTTGGGAAACCTCATCACTTACGGAGCATAAAGGATCGCAGAGGAAAGCTGCAGTGTCCTGTTGAGAATGGGCAATTATTCTCTATTTGGTTTTCAACTTTCCTTGTAAAAATGCCAGAGGATAAAGCATTGGTATGAGTGTAAGGCTGTTAGAATTAAGTTTTTTCTCAGCACATGATTCAAGCATATCCTAAAGTTTCACTTGCTAGGGATGACAGAGTACCTACCTTTTCCGTGGTTATGTCTCCAGGATGACAAGTTAACATTGTAAAAGAGATTAAAGTGGTCAGGTCACTAACCCCATGATCTACCTCTGTGACCCCACAAGATTGTTTGTTTTCCATATGAAATACTGAGAGTCTTCATGATTTTCTTAGAGTGTTGGCTTCAGCTCACTTTGGGGGAGCTCTGGTCCCAGATACAACCGGGTAGACGTTGCACTTCAAGTTTTCTCCCTGAAGATCCTCTGCTTACTCCTGGTTGTCCCACACGGAAGCGCTGATGCGTGAGTTGCAGATATGCTGGTAATGTATTCACCCACCTTGAGCCCGCTCAGAAATGATTGGCACAGGACAAAGTACAGGGGATTTTGGATCAGAACCTAAGACACGCCTCTGTCTAACCAACTGTTTTTGTATTCTTAAAAAATTTTTTCTTGTAGTAAAAACTTAATGTTTTTTATTACCCTAAGTATTTTTAAATGTTAATTTAGTTAAGTACAGCGATGAGCTGACGTGAACTGTCTTAACTACTGAACAGAACCTTTTTGATTTTTTTGTATCTTACAAAACTAAAACTATATTCATTAAATAGTTTCCCTCTTTCTCTCTCACCCTATCTCCCGTAATCAATGTTCTACTTTCTATTTCTATGAACTTAACTAGGTTTGGCAACTCATAAAAATGGAATCATACAGTGTTTGTCTTTTTTTGGAGGCTGGCTTATTTTATATAGCATAATATCCTTAAGATTAATCTATGTTCTTTGCGTGTGACAAGAGTTCTGTATTTTTACAACCAAATATTTCCTTATCTGTTGGTAAGACATTTTATTTATCCATTCATCTGTTGAATTTATGATTTACTGTTCACAGAACAGGAAATAGTAAATCGTTTTTAATGTAAAGATTTTTGTTTTAGTGTAGAGAAAACTGTGAAACACCACATGATTATGACTATGACACTGGAAAGTTAGGTTTTAGAGGAAATATTCACCACAGAGTCATAAAATCTGGGTTCAAATTTTAGCTCTGTTATTAATTTTCTGACTGCATATGAATAATCTACTTGGTCTGGGGCCACAACATAATATCTTTAAAATCTTATCTGTCTTAAGAACTGAACAGGATTGTTGAAAGGCGAGAGAGGTAGATTCATTCTTCCGTGACGTCTTGGTAATTCCTGGAACGCAAGTGCTCAGCCCTCAATAGTGCTAAGATGGTCAGGAGAGGAGGGGAAGACGGGATCTCGCGAGACCTTAGTTTCCCAACCTGTCATACTGATTGAAGATAAACCAGCTCTGTGAAATCACTAAACTTTAAAACCACCAATTAAAACACAACTCTATTGAGGGGCTGGGAGTTTGGCTCAGTGGCACAGCACCTGCCTGGCAAGTGCAAGGTAGTGAGTTCGATTCCTGGTACTGGAACCCCCCCCCCAAAAAAAAAAAAAACAACTCTATTGATGAACATAAGCATTTTATGTCCTCTTTTAACATTAGTTTGGTATTTAGGAGATTGCCATGATACTAAAAAACAAAATTCTGTGTAATTTTAGAATTGGCTTTTTAAGTGTTTCAACCATTGCCTCCATTTTTCTGTCAAAGTCTAGGGGCAATACAGACAGTGATCATCTTATACTCTCAAAATATCCTATAGGATTGAGCTCAATAATCATTAAGGCATGTTTGGGAATTTTGTGACTTGTACTTTTGAACTTGGGTAATTTTCCATGTGTTAATTTTTCTGGTGTTTGCAGGACCAGTAATGATTGTAAAGCTGGCTTTGCCACCAAAGACTTCAAACAGTGTAATTATTTAAATGATGACAGACCTATAAATAGGTAGATGGTAATCTATCTATTTAAAGGAAACTGGATGATATAATAATAATAAAATACTAAGCCTATACTCATTTTTGTTTAAATTAGAAAAATGAAGCACTTATAGGAAGCTTCAAAGTTAGCAGTTTACAATTATACTTTCTGATTAAACGTCTTTTGATTAAATGGTCACCAATGGAAGAAGGTGAGCCCTGGGAGATACAAGAGTTTATTCTCCCCATCCCAGAAGACCACGGTGGCTTAATGGCGTTATCACAGCGTTAGCTCCAGGCTTGTGTTGGAGATGGAGTGGACGAATGGAATATGAAATGGTAAACTTGGCAGGGTAGAAGGATCTTATGACTAAAATTATATTTTTATGAGGAATTTTCTGACTGAATTTAAGTATTATTAGGTTGACCACCACATCTAAGGTTAAACTCAATTTTAAAAAATGGGTTTCTATACTGAAGCTTAAGATCCAACTATCTTATAGAATGATGGATTAATTAAAAGAATTATAATATTTAAATTCAATAATATTTTAAAAGTTTAAATAAAAACCTAAACAAATAACAGTATAGGAAGTATGAATTATCCTCTTTTTACAAAAGAATAGCGGGGAAAAGGAAGAATGTTTCTAAAAATTGATAACATCATGCTAAATAAAATACTTCCTGAAAGAAATATTTTATTTAAGAAAAGAAAAGAAAGAAAAGAAAAATCCAATAGTAAG
>NW_004955432.1:19387002-19403011 GCF_000276665.1 Chinchilla lanigera
GTGGTGGTGCATGCCTATAATCCAAGCACTCGGGAAGCTGAGGCAGGAGGATCATTGTGAGCCAGAAGCCAGCCTGGGCTACAAAGTGAACTCAAGGCCAGCCTGAGATGCATAGTGAGAACCTGTCTGAAAAAGACCAAAAAAAAAAAAAAAAAGATAATAGTAAACCCCATTCAACCTTTTGACACTTATACAATGTTAGAGAGAAATGCTTCTTGAAAGTATAGAATTAACAAATCGTGCTGTAATCCAGAAAATGTAGGATCAGTTTGAAGGCTTTTCGTGCTTAAGTTTGTGTGTTTGTGATTGCGTGTGTGTGTGTGTGTGTGTGTGTTTGTGTGTGTGTGTAGCAGGAGAGAGGGAATTTAGTAATATGCTTTTAAGAAGGACAAAAGCATATATAAGGGATATAAATGTGTATGGAGTTATAGACTCACTGTGTATGAAAATGGAGCTGGACTTCGGAGCAGAAGTAAATAAACAACTGAATTTATTTAGTTTTTAAAAATAGAAATAGACACCCATAATACAAAGCTGAAGAAAAATAGAGCAAAATTCATTGTAAGCCTATTGTGTCTCCAGTGATAATAGTAGGTGTAGCAAGAGTTTCCTTCTCACCTTCCCTTCCTGTTAAAGGAGTGCAGACTTCACACACTTAAAATAGCCTGACCTGTTCGTGACTTGCCAAGTAGGTCCTGTCAGATCCTACCTAGAGACGTGTGTTCCTTCCTGTTTGGGTCCACGTTTCCTTTGGAGGTGTCACTGCGAAGGTTCGCGAAGGTGTGTTACTCTCTCGCTGGTCCTTAAGTGGTCTCTCCTTTGGTTGTCTGCTATAGCTTTCTATGAACACCGCCTGTGCCAACATCCCCATGGACTGAAGTTGTTTTTTTAAAGAGGGCAGGTACTCCCAAACTCACATTTGTGTGCTGTGTCTTGCAGGGAAAGTCCCGGACACATGTAATTTGTATTCTCGAAGATTCAGTGAGATTGTCCCAGAGTTTTACTGTGGCAGTGCAGAGGATGAAAGATTACTCAGACTCGCCGGAGAGGCCCAGAGGGGCTGCCCAAGTGTGACAGATTAACACAATAACGCTTGTAGAAACAGCCCTGAGCTGACACCTCTGTGGCTTTTTACTTGTAACTGAAGGACATGAAAACAAACATACAGAAGAAAATTTGCATTCTATAGGATGCAAATTTTTGTCAGGGGACAGGAAGGAACAGGAGAGTTTGGTATGGGACACACGTTGAACTAATTTAAGCAGTCTTACTGGGGCAGGGAAACAGTGGCCAGAACAAGCATCTCTGAGAAAAACTTGCTGTTGATTCTGCTTGGCTGTTCCCTCTGCAGATCCGCTCTAGTCTTTAACCATGCATTCCAAAAGCCTGGGAACTGTTGCTCCAAGTTCCCTTCCTGAGACATTAATTTCAAGCCTTCCTCTGGCCGGTATTTCCACACATGTAGCCATGATTTTAACACCCGTTTGAGCTTCTCTCTGCATGGCATTTCAGTGAAAGTCTAGAGGGCTGGTCTGAAAGCCCGCACAGCGCTTGGTCTCTGCGATAAACAGTTTTGTCTCTGAAGTTCAGTGTTCACAAGCAGTTGTTTGATTTTAAGCTTTATAACAATCCCATTGGGCTGTTATAGGATGGGTACTGTCACCCTTTAGTACACCAGAAACCTGAAAATTTGAAAGCCGCATTTACTCAGCAGTAAGGTACGGACTGGAAGTCCAAGTCCCAGTTGTTGGAGCCAGACCCAGTGCATTATACCCAGCTGTTTCCACACAGACAGATGTGTGCGGTGAGTCACATGCATCCTCTGTTGCTTAAGGACCGCAATCGATTACAGACCAACATCCTCTTCTTCGGGAGGGCAGGTTCCTCTCACTGCTCGTGGGCACCTTATCAAAGCCATACTTCTCTCTAAAGACACGCACATCAGTAGGTGATCCTTTATTCACACATACACTGCACGTACTTTTGTAGATTTTGACAAGAATTTTAAAGATGTCCTCAACCTCAGACTCCTCTTTAAAGGGACATATGACATATAGTTGCTGATCCTGTCATTGGGCCAGATTTACGAAGAAATTTTATTGTGTGTATCTCAGTGCCAGTGCTACGTAATTTTTCTGAATTCAAAATCTTTTACCCAAGGAATACTTCCTTCTAAAAATTTAAAATGCATAAAATAGAGGACAGTGGTGGTGGTTCACGCCTGTAACCCTAGCACTCAGGAAGATGAGGCAGGAGGACCACCACAAATTCGAGGCCAGCCTGGGTTACAAAATGAGTTCAAGGCCAACCTGAACTGCATAGCAAAATCCTGTCTCAAAATGACAGTAAAAATGCATAAAATAATTGTCTATGTAGTAAAGAGGAATTTAACTGAAATAAGCAAAAGTTCTATTTCCCCAGAAGTTGTTTTAATAAATTATAGTTTCTAGCTGGGTGTGTTTGCACACATCTGTAACCCCAGCACTCGGGAGGCTGAGGCAGGAGGATCTTGGCATTGCAAGTACGAGATCAGCCTGGGCCACAAAGTGAGCTCAAGGGCAGCCTGAACTGCATATTGAGACCCTGTCTCAAAAAAAAAAAAAAAAATTACAGTGTCTTAAATTACAGGTTTACAGTAATGAACTATCAAATAATACTACTGAGGGGATATCCAACCTCTCTCTCCCTCTCTCCCTCTTTCTCTCTCTCTTTAACACATACCCATACACACACACACAGACCTCATACAACAGAGCAACTCTGGGTCAGTCTTCTACCTAAAATGTTCATTATTGTCCAACACTGATATTGCCCTATTTATTGTTTTTTTATTTGTACATGTTTGGTTTTCCTTTATCAACCCTACTTTTTAAATGCAAGGTATGAATGATGTTTTTGATGTCATCTTGAATAGCTAGGAACCGTTGTTTCTTTTCTGTCTATTCAGTTTAAGAGTTAGGTTCTTTTCTAAAGGGCTTTTTCTCACTTACTTTCACTTTTATGACAGCTGTTTGGACTTAATTCTCTTGCATTAGTGTTTACTTAATTATAGTTTTATTTTTGTCTTTCTTGCTATATTTTGTTGCTTTTCTGTTGTCATAAAATAGCTGTTTTTTAAGGCATCACCTACTCCCCCACCATTTATATCTCCGCAGCCTGATGTGAAGTATAATTTAGCATGTTTTTTGATGTTCTGGTAACTGTCTCTATTGATTTAAATATTGTCATTTTATATTAAAAAATGAAATGACATATATTGATCTGCTTAGTATTTTTAAACTTGTTTTTTGAAGCAGCATCTTGCTTTGAAGTTCAGGTTGGCCTTGAACCTGCGCTGATCCTTCTGCCTCAGTCTCTCAAGTGCTGGGATTTCAGGCATGCACAGCCATGCCCCACTGATCCTGTCATATGAAAGATGAAGAAATATATCTTTTCTCTTTTTTATCATTTTTTAGTGCATACTTAACTTTTGTACTTGTTATATAACTTTTGTATAAACAATTGTAACTTGATTTTCATTTTTTGAGTATTTACCTCAGTAATTAGGGCCTGACAAAGTAAGAAGATAAAAAACAGACAAAATGAATCAAAGATCTAAATATTAAAACAGAAACAATAAATTCACTGGAAGAGAGAACAGGTAGAACTCTTGAAGACATAGGTGTAGGCAAAGACTTTATGAACAAAACCCTGATTACATGGAAAATATTACAAACAATCAACCCTTGGGATCTCAAAAGACAGTCCACAGAATGGGCAAAAAATACCAGCTGTTCCTCAGACAAAGGACTAATATTTAGAATATATAAATAACTCAAAAAATGTCTTAGCCTCCAGATGTAAAGACCCAATCCAAAAATGGGCATCATAAATGAATATATACTTTTCAGATGCAGAAGTACAAATGGCAAATAAATATATGAAAAACTTCAAATTTCAAATATATGAAAAACTTTTCACTGGTCATTTGAGAGATGTAATTTAAAACAACGGTGAGATTCCATCTCACCTCAGAAAGAACGGCTCTCATCAAAAAAATCAACCATTAGCAAATACTGGAGTTGCTATGAGGAAAAGGAGCCCTTCTCCACTGTTGATGGGAGTGTAGACTGGTGCAACCGCTGTGGAAATCACTGTGGAGATTCCATAAAAAACTAAAACTAGAGACTTCACTTGACCCAGCTATTCCCCTTCTTGGTATTTTCCTGGAGGAATTAAAAGCATAATACAACAGTGATATATGTGCAACCATATTTCAGAAGAACAGTTTGTGATACCTAAATCTTGGAAACAGTCCAAAAGCCCATCAAGTGATGAATAAAGAAGATTTTTTTTTATACATTGGAGTACTACTCAGCCATAAATAAGAATAAGCTTGAGACATTTCTAGGTAAATGGATGCACATCTAGACCATGCTTGTAAGTAAAATAAATTTGACACACATGTTCAAATATCACATGCTTTGTCTGGTGTGAGAAAACAAAAGTGTAAATAAGACCCAAATGTATAACATATATTGTAAAATAGGAAGAAAATGTTCAAATGGGAAGGGGAAGAAGTGGGGGTATGTAAGGAAGGGAAAAGGTAAAAAGAGAATAGAAAAAAAATGGAAATAAAGCTTTTCTTAAATAAGGAGGAGAAAAGAAAATGAAAGGAGGGGAGAGAAATGAGGAAAAAAGAAGAGTCAAAATATGTCAGGGGAAATTATGTATGTATGTATATACAGGATAGCTAACATAGTCGTACTACTGACTTCTATCGCTTTACTGAAAGGAACAGCTAATGATTAATATTTGATCAATCTTGCATGTCTATATTTGTTTTCCTGGGAATCCACTTTGAAGATATCAATATGTAATACAACAGCCACTGTTAATTTCCTATCATTTTGTCTGTAATTCAGTATTGCTTGTATTGTTCTTATGCTCTTTTGTAAATGTGTACCTGTTTGTTAATGTTTTCTTTCTTTTATCTTTAAAATAAATTTAAAAAATATATGTCATGCACAGGTACAAATTCCCTCTGATGAATGTGATCATTATGCATGTCTAAAATGTACCAATAAACTATAAATTAATTTAAAATAGACAAAATGAATGTGAAGAATTGCAATTCATTAAGAGATTGTATCACACCTATTTCTCTTCAAACAAAAGCTAAATAATTTCAAGTATTTTGAAAAATGACCATATATTAGGTTACAAAGACAACCTTAGTAAATATTTTAAATTGGAAGGAATGCAACTGTACCTTTTAGTTATGATGTGATAGAAATTAGAAGTTCATATAAAGGAAGAAATAAACAACAAATATTATTTTCAGTCATTTGGAAAGTAAAATAAATGAACAAATGCAGTAATTTTAAAAAACTTCTTTGAATGAGACCAGAGGTGAAATAAAAAATATTCAAGATTATGGAAATCTAGAAACTAATGAATATGAAAGCAGTATTTATCAGAACATGGACTTTTAGTAAAGATGCACTTGAAGATATATTTAAAACTTTGAATGGTTTTAGTACCTAAAAACAGAGTGAAAATAATGATTTAACATCCCACTTGAGAAGGTAAAGTAAATCTGGGAAAAGTAGATGGAAGAGTGTGAGATGAGTGCTGAAATCTATGAATTAAGATGAAGGAAAAAAGATTAGGTAAAAGCAACACTTTTAGAGAAATTCAAATGAATCTGCAATGAAATATAATATCACAGCTGTCAGTGTGTCAGCAGACAAAAGATAGGAATTACTGAGAAGGATGTGGAGAAAAGAGACTCCTTGTACACGGTTTCTGGGAGCACAAATGGTGTGAGCATTGTGGGAGATAGTGCAGGAATTCCACAAAAATTAAATAATAGCATTATCACATGGTTTAGCAGTCTCATTTACGGGTCTACACCTCGAGGAGATGAAATAATTTATGTTGAGGAGACACTGGCATCCGTGTTTATTGTCATGTTGTTTACAGTGACCAAAGTATGGAATCAGCCCAGGCATCCATCAAGACTGAATGGATAAAGAATATGTGTCACATGTGCACAGCGGAATACTACGCAGGCTTAAAAGAGAAAGAATTTTTGGCATTTGTGACATTGTGAGTGAACCCAGAGTTCATTATATTAAGGGGAATAAACCAGGCACAGAGAGACAAATAACTGTATGATGTCATCTATATGGGAAAACTAACAATGTTGATTTCATAGAAGTAAAGAGTAAAATTTAAAAAAAAAAAAAAGTAAAATAGTGATTACCAAGGGAAGGGTTGATGGGTTTAGGGGAATTTCACCACCAATAGACAAATGTTAGAATCAGTAAGAAAATCAAACCATATAAAGAAAGTTATTCAATTTACACTACAGTGTTTCACTATAATAACTTTGGTTAAAGGACACTAAGTTTTAGTTAGGAGGAATTCAAGTTCAAGGAATCTATTGTATAACATGGTGGCTATAGTTAATAATAATATAGTGTAGTTGAAAAATCCTGAGAATAGATTTTAAATACTTTTACAACAAAAAGGGTAACTAGTGAGGCAATTACAGATATTAATTCATCTTAGCCATGCTTCAGTGAAGGTATATCTCAAAATCTGTCTTACATGATAAAAGCATACATTTTTATTTGTTAATTTAAAATAACGTGTTAAAAATAAGTAAATTCATAGGTTAGTAAAAGTAAAATTAATTAATATTTACAGATGTGGTCTAAAAACTTAATGTCAAGTAAAATAAATCAGCAAACAAGCTTAAATATCACATGATTATTTTAGCTAGAAACCCAAATTGTAAATACCTTTTCAAGAGGTGGGGAAGTGGAAAAGGAAAGAAAGAAAGGAATTAAGAGGTGCCGTGCACATCGACTCCACACAGCGCATGAACACTGTCTACTGCAAACACGCACTAATGAGAAGTGGAAACTAAAAACAAAAACTAAAATTGCACTTGAAAATCTGAAAAAAATTTAATATGGTAAATGAGCAACTAGCTAGAATAACAGTAAAGGGACAACACCCTACCCATAGACAAATGTAGAGATGAGTCAGAAAATAAAATCATAAAAATAAAATTATTAAAATTTAGCTGGGCGTGGTGGCTCACACCTGTAATCTCAGCACTCAGGAGGCTGAGGCAGGAGGATCGTTGTGAGTTCGAGGCCAGCCTGGGCTACAAAGTGAGCTCAAGTCTGGCCTGAACTGCATAGCAAGACCCTGTCTAAAAAAGACAAGAAAAAGTCAAAGCAAAATTATAATACAGTTTTCAATATAGTAACTTTGAAGATATTAATAAAATATATGAAGATATAGTAAAATAAGAATGCAGAAAAAAGCTGGGTTTGGTGGTGCTTGCCTGTAATCTCAGCACTCTGGAGGCTGAGTCAAGAGGATTGTTGAGAGTTTGAGGTCAGGCTGGGCTACAAAGTGAGGTCAAGGCCAGCCTGAACTGCATAGTGAGACCCTGCCTCAAAAAGACAAAAAACAAAACAAAATAAAATACAGATACTGGTTAGAGAAAAGACAGAAATAATAAACATATGAAAAGCTAGAGTCAACTGAAAAAATTATTCCCACTCTATAGTTTAGAAATTCAAGATTGAGAATATTTTATGAATGATTTATTTAAAATTTAAAATGAAAAGATCCCTCTAATATTATTTAAAAGTTTTGCAATCAGGAGTAAGGAAAGCTTCTGATTTAATTTGAAAAACCATCCTGATAATTACTACCTCTTCCTGATAATACAAGAAAGAAAACCACTCCCCAGTTTCAATCACACTTGGGAGTATTGATGTAAAAATAATTTAAAATATTATTCAATAGAATGCAGTAGTATGTTAGAATACACATCATTACCAATATGCCTTCTTGCTATGAACACAAATGTGGCTTAGCATGAGGACATCTACTGCTGTAATTCATTCTCATGAAAAATGAAAGTGTGATTAATTTAATAGTAACCCCCAAGGACACTTGGTAGGGTTTAATTTGTATTACTAGTATCAACTCTTGGAACCTAAGACTAGGAGACACTCTTGAAAGAATACAGCAGGAAATACACCTACTGCACGCCCAGAAGTATTATCTAAAAGCAGAGAGAAGATAAAATGGACTTTGGTTTATAAGTAAGAAGCAGACTTAGCCCCCACTGAGGAAGGGGTAAAAGTCCATGTAGAGGGAAGGAATAGAGAGGCTCTGAGGAACAGCTTCAGTTGAGAATTTTCCAGTCAGTTTCTGAGCAGCAATTAGAAGAACGCTTCTCTGAATTCAGACTCTAGCAGACTTCTGAGATCCAGTATAAAAAAAGATGATTTTGTCACTCGTTCCCAGAAAGTTCCTTAGTCCGCAGTGACCACTGCCTGGAGAAGCTTGAGTTAAGCATATACGCATACCCCTGAGTGAGGCAGGAGTGACTCCTGATCAAGAACACCACAGTGAGGTGTCTTTTAGTGTTTATCGTGTGACTGACCCAATGAGGACGGATGACGACTACGGTTGCTGTCGAGCCCTTAATTATGCGCCAGCACCGCTGTAAAGATCTCATCCATATTATTTCATATACATCTCACAATAAACATGTCACACGAGAAGAAAACTAGGCACAATAAATGCTCAAAACAAAACAATCAACGACCAGAGCCACTGCTGTGCTATCCTGATTGCTCTCCGTTTTAGAGGACAGAAATTCTACGTAGGGCTTTTCAAGCTCCTACTACATTTATGCAGGTAAGATTTCCTGAGAAGTGCTGTGTTCAAGGAATAATGAATCATCTCTAGCAGAAGAACACATGGATATGACATCTTTTTGCCATCAGGAAATTTATTGTCCAGTAGAGGAGATCGATGTGAGGAAAATCAATTGCATTTCCAGCCTTGCTGTACGCTGCTTGTCTGTGCTTGTAGGTGGGTGCGGGGTCCTCAGACACTTTGAGGTATGTGCAGGCAGTGAAACTCCAGATTTTGCTGTTCCTTTTTCCACCACAATCAATTGCAGTATTTATTCTCTGAAGTGTAACCACAATCAATTGCAGTATTTATTCTCTGAAGTACAGTTGTCCCTCGGCATTTGTGGCAGATTGATTCCAGGACCGCTGTGGATAGCAAAATCTGAGAATGTTCAAAATGATGTAGTGTTTCACACAACCTCCACATATGTTCCCACGTGCTGTAAGTCATCTCTCGATTACTGACCACTGAAATGCCAGCGTAAAATATTGTACCATATTTTTTAGGTGATAGTGACAATAAAGTTGATACATGTTGATGACATATTGTACTGGTTGATAGATTGTGTCAACTTGAGAAGTTTAGAAGTTTAACCAGGGGACCCAGCAGGGAGCCAGGGTCCTCACTTTGTGAACATCCTCATCCTGTGAGGTGGAGGGCGTGGAGATGGTGTGAGTGCTACACCTGCCCTAGGGCAGGTAGCCTGCTTACAATAAAAGGGGGGAAAAGAGGCTTGTTCCCCCCTTTTGCTTTTGTTGTTTTTGCTGTCTTCTTCCACTTTGAATGGTTACCCCTCTGTCATGCCACCCTGCCTCGGAGCTGGCAGATTGTGGACCAAAACCTCCACAAACTGTGAGCTAAATAAACCTTTCCTTCCTTAATTTTGGGGCATTGAGTATTTTGCCTCAGTGAGAAAAAGTAACCAGACACGTATTATCAGCCATGCTTAGCTGAATTCACGGATACAGAACTTCAGATAGGGAGACTGATTTTCTTATGGTAAATTCTGTTTTACTTCATTTTGACCCCATGTTACAGAAAGGAAAAAGAGTTTTTCCTCCCAGCATCTTGTTACCATGTTTTCAAGGGGATGATGTCTATGGAATATAATGAATAATAATTAAATATGATTAAGTAACACTTGACTTCCAACCTTTCTTTTAGAAAATGAAATGAGTGATAACATCATACAAAGAAAGACATGTTAATTCATCCTCTTGCTTGGATAATCCAGTGGGAAAACCTTGATATTCATATATAGGGAAGTGAGACAAACAGCCCTGCTAAAACTGATCTTTCAGTTTTCAGTATGTTTTAGTGAAACGCCAGTCTTTTCACGTCAAATCCTAATGCGAATCACGGGGTACAAACTGGTGAAATGATTTCACTCTCAAATGGCACCTACACTAAAATAAAGCCTCTCCCATCTTGCAGAGAGCAGCACTCTACAAGTTCAAAAGGGAAGGCACACTTTCAGTACATACAGACTGTGCAGTGCATTTGGGAATAAAATTTTTAATTATGCTTGACATCTCATGCCCAGTGCTGTCATTTTGTAAGAAAGTAACGTCTGTTTTGACATCTCCAGGGGTGAAGACTTTAAATCAGTTCCCATATTGCTTATCTGCCGGCTAAACAGAAGGGTTGCCACGTTCTTCTTACCATCTCATTCACAGGGAAGAAAAGGGGGAATGCACAGAGAAGTTATGCTGAGCTAAATCTGATAGGATACACTTAATTGAAAAGCAAATTCAAACTCCTTAAAATGCATTATAAATAAGTTTTGATTCAATGTAAAATTTCAACCTGTTCAATTAATATCTAATGTTCAATTGCTTATATTGCTTTCTTTTTAAATAGAAGCAAGTGGTATAAATTATTCCCAGTTCATGCAGCTTGCTTCTATTTAAAACTAATAGAATATTAAATACGTTTGACTTCCTGAAACTATTTGACTTGATCTCAGACTCAAGGTTTTAGTTGGAGAAAGTTTATTTGCTATTTTCAATAAGTTGTGCTATAAGAATGTCTGAAATAGCCTTTTTATGTTTTGAGTTTCAAATTGCAGGTATTAGAAAGACATCATGTTATATTATTTCTTTGATGGTCCTAACATCCCCTGATTTATTACAAACATTAGATTTAGAAGCATAATCAATGGAAACAGCTCCCAGTAGAAACAGTAATCCTACAGCTTCCATGGTGTTGGAACTTTCTGAAAGCCAGACCTACGTAATTTTAGACATCTCTTATAAAACAAAAGATTTCAATTTAAATAACTTGGGACTTCTCTCAAAATTTTAACTGTATTAGTTCAGTAGTAATAATGTTGCTGACATTCTTTTCTTTTGTGTGTGTGGTACTCACTTCACAGTTGTATCAAGCACTGGCCTATTAATTGCCAACTGTTTGACTAGTTAAGTTGCAAAAATATTGCTCATTGTTCAGTCCAACTGGTCAACTCCATGAAGCTATTTTGCTAGTACAGGTGCAGCTGTAATTAAAAGAGAAGATAGGGAAAGATTGTAGAGAATTTTATTGATAATATGTGAAGAATAATTCTTTAACCAGTTTAATATCTGCAGAAACTTGTGTATTCTTTACAGAAAAAGGGAGAATTTTAATAATTTTTTCTGATTTAAAAAATTACATTTCTCAATGATATCAATCTATGTTTGCTTTTTTCAAAGAAGGCTTTTACTTTTTTAAGCCTGAGATACCTTTGAGATACTCTCAGAAAACCATGCTATATAACGTGGCATCTGCATTCATAGATCTACCCCGATATAAATAAAAGATTGATCAAATGCTCAACAAAGAGAAAAATCTGTGTAGAAGAATTCCAAAGGATTGGGTACTCCTCCTTTAAAGAGGGGATCATGATTTCCTTTTCTTTGAATGTAGGCGTTCTTCCTAAGAATAAAAAGTAGGGGAGTCGTCGTGAGTTCGGTTTCCGGTACCTGAGAAAAATCAAAAAAAAAAAAAAAAAAAAAAAAAGGATATACTAATGGGGCTGGGGATTTAGCTCAGCGGCAAAAGCGCCTGCCTGGCAAGCGCAAGGTCGTGAGTTCGGTTCCCGGTACTGGAGAAAAAAAAAAAAAAGTAGGGGAGTAACTTAGCAGAAGAGAAAGCTGATAAGTGATATACTGTTCTGATGACCAAGGTTGAAACGAACAGTGTTAGGACATGTTGATAGTATGCCCTCTTGCTATGAAGTACTTCTCAGAACTGTCATCGTCACAAAAAGGAGGACACCTGGGAAGCTGTCACAGCCAAGAGGAATCTAAGGAGACATGATAACTAAATGTAATGAGGTACCCTAGGTTTCCAGGTTGGAAGCAACAAATATTTATTTCACATCCAATATAACTCAAACTATCATAAACAGGTGATCTTATTTCTATGAATTGCACAGTACAATTTTTCTGAAACAGAAAAGAATGTTAGGTAAGGGCAAGGAAATTAGAATAAGGTATGTATTCTTTTAATTGAAAGGAAGCATTTCCTAAGCAATCTCTTCTATTGATATATCAAAATTTGTTCCCAGACTATTCACAGTGCTTTTTAAGACATTCAATTTAATTCAGCATAGCACTAGAACAAAGAAATTGATACTGTTATATAAGAGATAATCTGTAACAAATGCCAGGACATTTTCTCTTTCTTAATTTCTTATGCCAAGCAAAATCAATCAAAATTCCATTTACAATACTGGAACAGGTAAAGGATCAACTATCTTAAGACTTCTTAACTGGAGAAAACTAGAACACAACCATTTCTAAACTAAAGAGGAAAAAATATACATTATACACATTTATGACAATGTTCAGCATAACTTCTTAGAATATGTTAGTTGGAATTCTCTTGAAGATATGTCAAGAATTATTTTTATGGAGTCATACACAGTTTTACAAATTACATTTGCCATGATTAAAGACTCTTAAGTGATATTCCTCTACAGAAAAAAGCAAAGAAAGTGCATAAATTATAATTACAATTTTGCTGTTGTTTCTAGGCTTTATTAGAACATGATTAAATTGATTCACAGCCATGAGATTACTAAACATGTACAAAGCATGCCTGTTCTGCCTCACTGGTGGTATCTTTTTCTGTAGACCAGCACCTTCTGGGGGAATCTTGTGACTGAAGCATAATTATTTTTATTCTCCATAGACTGTAGTGCATAGCAGGTATGTTCCTTGATGAATGGAAGAACAGTGTAGATAAAGAGGGCTCTGGAGACCCAAAGGGAAGCTCTGTGTTCCCATGGCAACTCGAGCATCTACTGAAAAGATCTGTTTCCATGACTCCTTCTCTGTGGTGTAACTGAATTTGTAAAGGGACTGTATATTTTTCTTTTAAATTTTCATCTCTGTGGTAGTTACAGTGAAGCCGTCTAGCTTAAATTCATTTTAAAGTCAGAGGTGTGGACCCAATATAGTACAGTATAGTATAGAGCTGACTCCAGCTCTGCCATGTAGTCTCTGTATGGCCGTAGAAAAATTACATTTTCTAATTCACAGACATTAGATCATCTGTTGATAACAACTTGAAATAGATTAAGTGGTAGAGAAATCTAGTAGTAAGTTTAAAATTAGATGCTAAATAAATCTAGCGTTTAGCTCTCTCCAACCTAGTGGAAGTTGTGGACTTTTTTTCCAACTCTGTCTCAAATCTTATTCTTATTTCTACTGTTTAAAAAAAATGAACATTTTGCTTCTATGAGCATTGTTAGAATCAAAACTTAATTTGGAAAAAAAAATACCTCTATTCACAATAACTGATAGATTGGATATCAGAGAAGTATTTTAAATGATTGATGACTCACAGTCAGGCATTACAGAAAAACAGGTTATAATTCTTTGCATGACTTCTTTTGGGAAATGAAACTGAGTTAAATCAACATTTTGTTTTCTAAGGCATAGAAATTTTAGTCCCCTTTCTTTTTAAGTTTTCCACTTATTACTGTTTCTATCAAATATAAATGGTAAAGATAAAATGCAAATAGCAACGGTATAGACTTATGTCTAGAACTACAATGATTTAAATAAATATGACAGAAAAATATGACAGACAAAATTTTTAATATTAAGATAATACATTTACAATTTTCCAACATTTTCTGAACTATTACTATACTATTTAAGGTAAAACATTTATAATTTACTTCCAAAAAAGCATTGAATCACAAAGGGTCAGTAATTGCCTTCTGCCTTCCATATTATTTTTTTTTTTTATTATTTTAAAGAGTAAAAGAAGGATAACAGTACTGGCGGGCTTACTGAATTATAGACAAAGAGGTAGGAAATTATCAGTGGTTGTTGTTTTACATATAGTTTCTCAGGAAAACAAATAGACAAATAATAGTGAGTTACAAACAAAAGTGGTAGGTTATTATTAATGGTTGTTGTACTATACTTTGGTATCTTCAAAGTGGTTTCTAAAGAAAATAAATAGGGCTATACGTGAGTGATCAATTGAATATTCATTGACTATTCTCAGTGGTTGTTGTAGGCATAAACAACATAATGATAATGGATGATAAATGTAATTATGATATTTATAGCGATAATGGATAATAAATGTAATTATGATCTTTATAGTAATAATATAGTAATATAATAACTATAAATAACATTGTCCATAATGATAATGGATAATAAATAATAAATGTAATTATGATATTTATAGTAATAAACATACATCCATTCATGAAACAGCATAGGAACAATACAAACATTATACAGTTATGGACAGATTAGCAGGAAAATACCAATGGCTGCTGTAATACATGGTGATATCTTCAAAGTGGTTTCTCAGGAAGACAGAGATACACAAGAAAGATCTAAAAATAGTTACAGCCTAACGGTGGTGAAAAATAACGGGTTACCTCCTCACCAGTGTCTCCTTTCACTGAGGTGTGACTGCTGGAAGGAAGGCCAGGATTGAAAAGAAGGACCAAGAGACTTGCACCTGTCTCTATCAACAGGCTGTTTTCTTTTTCCTCTATAGTCATGACTACTCAGGGTCCTCCATGGAGATGAGAGTCTGGCCAAAGAGAGAAGGCAGAGTATGCTCCGGGCCCCCTCATTCCTGTTGGACTAACTGGTAGGATGGGTCTGAGCTCTGAGGCCTCTGCTTCAGAGGGCAGACTGATCTCCAGTGGTCACCTTTCCATTCAGAGCATGGCCCGGGGGCTTCTTAGGGCAGTTCCTCTTGAGGTGGCCTGGCTTTTAACAGTGGTAGCAGATGAATGCAGTTGTCGAGTTCTTCTTGGGGCCCTGGGAATCAGACCTGGGATCTGCTTCTCTTAGTGGTGCAGCAAAAGCAGCTGCTTTTTCTCGGTCTCTGTTTTCTCTCCTTGGCCTCCTCCTTGTCGTGGCTACAGAATACTGAGGAGGCAATTCTTACTAACATCTCAAGTCAGCCATCTGTGGTGAAAGCCATTTTTTATAGCTTTTTCTCTCCAGCCTCCCAGCGCATTGGGACCCCACAACCACTTAGTGTCCTCTCCCCAACCGTCAGCACAGGCATCAGGAATCTAGGTACAGAACTCTCTGGAGTTCCATGCATTCCTGCACCACAGCCTGTACTGTCAGGGGAAGAATGGCTTCCAGGGGGGAGTCTCCCTAGGTATTGTACAAGGTCCTCCTGGTTTACAGCTTCCAAATGGCTCTCCTGACTGTGGTCCACTAGATCTCTGAGTCTTCGGGTGTAGCCTGTATTCTCGTGTTCTCTTAGTCCTTGTTTAACAGCTGTTCCTCTGCTGACTCTGGACTTTTCTGGTTCTCAATGGCAGGGGCAAGAACAACCTGTTGTGTGGCACGTATTCCCAGGGGTTTCTCCATCTCTCCTTGGATGGTTCATGCATGTCCCTGGGTAGGCCTCCATAGCAGGTGCATGGCGGGCCAATTGTGTCATTGCTTCTCTGGGCCATGATAATTCTCGACCGCGGGGTGGCGGCTGGCCTGAGGGCCAGCATGTGCCTGCGGCCCGCCTCCCGGGTGCCTGCGCTGCTAGGGGCCAGCCAAAAGGCTGGCACTCACCACCATGCGGCTTCCCAGTTGCCAGCGGCCCACCTCCCACAACATTATTTATATGTACTCACTTTTGTGAAATTTCTTCTAAAATAATTACTAGACATTGCTGTTTTTAGAGCACCACATAATTTTTCTGGGGAGACAATATGATGTTTACACATGTGGGTTCAATTATTTCACTTATGAGTAAGGTCTCTAGTTGCATCCATTTATCTATAAAAACCTCAAGTTTATCTCTTTTACAGCTGAGTAAT
>NW_004955432.1:19403340-19440883 GCF_000276665.1 Chinchilla lanigera
GAAAAAAACCGAAACTCCCCTCCCCCCCCCAAAAAACCCAAAAAACAAAAATATATATAGGCATTAAGATGTGTTTTTTTCAACATTCTGGTACGCTAGGATGCCCAAAGAAGACCAAATCTAAGTTAAATTCTTTTATTGTCTGATTTTTTTTCTAACCTAGCTATATTTAGACCACACATTTTACACATGAACCCCAGAGACAGAATTATCTTTATTTGGATGGAAAACTCCAAATGAAGATCAGAATGTAATTACAAATGAAAGTGATCAAGTATTACAATATTTGTAGGAATTATGATTTTGTCAGTATTATTTATCAGAGATGTTTCCTTATCACAAATATCTTAGAATATTATTTACATTTACTAGTGTTCCAATATACAATATTCATTAGATTACCACTCAGTATTGTCACTGAATGCC
Organism: Chinchilla lanigera; assembly: GCF_000276665.1. NCBI lineage: Eukaryota > Metazoa > Chordata > Mammalia > Rodentia > Chinchillidae > Chinchilla > Chinchilla lanigera. The sequence continues at coordinate 19,403,767 of NW_004955432.1, forward strand.
TTACTAAGGAAGATCTAGGTATACTTTGTTACTAGTGGGCTTAAAAGTAGTTGCCAACTGTCTTCTTTTTTTTTTTTTTTTTGGTTTTTCTCCAGTACCGGGAACCGATCTCACGACCTTGCGCTTGCCAGGCAGGTGCTTTGCCGCTCAGCTAAATCCCCAGCCCCTCATCAACTGTCTTCTTGAAATTTGTATATATTGTAGATATTCGTTCTGTCCAAAAGGTATCTGGCAAATATATTTTTTCCATTGCTGCAAGTTGTCTTTTTATTCTGTTGGTTGTTTCCTTTGTTATGCAGAAGTTTTTTTTTTTTTTTTAACTTGGTGTAATCCCACTTGCTGATTCTTGATTTTATTATTGTGCAATTGGGATTCTTTCTGAATGTCCTTGCTTATGCTTAAATCTTCAAGAGTTTTACCTATTTTATTTTCCACCAGATTTGGTGTTTTTGCTTTTATATCTAGGTGTTCAATCTATTTTTTTAAGTAGAGGGCAAGGATTCATTCTCCAAGAAGTACAAATGACCAATAAATACATGAAAAACATCTGAACATCATTGGCCATTGGACAAATCCAAATCAAAATAACACTTGCCCTAGTAAGGATGGCTATCACCAAGGATGCCAGAAACAAATAGGGAGAATGTTGTGGAGAAAAAAAAATAACATTTCTATATTGTTGGGACTATAAAATAGTACAAAGATTCTGGAACTCAGTAGGGAGATACCTCCAAATATTACAAATAGAAATCTCATTTTACCTAGCTCTTCCTCTTCTGAGAATCTTCCCAAAAAAGTTACAAGCATATAATTAATACCAACACATGCATACCCATGTATGGAATTATTACTGACACTTGCATACCCGTGTTTATGGTATTATTACTGACACTTGCATACCCATGTATGGTATTATTACTTACACTTGCATACCCATGTGTCTTGGTTACTTTTTTCTTGCTGCTGGGACAAAATACCTGATGCCCAAAATTAGGGAGGGAAAGGTTTATTTCTCTTACAGTTCATGGAAATCTCAGCCCATACTTGGCAGATTATCAGGCAGAGTGGCACGTGGCAGAGGGTTGCATCTCAGGGCGGGAGCCACAGCTAAGCTGCAAGCACACACACCAGGACGGAATGGAGGAGGAATAGCCTCAAGCAGCTTCTTCCTCTCCCTTACATATGCAAACATCCACCCCAGGGTGGGTGTAGCTCTCACACCCATAATCATTCAACTCTAATAGCCTGCCCATGGGCCGCAGGAGGCTTTGAGGGGACACACAGACAAAAACTATAACACCATGTATGGCATTATTACCCATGTATGGTATTATTACTGACACTTGCATACCTGTGTTTATGGTATTATTACTTACACTTGCATACCCATGTATGGCATTATTACCCATGTATGGTATTAATACCGACACTTGCATACCCATGTTTATGGTAACACAGTTCACAGTAGGACATGACCTACTTGCCCATCAACGATAAATTGATAAAGAAAATATGGAGTACATACCCAATAAAGAAGGACATCTTGGACCCAGTTGTAACAAAATGGATAGGTCTTGAGGTGATAATGTTGAGAGAAACAAATCAGAAACAGAAAAATATATATCACGTGGTTTCTCTTATATGAGAAACTCAAAATTTAAATAATTTAAAGGGCAAAACAAAAGGGAGACGGTAGGAAAGAGGACAGACTTTGTGGAGATGGAAAAATCTTCTGGGGAAAGAGGGAGGTGGGGGCCTGGCTGGGGAGCAGGAGGAGAAAAAATGATCAAGATGTGATATGTTTGGGTATTTTTCATCTCCAAGATGAATATGTTATGTATTGTCAGGATATATCAGCAATCAACAAAACAAGGCAAAAAGTATTTTCAAATTATGTTTCAGTGTAGCTGGGTTTTTCTGCAATCCCATATATTTTATTTTATACATTCAAAGCTCTTATTCTGAGAAAGAATTCATAGCTTCACAAAACTGTCCTTTTAGTCAGTGATCACAAAGTAGCATAGGAGATCTAAATCTCTCTAACATCTTAATCCAGAGATTCAAGCTATCTAACTTTCCTCATGTGAGAGTATTAGGGATGAAAACTTCTTAGGTTCAGAGCCAATATCAAAATGAGAGAAATTCAAGAGGTTTATTTTTCTTTATAAAAAGTAACTGGTAGAAAGATAACATTTATAAATATCTTATACTATAAATACGTACAATTATCAAAATTGATCAGAAATCTAAATCTATAAGTACTAAAAGGGTGAATTCCTATAAAAACTGGTAATAGACATTTTCTAACTCTGACTCAAAATACAGATGCCAGAAAGAAAAATGGTAAATCTTACTTTGGCTTGCACTTGTATGAACTATTATGTGTTTTGTGTCACAAGTGAACAAATCATTATAAATAACATATGGAGGTCATTTTGAGATAGCTTTATATGCAAGACAATTTAAATATATGGGATCTTCAGTTATGCCAGGTTTGACCTGACTTCCTCTACGAATGAAAATATTTTTTCATGCAATAATTTAGTGTTGCAGTTTGATACATAACACATTGATATAATAAGGTTCAATAAAAATAGATAGCCCAAAATAGACAGGCCAAGTAACAAGGCTAAATGCTTCTAGTCTTCTGAGAAACATGTCATTGAGAAACTGACATTTGCAAAAGCACAGTCGGTGAGGACACCTGTCTGTGAGATCATGGGAAAGATTTCGGTATTGCAGTTTAATGATAAAGACATTTCACAAAAGGGCAAAGGGCTGTTCAGTGGTGAATTTTGTTAGGTCTTTAAGGGAAAGGACTAAATAAGTCACCATGCTTGACCGTTGGAGCAAGTCTCAGAACCTGGAAATAATTCTCTAGTGCAAAGTACTAAAGAAAAACAAACTAAACTAACCTCCACAGCATACAGTTTTCTGGAACTAAAAATCACAAAAATTGTTCTAAATCATGGTGCAGTTTTACTCTGTTGTCACTGCATTTTAAGATTGCAGGATGCCAATGGCTTCACCTCCCCAGTATTTTGTCATTTGAAAAGGTAGGTATTTTTGACTGGCAACATAATTTATAATATTGGATATTGTGGTTTAAATAAGAAGTTTCAGATGAGACCATCAAGGACTCATGTATTGAGTTCTCAAGGCAGTGATGTTAGAGAGGAGACCAGATCATGAGAACACTGCCCTCATCACCTCCCGAGTTCATAGCTGAAGGGCCTTTAGCAAGGGGCCCCGCTGGAAGAAGTAGGTCACTTGGGGGTGTGTCTTTGAAGGGTGTATCTTGTCTCTGGTCCCTTCCCCTGGCTTTGTCTCTGTCTCTGCTTTTTGGCTGCAATGGGATGAGCAGCGTTTCTCCACCATGTCTTTCTACCATGCATCTCTGCATTACCACAGCCAAGAAAACCAGAGCCAAATAACCACGGACTGAAACCTCTGAAACGATCCCTCTGCGTCTATATCTTCAAAAGTTTGTGTCTCCATTAGGCAGGTGAATTACGTCCCCATTCCCTCTTCAAGCAAATTCACTTGCTGAAGTTCTAACGCCCAGTCCCAGTTCCTCAGAATGTAAGTGTATTTGGAGATAACACCTTTAAAGAGGTAATTAACTTAAAATGAGTTCTTCATGCTGGGCCCTAATTCACTCTGACTGGTGTCTTTATAAAGAAAGAAAGTAAGGGAAAGAAGGAAAAATTTTGTATGTAGGTATATACAGGATAGTTAACACAGTTGTTCTACTGTCTTCTATTTCTTTGCTAAAAGAAACTGTCAGTGAGCCCTTGATTGATCAATATTGCATGTCCCTATCTGTTTTCATGAGAAACCACTTTGAAGATATCAATATATAACACAACAAGCATTGTTAATTTCCTACCACTTTGTTTGTAACTCTGTATTGTCTGTACTGTTCTTTTGCTATTTTGTATAAGGTTGTCTGTCTGTTAATGTTTTCTTCCTTTTATTTTTAAAATGAACAAAAAGAAAGTAAGGGAGCACAAGAGACATTACTGGTGTGTGTGCAGAGAGAGATCACGTAAGGGCACGGTAAAATGTGACCATCGGCAAGCCAAGGAAAAGCTCAAGAGAAACCAAGCTTGGTGATGAATAGGTCTTGAATTTCCAACATCCACAACTGTAAGAAATAAAATTTTCTTATATAAGCCATTCACTTTGGTGTATTTATTTATGGAAGTTGTAGACACCTAATAACAGTCTATCATATACAAGATAATAAAAAGGCTAACTCTATTTCAACAAGTTACTTGAATCACCACACAACCATAAGAAAAGCTAATACCAGTTACATACTCAGGACCCTGTATTAAATCAATAATAAGCAAAATCATTTTGGTGTCTCAGCTATAATAGAAATAGAAGTGTATCTCTTTGAGAGATACTGTGAAATTGAAATACATATTGCACGGCAGTGTTAACCACCTAGGACAGTTTGGATGTCTTCCTAAGCCAAAGTCTTAAGGACTTGGTTGCCAGCTGGGGTGTCATTGTGGTGTCACCCATGGGTGACTGTCAGGAGGTAGTATCTCATGGGAGGAAGTTAGGGTACTGAGCCATAACCTCCCCATCCTCCACTCTGCTTTTCAGCTGGTTTTTATTAACTAGGGTTAAACTAAACTTATATAGAGGTGGCCAAAGTTTCTAGAGTTATGAATCTTATATAACTCCTTCTATCATGTCCCTGAAAATGCATAGAATAGTTGGAGACTGTTTTGACTACAATGAAATTTTCTCACTGCTTTTAAAACAGCCAAAACTGTCCTCAGACACTTATGTAAAAGAATACAACTGCTACTATCTTCATATCAATTTTAAATAGATTATATATAAAATGATTGTTATTCCACTGAAAACGATGGGTAACAGAATTTACATGGTATGTTTCAGTTATTTGAAACTATAGCCTCAAAAGAAAACAAAAGAAAGGATATTGATCTTACCTTTCTACCTAAAATCTGATTGTCAGATACGGATGTATATGGGTTAATGGATCCATTTCTTTCTTTTCACCTTTGCTATTTATAGACAAGAAAAAACTGGTATGACTGGTATAAGAAGAAAATGTCAAGAGGTTATAAAACACTGCAGAAAAACATTTTTAATGAGTGTTCTAGAATCCTGAAAAAAAAAAAGACCAGAAATAATATTTCTGCAGCAGAACCACATAACAAAATCAATGCGTTAAAGACATGTTTTCTAGTATTATTTCTCCCTCTCTGTAATGCATAATTAGTGGCAGGACAGTTAGGTTGTAAACTGAGAGAAACAACAAATTTTCCAAATCTGGCTCTCAGCGCTGCTGCAGGCTATAACAAACAATAAAATATAGGTGGTGAGAGCCATGAGGATCTCTTTATCACATCTGTCATAGTTGTACATTCTGATGGATTTATCAGAATGCCAGTGGGTCTGAAGATGACGTGTCACAAGCTGTGGGTATGACTGGTCTCAAGAGATTTATCTCTTCATTGGAAAATAAAGGAAGAATCTTTAAATAAAAATTTTTAGGAAATGAATTCATGGCTCCTAATAACCCGGAAAAGATTTTGAATGCTACAAGTTTTTGAGGCCGTGTGCTTCAATACTGCAAGTTGACTTCCTGATTCTGATTTTACCTACCTCATGCCCTTTTCTCCAAAGGTACTCTTTGTTTCTCATAAATCAGGCACACAGTGGTATGGCTCTTTATATTTATTTGTTTGATGGTGTCAAAGACCTCAAAACCCAGTGATGAAACTTGCTGGGGGTTTTATTTTTATCAGTCTCTTCCTGTCAAATCAGCCATGTCAGTAAACCCCTTGTATGCATTGCATTGGTCAAGCCTAAGGACTTATTCTGACATACCAATTAATTATATGACACTAGGTCTAAATACAAGCGTGTTGGAGGAGCACTTATAAATTCAGAAAATGCAGATTTCAGTACAAGTGTTAGGACTGTGGCTTGAGAGAATCATTATGTCTCACCTCAGTAGGTAGTTGTGAGATCAAGTAAAATAAAATCTCTGGGGAAGCAAAAAATTATACCCATTCATTTTTTCATAGAATAGATGTATATTATTAAGGCAAAAATATTCACATTAAAAAGTATTTCTGAGAGTCAGGGCATTGAGGTTATTGCCCAAACAACATATGTTTGGTATGTTCTCCTAGTTATATAACGTAGTGTCTAACACGGAATGGACTTGAATTCATTTTGGGGAATACAAGGGTGATTTTTGAAGGTATGCTAGTGTCTTATTTTTTATTTCTAAAGATTCTGTCTTTCTGACCCTGGACCTAGAGAGGCCAGTTAACCCCTCGAGGATACTAGTTTATTTTATAGGCACATAAAGTGCCAAGTTGGACAGGGTAAGTATTCACCTCCATGCCAGGCTTACAGTGACCTGCCTCATTCATTGTGCTCATTATGTGTTGAAATCCAGTAGGACAGGCACATGAAGAGTCTTCAGACTCAGTATTTCCTGTTTTCCAATGTATCTGTGTGGAACTGGAGTGGTTTCCTTCTCTGGCTCCCCATTCACTTTATCTTCACAATGTGGATCCTGTTACAAAGTACTCTCCATCTCAGTCATCAGGATTCTGGTTGTTTTTGCCTAAGGCTTGCAGAGATATAAGTAAATATTTCATCTGTCAGACTAACTACAAACTAATCCTTTCTCTTTCTTGGTTTTCCTGTTTTTATGAAAGGCATGTCACAGAAACGCCTGTATGTAAACATTGTCACCAACTAGACCATTAATAATTCTGCAACAGCAAGCAAAAACAGAAAAATGACACCCCGGATTTGGAGGCAGATTTATTTACATTGACGGGCAGTGATCGGGATCACTCCCAGAACATCACGTCCCAGTCTCTGGTGGTCTAGGCTTTTACATGATTCATAAAAAAAGGGTACAAAGGAGGTACAAAGATGAGACAGAACAGCGTGGCAGTTCTTCTGATTAGCTAGCTGGGTGAGATCATTAGTTACAAGGGTAGATTAATGATCATCAGTTTATGAAGCTTGGACCAATGGTACAGCCAGGCATCCTGTATGTTTTCTTACACTCTCTTGGTTTCAGGGATCAAGAAAGTAATTACAAAACCATGAAGCAGCTACAGAACTAAGCAATTTCAAAAGGAAAAAGGATTTTTTCTTTAGAACAAAGTTTTAAAGGAATAATTTTTCTTGTACAGTCTTTCCCTTTCAAGTCAACAGCATTTAGAAGCACAGAAACCTTCCTGAACGTAAAAGTTACAAAGATTCCAAGACTCAGCCTTTGTTCTACAGACAGGACCATTTGCAATGTTCGTACGTTACATGTGTTAATACTACATGCTAGTACATGTTAAATAGTACAAAAGCAGTGAAAACAGAAGCATTGTAACTATAAGTAAATGTGCTGTTATGGCTTAGATTTAAAGTGTGCCCCAAAGGTCTCATGTTTGGAAGATAATTGGATCATGGGGCCACCGTACTCCTTAGCAGCTTTGTCCACTGCAGGGCAGTAGCTAAGTGGTTGTTAAGAGGCAGGTCCTGACTGGAGATGGATCACTGAGAGTGTGACCTGGAATGAGGTATTTTTGTCCCAGCTCCTCCCTTCGTTCTCTGCTTGCTGGTTGCCATGGAATAAGCAGTGCTCCTTTGCCAGGCCTTTCTGCCATGACATTTCTACCTTGGAGCCAAATGACCATGGACTGATCCCTCTGAAAACCATGAGACAAAACATATCTCTTCTCCTTTAAGTATTCGGTGTCTGGTGTGGTGTTCCATTGATGGTAAAGCTGACTGACAAAGAATATTGGTACTGAGAGTGGGGCAATTGCCGTGACTGTACCTGACAATATGTTTAGAAGTCTTTGGAACTGGTTTGCCCAAAGCATTTGGGTAGGTTTGGAGATGCAGGCAAAAAGCCCTAGAATATTGTAAGCAAGTACTTGATGGTTAATACTGGTCAGAGATCAGAATGGTAATAGGAGTGCTGACAGATTTTAAAGGCTAGGCTCAGGAAGTTGGGAATAGCACGACACTGGCAATTGGACTAGATGCCAAGTGTATTGTGCTCTGGTAAAAAAAAAATTGTCTATCTCTTGGCCATATCCTGAGACTTGGAAGGAGGCTGAGACTAAGGGCAGCAGATTAATTATTCTTTGGTTTGTTTGTTTGTTTGTTTTCGTACTGGTAATTGAACTCAGGGCCTTGCGCTTGCCAAGCAGACACTGTGATGCTGAACTATATTCCTGGCCCAGATTAATTATTCAGGTGAAAGAAATTTCAACGCATCCCAGTGTTCAGGCTGTGATGTAGATACTACTGGCTACCTTTAGGCAGATATATAGGGGAAAGCAAAGGTGAATTTGAAAAATTTGCAGTTTTTCCACAAAGAAAGGAAAACATAAAATTCAGCAAAAGAGAGTACGGTTGCTGAAAAGATTAGCATTGAAAAAGACGCCAAGTGCTTTGTATCAGGACAATAGAAAAGACGGCTTGAAAGCATCTCAGGAATTAGCAAGGCCCCATTCTCGCAGGCTGACATGTAGAGAAGTGTAAACCTTTCTTTCGAGAACACAGGTTTTGGGCCTCTTGCTCAAGTAGGGCCACCCTGAGAATTGGTTTCCTAAGATTCACTTCACCATGCTCAATCATGTGGGCAGTCAGAGGCCACTGCAGCCATGGTCAAAGAGGTCTGACCATTGCTCTCACTAGTGGCAGAACTTGGCATCGTCTAGATGATGCACTGCTTTTTCAAGCATGCGGAATGCAAGAACTGTGGGGTTATGAAACCTTCCACTAAGCATTTAGAAGACGGCGGGGCAGGCCAAGCAGTAGACCTTTGAGATGACGGTACACAAACATGTCAGAGTGAAGTTGAAAATGCAGTGGAAACCTCAGGAAGTTAGAGATGCCAGAAAGGAGGACTGTCTGCTGAAGAAAGCCACAGGCAGTGGGCAGAGCCAGCCCAAGAGAGACGCTGTGTGGGAGGCAACTAGCAGTGCTGGAGGGGCAGAGCTGCCCAAGCTTTGGGAGTTCACATGTTGCTACAACCTTCCCCAGATCCTGGACATAGAGCTACCAGAATTAATTTTTATCTTACTGGTTTCGGGGCTACTTTTGTCTCTTTTTCTCCTTGTTGTAGACTGGAAACATTTTCTGTATTTTGTAAGTTTTTAATTTCTCTTTTGATTTTTACAAGAGCTCACAACTAAAAATTTACCTCGAGTCTCAGATGAGACTTGGTCACGGACTTTTCAGCATTGCTGGGAGTGTATGAGTTTAGGGACTCGTGCATATTGAATAAATGTATTTAACATAGCAAGATAGATATGAGTCTTTTGGGGGCCGGAGCCAGAATGTTATGTTTTATATATAAAATGTCTCCCTGAAGTTCTCATGTTTGTTCGAGGTGACTGAATCATCAGAGTGCCATGCTCACCAATGGATTTATCCATTGGAGAGATCAATAACTGAATGTTCTATTAGGAGGAGGGGTCTCGCTGGAGGCTGGCCACTGGAAGCGGGACCTGAAAGAGTGTATTTTTGTTTCTGACTCCTCCCGTGTCTCTCTGCTGTCAGGATGCCATGGACTGAGCAGTCTTCCTTTGCCAGGCCCTTCCACCATGATATCTCTGTCTTCAATCCAAGTGATCATAGATTGAATCTTCTGAAAACCACAAGCAAAAGAGACCACTCTTTTACACTGTGGGTGTTTGGTATTGTGTCCTACTGTGGGAAAATGACTAGTATGGAAATGATGTAAAAAATAGAAACATTATATAGGTGTATGTGTGCAGAAAAACTATAATTTACTTCAGAAAGACATTGTAAAGTTAATTGTCACTGTTTTTAATTTTGTTTTCTGCCACTTTTGTGATTGGTGATTGTGTTAAATCAACTATTTCCTAACCACTTTTATTTTCAATAAAATATGAATGGAGACTGGAGGTGCAAGGAAGAGGTTCAGTTCAGATCTGAAGGAGTCTCGTGGGAGAATTCTCTCTTCTTTAGGGAGGTCACTACTAGGTCACACTATAAGGCATTTAGTTGAATGAATGAGACCCATTCACACATGAAATGCATTCTTCTTCACTTAAAATCTAGTGATTAAAACATTAAGATCATATAAAAATACCCACCCACACACAAACAACCAGAATAATGTTTGATCAAAAATCTGAAACTTTTAACCTCACAATGATCTTGATATAGGTCTTACAATTTTTTGGTTACATTGGCTCAATTAAACTCATAGAAAAAGAAAACTCATGATTAACTATAAGTATTATTCATTTATCATTTGTGGCTTAGCCAAGCTGCCATAAAATTAACAACTGCACAGTTCTTCCCATATTCTTTATTGTTTTTTCCAGGATAATGTTAGTCTTGCCTGGCTATCTCCAAGGTGGATTTATTGCATAATGGATCATAATGAATAAGGACTTGTAAATGAATATCTTCAGTTTTCATTTCTTACCAAGGTTCCAGCTGAAACGCTCTTGAATATTACCCTCCTGTCTTCCCCACCAAAGAGCGTTTTGAGACTTTAATTCCAACATGTTTAAAATGAGAAGCTTATTATTTTCTCCCTTTTTGATGACTTTCTTTAATTAGTGAAAATGCTAATTAATCTAGAATCTTAAAATCATCTCCAAATCCTCATCCTTTATCTCTTTGCTATTAAAGTTCAAATTTATTGTGTCATTCAACAATATTTAGTAAGCACTTTTTAGGTGTCATATAGTGTCCTACACAATGTAAATAAAATAACAAAGGAGAAGACAATAAACAAATAATTTTCCAGATAATTTATAATTACAATAATATGTGATAGATGCCATGAGGAAAATCAAGGTGGTAGAAGATTGTACAGGTGGGACCTGTATGAAAGCCAGGCAAGGCTGGAATCAGGAGACCTTGGAGTCAGCTAGGAATGGGAGGAAAAATGGTCTAGGTAGAGGGAATAAATGCAATGACCCTAGAACAAGATGAAATGATAAAGACATCTGTGTACTGTGAGTGAGAAACTTTTAATCTCACAATGACCTTGATATAGCTGTTACAATTGGCTCAATTAAATTCATAGAATAAAGAGAACTCATGATTAATTATAATATTTATTCATTTGCATTTGCCATGGGCCAACCTTGCCATTTAAGTACACAATAGGCAATAATTTTCCAGGATCAATAACAGTCACAAAATCATATATTCTGAAGCTCAGAGAGTACTAGGAAGAATAAATACGACGACTGTTGACACAAATGCCTAAGACGTGCAAGCTTTAGGTCCATAGATGAAGAAAATTCTGAATGAAGTCAGAAGGAGAAAAAAACTCACTTATGGAGAAAAAAAATCTCACTTATGGATACCAAATTTTGTTGAGAAACCCAGGTGTATTAGTTTCCTAGGGTGGGTGTAACAGAATATCAGATATTGGAGACTGGATAAGTGAAAAGCAGAAAAATTAATTTTTTCTCAGTTCTGGTGGTAGAACTTCGAAGTCAAGATGGCAGCCAGAGTAGGCGTGCTCTGAAGCATCCTTGGGAGTCCTCTGTTTGCTGCAGAGATGTTTTCCTCCATCATTATACATGTCCTGCCCCGTGTGTCTATTTGTCATCTTCATCTTACCGTCACTAGGAAAGACTTAGTCACTGAAATTAGGCACTACTTTAATTCGCTGTGGTCCCATCTTATTTTGAAACACTTGCTGAGATTCTAATTGCACGGAAATTCATATTTTCACATAATGGAGATTAGGAATGCATTTTTGGGGGGATGGAATTCAACCTGAAACACCTTGAAAGAATCCTGTAGAGTGAAAAGGCATGTTTTAGATATTTCAAGAAAAAGCCACCAACCTAAAATCATATCTCCAGTGAAATAATCCTTCAAAAGCGGGAGAAAAAAAAGTTTTCTGAAATGAGCAAGACCCAAAGAACTGAAAAAGTAAATTGTTATCAGTCCTATTGTTCACTAAATGCATATGAAAGTTCTTTAGGGTGAAGAACTGGTCTACATGGAGAAGAGAGGCACGCTTGACAAGGAATAAATGAAGGTAAAGTTTATATATGTAGAATCTTAACATCTAACAGATATGCCACATCCAAGAGGAGCCTAAAAATGATGAGCAAATGTCATGTGGGGTGCTGAATAGGCTCCTGGGCATAAAACAGGCATTCAAAGAAAAACACACAAAAATAAATACAGGCTTTAGTTAATGATGTTTATATCGGCTCTTTGATTTGAAAATATATCACATACTAATATAAAATGTTAATAGCAGTATCTCTTGTACCTTTTGGATTTTATTTACTCTTTAAGGTTCTTAAATTAGGGAGACAATATGATGTTTACACATGTGGGTCTAATTTATTTCACTTCTGAGTATGGTCTCTAGTTGCATCCATTTACCTATAAAAGCCTCAAGTTCATCTTTCTTTTTAGTTGAGTAGTACTCCATTGTATAAAAAAAAGGGAGAGAAATTGCTCAAAGGGAAACAACACTAGGATGAGGGAAAGGAGCAAAGAGATAAAGAAGGGAAAAAAATATATGTATGTACACAGGATAGCTGGGATAACTGTGCTGCTGATTTCTACAGGTCTGTTGAAAGGAACAGTCAATGCTTAATTTTTTTTCCTTTTAAATTTTTTTGACCAGTTGAGCATGCTTAAATCTGATAATCTGGACTACTAATTTGAAGACAATGACATACAGTATGACAACCATTGTTGAATTCCTATCATCTCGCTTAGTGAAACTTTGTATCATTTGTAATTTTTAATTATTTTTATTCTCTTTAAAATAAAAAAATGTTAATAACAGGAAAATTGAGTGTGGGATACATGAAAGTGCCCTGTAAAATATTCAAAACAGTCTGTTAATTGAAAATTACTCTTAAATGAAAAGTCTATTAAAATTTTTACATTAAACAAAAGAAGAATATTTTAAACTGCATTGATAATCTGAAAAGAAACGTTAAAAATTTGAGAAGTAAAAGTCTGAATGGAAGCAGGCTTCCCTGATTCACTGAGATTGGTTTGTCTGAGGAATCTGTGTTCAGGGAAGTTGTTCCTATTTCTGGGTGACACTTGCAGATTCTGTCTGCCCTGGGCAGCTTGTACAGCTACTTGCGTTGCTGTGTTTCCAGATTTAAGCCTTTGATGGTTCTTTACCTGAGCTAACTCTCAGAACTGTTTATGCTGAAGACAATCTTTTCTTTTTAATCCTGAAAACTTTTATCATGATAAAATAAAACAAGGAGGCAATTATGCATGAAATAATTTCATTCTTGACAAGAATATATCGCATGTTACAAAGTCTGAAATAAACAAGTTTATAATCCAGTTTCTTGAAAGATGAGATAACATATAACAATTCTAGCACTACATTGGATAGTCCTTTTTTTTGTGGTGTTCTCGAGAGAGTCAGTTCTGTAGGTCCCACCTCTGATCTCTGCTGAGTTGGTGTTCAAATCCTAAAACCCTCAGAACTTTAGATCTTTGGGAGAAAACTTCTTGTTTAAAATATAATTGTTTGTGATACATTCCTTTTTTTTCTTTCAGAACTACAGGGTACTTGTAGACCTTTTATATTTCTGCCTCAGTCTTAGAATTAACCATTCCTGCAATGAGCTCTGTTTTCCTTTATTGGCTAACATACTGGAAGCTAAGATCTAAGAGCTTTCAGTTGAAAGAGCAAGGAAATATTTATACATATACCAAGTTGTGTACATTGTGTTTAGGTAAATGGTTATGTACAAATATCCACATATAAGAAAATATTTAATATATCACAGTTTCATATCATGCTGTATCTACAGTGAGTTAAACATGAGTTCATACTAGTGGCTCCTCTCTGACCTTATACCACTCACTACATGACTCATTCTAGGTGATTCTCTCTCTGCTTATAAATTATTTCCTGCTCTAGCAACGGAAAACCTGTCTCACATAACCTACCATCCATTTACAGTTGTTCAGTCCCACCGTACGTCTACAATGGTTTCACAGTTGACCCATACCTGTGGAGTACAATTTATTAACGATGTACTGTGCTTACTTATATATAATATCCTGTGCCTTTAATCTTAAAAATTCCACTCACTTCCACAGTTACTCAGCTCAGCACCTTGCCTATCCTCTCAATGCGGATACTTCAAACATTTTTAATTCACTTAGCCTTCATATGTTCTGAACTCCACCTTGGAATCCTGCGGACTCTTAACTGTTTTTCAATTACTATTTTTATACTAGCATATGTGAAGATGCCAAAAAGCCTTACAGCTTTGACAAATGCATTATGTTATGTATCCACCTCAGTAGAATCAAACAAATATCTAAAATTTTCTTGTGTTTTATCTATTTAACCCAATCCTTCCTCTACATGTCCAGCAGTCACTTGTTAAAAATTCAAGTTGTGTACTGCACAGTGTAAATCTTTAAAATAATCATCTTACTCATATTTAGGAGTATTTATATATTTATTTATTTTTGAACGTCCTTTTTTTCAATAAAAATATAAGGATGAAGGGTATGATTATGACTTTCCTGGTAATATATTCCTTCCTCACAAATCACCCAAAACTCAGTAATTTAAGATGGTATTTTCTTTTCCTTTGTTGTTTCTTTCTCCCATAAATCTGTAATTGGGGCAAGGCTCAGTGAGGAAGCTCTACCTCTATTCTTCCACTATCTGATCTTCCGTTATCCTTTCCTTGAGGAGTCCACTTGCATAACGATGTCGTTCAATGAACTTCTTAGGAAATGTGTTCATTGTGATAAATATGTATTGACTACTTATTATGTGAAAAGCATTCGGTTAAGCCATGTGATGAATACAAAAATCCAAAGATAAAGAGTTTTTCTGGCCTCTAAGGAGTTTATAAATGTAGGACATTTTAATTTTGATGGAGATTTAAATGATAGAATACACAGCAGTGGCTGAAGCATGATAAAGAGTGCCTCTGTTACTTTACAATCTGGTATAAGTGACTCAGGATTGATATGGTGGATCCTCAGTATCAGAAACCCACACATCTCCTACCTGATTGCTTTAATGTCCCCTCATCAGAATGTTTCACAGCACTCATCACATTCTGCGTGACAACGTGCTCTGGGGAAGAGCAGAAGGAAGAAACATGTTACTCTCTTGGAAGTCATGGCATAAAATTGCTCACATCACTTTTATTTACATTCCTTTGCTTGATCCTTGTTACATGATCGCACCTACGAGGGAACAGGAGAAAGTAATGTTTACCTGTAATTAACTACAATACAATCAAAATTTACATTGCTATAGGTAATGAGAGGATTAATTCAAAACAGTTATACAACATTGAATAATGACTATGATTTGTGGAAGAATATGATACGATACTCATTATGAGACTGGTGTAAATAATTATTTGGCAATCAAAAAGAGAAATAAATTAATCCCCAATGTTATGATCAGGAAAACTTAGATACATTCTTCTGAATACTTAAGAATGGGTAGAAGTTTGAAAGACTAAACTCTGAACAGAGCCAGAAAGATGTAAAGTTGAATTTGGATGAGCAGAAACTCCATTCTAGTGTGGACAGGAATTAGCTGAAGACACAGACAGAAAGTCAGGTCAGCAGACAGCTGTAGATGACGTTGACTTTTAGGATACATTCTAGAATGAGATTTGTGAATGAGCATTGCTCCGCACATAATAGATTATTAATAAATATTAAATTTGTTGCTTTAAGTGGAGTTAGATTCAAGGCTACACTTACTAAATGTGATTACTTGCATAAAGAAGTGGCTGATATAGCCTGTACGTAGAAATTACTGCCTGTGTAGGAGGATGGTAGAGAAGAACACACTGAGTATTGTTAGTGAGTTAGTTGTGGTGTTCCAAGAAAAAAGTATGCGCTTGGAAAAAAGGAGGCAAGATTTAGAATATGTGAAAGGAAAACCACTGCTTAAAAACTGGACAGTTCACACTCAAGAATTTTCTCCAGTGTCCAGTTTTAACAAAACATTATAAGCTATCAAACAAGTAGGAAAATATGAAACATTCAAGGGGTTAAAAGAAATCAATAGAAAGTAATTCTTAGTACATTCAGTGTTGTATTTTGGCAGACAAAGACTTCAAAGCAGTGATTAAAAACATCTTAAAAGATGTAAAGAGGGACGCACTGAAAAATAGTAAGAAAATATGATATGACATTGAATTTAAAAAGTACACAACTTAATAAGGAAATAAAACCATAAAGAGAACCAAATGGAAATGCTGGACTCAGAAAATAATAACCAAGCTGAAAATCTCTCTACATGGACTCCACAAGGGATCTAAGATTGCATAAGAAAAATGAGTAACTTCAAGCCTAGGTCAACAGAAATTCTCCAATTTGAGGAACAGAGCCAGAAAGTATGAAGGAAAAGAAGATGATCTCAAAGTCACATAGAGAACATTAAACATATAACATTTAGACAATGGGGATCCAGAAAGTGAGAAAGAGACAGAAAATAAATATTTGCAAATGTAACAGTTCCAATTCATAGCAGAATGAGAAAGGCATTGGAAATAGATTTTAACAGTGAAACTTATGAAAAACACAGACAAGATGGACTATCACTAAGTTTTACAAAAAAGGAAAATATCTTGAAAATACCAGTGTCTTTTATAGGGTAAATACACATATTGACTCTTCACAAATATTCATATTTATTCTCTTTTTCTCAAGAACGTATCACCAATCTTTGTAGACAATGGTTATAGTTTTTTGTTGGCAGTGATTTCTAAATGCAAATGGTTATTGGTATTAAGAATTCACTAATTAGAGAAATTTTCTGAAGTAGTAAGTGAGAAGGCTAGATTCCAGCACTGCTAATGTTTTTTGTGAGTTAAAAGGTTTTTTTTTTTAAAAATTTAACTTTTTCAAATTAGTACATATTTGTCATATATATTGCTCACATTTTTCATAGGTAATTTGTACCTGTACATAATATATCTTAATTCTTTTTTTCTCTTTTCTCCTCCCTCCCTTAACCCTTCTATTTCTCCCTCACCCCCGTTTAAAGAAGCTTTATTTCCATTTTTTCTTCCCATTGTCCTTTTCCCCTTGTGCCTTTATTCCCTTCTCACCTCCGCACTGTTAATTTCTAATTTTTACTGGCTGTGCTAGTTATGACTCGTTTAGAGAACAGGAAGATACCAGTGGAAATGCTTAAGGGCTAAAACATTCTTCTACTTAATTACACATTTTCAACTTGTTACATGATTATGTATTATGATCTATCATCCAGGAGTGAGCCAAGGTTTCGAGAGAAGTACTTATATGTAGATGAAGAAAAAAATAAAAAGACTAAAAGCAAAGGAAAGAAAATGTACATGAATCAAAGAAAATGAGATAATTAAAAGACAGGTAATTCAGTTACCTATGAACAAAACTTTCCAGATACAATAATAATCTTTGATATCTATCACGAAGCCTATACAGATAAATTCACTGGATATACCCACTTTCTTAAAAATAATTGTCACTGTCAGTATTGGTTTTGTTGAAAAGACTCATGTTAATATATATGAAAAAGAAAATAATAATTAAATGTTATATCATTTTGTGTCCTTCTCAATTCAGGGAAGTAATGGTCAAACTCTTTGACAGCTAAAGTAGGTGCTCATGTGCCAGGTGGCAGGAATAAGACCTTAGCTCAGTCTCTTTCAAAATTTTTGCTAATGTCTAAAAGGTAAAAAATTCTGTTTACTCATTATCTCTAATTCAAGTTTGGCTTTGAATGCAACCACTTTATCTTCTGACTTTAACACAGTTGCATTCTCTCCTGAAGTGACAGAACTTATGGAGCAAGTTGAATATTCACATGAATAACCAAGTTCACCACCTTTTCTGTGTCACTGAAATGTGCTGCCAGTGCTGACTGATGTTCTGAAAGAAATAGCTAGAGTACCTCTCATAAGTCAAAGACTTGCCAGTGACCTTCCTTTAGAAAGCTGTCCCACTTCTGTGTATAAGAGAAGATACATGTGCTTTGTGTCTATCTCCTCACAGGGCTGTGTGAACAGGTATGAGTTAGGGGGATGCACTTTAATATTCTTTTTTTTTGTTTTTTTTGAGACAGGGTATCACCATGCAGTTCAAGCTGGCCTTGAGCTCACTTTGTAGCCCAGGCTGGTCTCAAACTCACAACGATTCACCTGCTTCAGCCTCCCAAGTGCTGAGATTACATACATGTGCCACCATGCCTAGCTTCTGATTGATAATTGTTATCCCCTCATGTAAAATGTTAAGTTCAGATGACAGTTTGGAGCTAGCCACCATTTCTCTATGGATGACAGAGTGTGCATACTCACATTCACAAGCAACTTCTTTGACCCTAGTAGTGAACCTAGTACGCTGTCCAATTGTGGCAGCCACTCCGTCTATGCAAATACCAAAGCGAAATGCCTTTCCTATATCTAATTCAGTTTCTGACATGTAATCATTCAAAGGCTTGAGTGGCTTTGTAGGTGTGGTGTCAGTTGGTGACAAAAGGACACATAACATACCCTCACCCACATCATCTTGAAAAATATATCACCTGAAAATGAGCATTGTTGCCAAAGTCCATAGACTCATCAACACGGACTGCATACCACTATGACCTACAAATTCTAACAATACTATCCAATGATTATCTCTGATAATGACCTCTGCGATTTCATCAATTGTTTAGTTATGGTGCTAGATTTAAGAGGAACACTTGTTACCTTTTGCAGGCTCTTCTAAAAGCTCATGACAAACGTCCTTCTTGGCAGGCCGGGTAAACTCTTTACCAGTAATAAAGGACTTCTCAGCTTTCGCAATGTGGCTAGCTGCTAAGGACAATGCTCTCAGCACAGGCATGTTTGATGGATGCTGGCCTTCGAGAATTGCTTCTTTGTGTTTACTTTTTTCTTTTGGAAATCTCCACAGGCTTTTCTGTTAATGCAGGGTGCTTGGTCTCCCTGTGGCCAAGCAGTTTCGAAGGTATCCCGGGTCATTCGCGGAGCCAGTTACACATTATACAGAGCTGGCCTGGAAAGGGCCAATCGCCTGTGGTGGTGAACTTGTAATTTGTGGGAACTTGGTGTTTTCTTTCAAGTGCAGCTGTCTTTTGTTGACAATCTCAGCATCTTCTGCTCTCTCCTCTTGGATTTTTCCTCCTTTTCAAAGAAGCTCTCTAGTAAAAGTTGCTTTTCCTCATTGTGGTTGGGGTTAGCTTGTGTGCTTAACAAAACTGTGATGATACAGTTGTGCTGTGTGGCAAAAGAAGTGCTGATTTAAATGGTAAACAAAGCAGTGGGTGGTGCGTATAGACTCAGTATCCCACTCTGACTCAAAACCTGTCCCAGATGCAGCTGTGCGATTGAGCACATCAACTCACTTCCTTCCATAAGCCGTCCACCACATGCAGCCGGTCACTTACCACTGCATGTAGGGTTTGATATGAGTCTTTGAGCAACTGATTTATTATGGTCTCTGAGTAATCTAACACCTCTGCAAGTTGTAGTCTGTACTTGCAGCCCCTCAACACGAGTATCACTGGCTCAAAACATCGTCATTGCTGTTACAGTCTCACGGGAACTTAGAGCCTGGATCCCTCAGGCATGCAGTGTAATGTAGGCTTGGTGCTCCTATGAGAATCTCATGCGGCCACAGATCAGAGAGAAGACACAATTCAAGCAGCAATGCCAGTAGCAGGAACAGCTTTAGATACTGATGACAAGTCCCTCATTCACGGACTATTCCTTATTAGTGGTATCATTCATCACTAGCATTTTAAAAGCATTTAATTAAAAACATCCAGCATTAACTGTCAATTGTTCTATTGAATGTGGGGTTTTCAGTATTTTTTTTCCTGAAAACATGATCGTTTATTACCTTTGTTTTTTAAGTGTGAAATCTCTTACACTTTCATGTATGGGCTACACACCTGCCAAGTGCAATCTGTGTAATTTTCCTTTTTGAGATAATTTTGTTCTAGAACAATGGAGAAATATGAAAAATGATTTGTGCATAGATGACCTGTTAGTTGTGATGAAGGCTTTGAAATGTTTGATCATCACAGAATATTTAGAGGATTTACTATACTCCCTATAGGTAATTTTTGGGGGGTCTTCAAAGTCTAAATTGCTCTTTTCTTAAAGGGCTCCTTCCAGCTTTGAAATTCAGTGACTCTAGTATTGATTTTTAAAAAGGTTGATATGTGGTGACTCTGTCTTAAACCCCATTCTAGGAGATATTACAATGGAAGTATCAGTGTGTGGTTATTCCCCAGCATGGGATCAAGAAGAACGACATATCATAAAGCTTCACTGCCTTTCCTACTATGCTTCCTGGAAAAAAAATAATCTCTCTATTATGTAGTGTGATGAACAATTTAAAATCATACTGTTTGCAAGCTTTCTGATTTGGAATTCTAAGCTGAGTTCATGCCTATAAATTGCCTTTAATATGTAAATGCCTTGAAGAAGTTTTTATGGAACATTCAATTTAGAGGGTGCATTTAATTCCATTTCTTAGAATAACACTCTGAGTTAGATTGAGTTTCCATCCTATAGAGCAAAATTAGTACACAAAGACTTTTCATCTATCCTAGCCTGGACATAGAGTAATAATGAAGCATGGATCTGCAGTTTTTCATAGAAGCTTTTTTGATGTAGGCACATGTCTAAAACGGGTAATTTATTAATGGCACCTGAGCATAAGGAGATTATAGCCCCGGAGGAAAGGAGAAGCTAAAATAAACAAAAAGTACAGTATAATCATTGCTATAATGTGAGTATAGGCAAAGGATAACCTAATTGTATTTAATCTAATTGTATAAGGGAATATATTAGTGAAAATTATCAAAAACTCTTTAAATAACCTATTAAGGAAGGAGTAGATATTTGTTAGTCTGTATCAGATGCTAACTTTTGGCAGGGATCATAGATTTCAAGGTATAGGGAAAAGCATGCTCAAAGTTTAGGAATATATGGAAGTTTGAAACATGTAAAGAATCTAGTAGTATTTATGAAATCATTAAATGGAGGTGGATTTCAGTGATGGTAGAAAAAGAGTTTGAAGATAGGAACGGACCCAGTAGTAAAAGATTTTGTGTATTTTCCTAAGAATTGTGTGCTTCAAATTTAGGAAGTAAGAGCTGGGAAGTTTTACAATAAATCAAAAAATAATATTTACTTTTTAGAAAACTTATGGGAACAATAGAAGGGGCAAGATCTAGTCATACTTTCCTTCACAAAGGTTAAGGAGTGTGGGAACTATGTTAAGCATTGTTATAAAACTTGACTTAAGCAAGGAAATAATAGAACGGCCAGGTCCCTACCTAGTACCGTGTAAGCTACTGGCATGCAGATAAATCATAAACATGTATCTTTTAGAAACTTAGAAGGAATGATGACAATGAGAAGCCCATTACCTAAAATGTTCAGGAAGAAAGTATATGAAAACTTTACTGTATACAGTGCAGTACTTGTTGCAGGTCTTACGGGTGATTATGATACTCAGGTTGTGATTATTGTTGAGATAAGAACCCTGAGCAAATATCAAGTTGGATCAATCTGAAATTCATTCTCGTACATCCCCCACTGAAGAAGATTGCTAAATTCCATTATACTGCAATTACATAAATAAAAAGTATTTTCACGATAATTCTTAAGACTTGTGTTGGAAAAGATTCTTATCTCCAGAAGTTACTGCATTTGTATGGGTCAGCAAATAAGGGCAGAAATAGTTGAAGTTTATATTTAATGATTTAAGTGAGCAATGACAAAGCCTCAGAGAGAAATCTGATCAGGTGAAATATGGGGTTTCATGGAAGAGAATATCTAGATCTGTGTGAACTGGTGATGATTACCATCAGCTATGAAGAATGTGACAAAGCTAAGGGGGTCGGGAATAGTGTGGAAAGAGCTACCACAAAAAAGTTTTCAGTTCAGAGGAAAGTCATTTCATGTGCTTCTCTGACCATTGATGAAAGGGGGAGTTGTGATTTAGAATAGAACTCCCATGTATTTAAAAAATGTTAATATATGTGTATCTTTATATGGGTTTTAAGTAATATGTTATAAAATTATAAAACATAGAGTTTTATAATGTGGATCTTATTTTTCCCAACTAAATCTTCGTTTTTGAAACAATTCCAGGGTTCTTTTTCACCAACTTAGCTGGATTAGTTAGCTTCTATAGCAACTGTACACAGAAAGTAAGAGACACCTCTTACATAATGAAATAAGAACAAGATCTACTCCTTCATGGTATAGGTGTGAATAGCCAACACTTCTTAAACTAAAGGTGTATTCATGTCTTGGAAATTAACTTCTTACAGTGTTTACTCAGTTTTCAAATGTCTGGGACCCAATTTTGTTTAAGCTCAGGATTTTTTAGCTTGAACTTGAGGTAAATTACATAATCTGGCTAAAGCTTTCTTCACAGTTAGAATAGAGAGAGAAACTTTTCTTTGTACAGGTGGATATGATAATCATTTGATATCTCAACTTCTGATTATTTAATAATAAAGACTGCATATGATCTCCATAAAGAAATACAATATACTGTCTGAAATAAAAAATACAGTTGTAACAAATGGGCTTCCTTTTCTCTGAATAAAGCTAAAAAAATCTGTGCACAATTATAAGAGAAGTCAATCTCATGATAGGAAGGAGGTGGATAACAACCATTAGCATTTGTCCAGTTTAAGAAACACCAGTGATCCAAATTCAACTATGTGGTGAACAGATTTCCAACGTGGCATTCATTTTTAACTGGTTTATCTAGTTGATAAACTGATATTTTTTATTAGCACTGTAATTTGGTTAATCATGAATAACTTAATTGAAGATCAAAATCTCTTAATGTGTTTCCACTCAAGTGATTTCAATAAATGTTTCAAAAATCAAAGCTTACATTTACAAATCAAAACACTAACAAGAAAGGATGAGCTATCTATCATCTTTCAAAATGCTATTTAGTGAGGTGGTTACTGGTTAGTGAAGTGTTCCTATTAAAAATAATACCTTAGTTCTGGGATGATGAAATGATGAAGAGAAAGAATAAAGCTGAAAAACCTTATTTTTGTGATTTCCAATCATTTGAACATATTGTCAGAAAAGAAAGCGATGACCAAAATTTTTCCATTGCTAGGGATGTTTGAAACATATGTGAATATTCACAGGATCTCAAAGAAATCTCAAGGTAGGCATGTCTAAAAGTCTGGGAAGACTATAATGAAATTAACATTGTCATTTTTAAATTATGTGCACTTCTTCTATTAATACTTTAGACATCTTGAGAGCTATGGCTTCATCTAACTTCATTTATAGTTCCTTTAGGACAAGAAATATACGAGGTATGTAATAAATATTTGTGAGCCATCATACTATTCACAATCAATTTCTTTTATACTAAATTTTTTTCTCAAAATAGAATGTTTTCTAATTGGATTACAGTGCAAATAATTCATCAAAATATCTCTATTTGGAATTTTAACAAGAAAATGATTTTTTCTGTCTCTATTAAAGCTTAATAGGAAGATGAAAGACAATATTTTTCAGCTCATATCAACAGGGTTCCCAGGTTATACATATTGACTATTTTCACATATACTGACTATTATTAAGATTTTAAAGAAAAGTATGGTTCAAAAATTTACAGTGCATGTGCTCACTTTGGCAGCACATACACTAAAAAATTTATAGTGCAGAATGGAAAAACCCTTAATTTTAAGGTTATAAAATCATGAAAGTCAGTTTTTCTCTGGAAACAAACTGATTTTTTATTATGAAGGTAATAAAATGTTTTGAAATCTTACCACCACGTGTGGTCTAATTTTTAGTGAGTACTGGGACTGAGATTGACTTTGGTTTTAAAAAATCATTTGAGGGTCTAAAATTAACATTCTTACCACGTTGCTTGTGTAAAATAGAGAATTGTGTATACAATATCATTACCTAAAACAGAAGTCCTGCTTTTTTCCTCTCTGGCAATAGTACATCTTTTGTTTAAGGCTGAAAAACATCACTAATGTTGGGCCAGCATCCCTAGTAGAAAGAGTAAACCCTTGGTTCTATAAAGTTTAATCTAACCCTTTCATCAATGCTTACTTTATCTTTGTTTTTATTTTCTACTATTTCTTAGGGAACAACAATTCATTAAGATGTCATAATCCATGCAGTTTTTTCGTTTTTCCTTTCTCATCATTAATTTCTTCACAATTGAAAACAGAAATTTTACTGAATTCTGATTAAGTAGATGTGGGAAAAAAATTAAACGCTTTGTCTTTTTTAAAATTTGAAACGTGTTAAAAGCTCAATGTCCAACAATACATTCTAAATGCTTTCCCATGTAACAGTAAAGACCTTTAAGTGGGATTTTAGCATGCTGCTTCAACTTTTGGGGGAATATCTGACCCTCCATGAAAATTTTAAAGAAAATAATTTTGAGTCAAATGCTGAATTTAAATAAACCTTCTTTGTATTTGACAAATATTTCAATATTATCTTTCTGTGAAAAAATGCTTGTGTTGTGTAGAAAGACAGTTCCGTGTTTTACCCTCATCAGCTTTAGTACAGGGTCATTTTTGGCTCAGTCAACTCACTTGTGGAAGTGGATAGAGCAACTAAGACTGTACTATAATTACATGTCTTGCTGCCAGAAGAGGTTTTTATTTTTAAGAGGACATTATTTTTCACTGCTGGCTAGAAGTAGATTTTTTTTAAGTGTCACATTTGTCCTGCAACCAGCTGTGCTACCTAGGTATCTGGTTTTCATTATCTTTGATGAGGATAGCACTGTTCAAATGCAAATAGGCTGATATTATAGTTCCGTACTCATGCTTATTATTGAATGTGACTAGATATAGGATAGAGCCCACATAACTTATCGTCTCTCAAAAGTGAATTCATATACGCAGAACAGTACTTTAAGCATAGACACAGAAAACCACCATTTCAAAATAATTACTTCAACAAAATACAACTAGAATTCTACGATTTTGAAATGTGTCATTTTTCCCCAAAGGAACCTCTGGGAACATTGCCCAAGTCAGACTTTTATTTCCTGAGACAAAATCTGAAATTTAGCAAAGATGAACTTCCTGCCATGCATATACATTATTATATAAAATATTAATAACATCACATCATTGCTAAAGTGTGGACTGATTCACTTAATATAAAATCATAAATGTCACATATACATATAATTATCTAAAAAATTAAGGACTTTCTATCATCTCTACAGTGTCTTAGAAAATTAGTTGACATTTTATGCAATCTTAAATTAGAAAAGAAAACGTCCTTAAAATTGAGTTTTCCCCAAAACATTTACTTATAAATTATTACAAGGTAGAGGAGAAAAAAATATCATTAGATGAAAAATAGATTTTATTCAGGAAAGGAAATATTCATGATCATTATTTCTGAACCTTACCAAAAGGTCTCCTCAGTTTTGCTGAGCTTACATAAGCAAAGATAGGCTATAAATAAGTAGATAGATAGTTTCATTGTTTTACTTATAAGAATGAATATACATAAGTGAAAGAATGAAACTAAGTATATATAGGTATATATCTTAATATATATCTAATATTTTAATGAGAGAGAGAGAAATGTATCCATGAGATAGAGAAAAACTTATATAAATATTTTAATACTAACACAAGATTAATACAAGATACCTTTGGTCTCTACAATTACAAGAGATGTTCCATGTGGTGGCCGTTAGCTCCCAGACACTTATTAGTCTGGTGAACTCTTGAAGTGTATATGTTTTTTGGTGGTCGATCTACCTATCTTTATCCTCATTACTCTGTATCAATAAATATACCCTTAAGCACTTTATAATATTCCAATGAAACCAATGTGAATAATTTCAATACCTTTAAGTTTAAGTGCTTCGGTGATACATAATATAAGATCTCATAGGTGAAACTACTCTAAAAGTGAATCCTTTGAAGCTTAATATTTGTGGTTGAGTTCCCAGAAAGGTTCAATTTCCACTAATCATTCCTCATGAAGACTATTGAAAATCATTAAATCTAAACACCAGCATTTATGGTTCTTTTGGGTTATAACTGACTCATCAGAGACAAAAGCTGAAATGTATAAATGTTCTAGTGAATCTAGGCAGCATTCTTATGGAATTTGTGATTTAAAATATATTCCTTACATTTTTGTTCTATATGAATAGTAAAGATTTTACAGTTCTACATATCCCATATCATCATTCTGCTCAGAAAAATTAAGTTATCCCTATAAATATATCAAAAATTTTCCTGATATTGAATTTATATTTATATTCAATATCATGTGCCCTTGCTGTCTTTATTATTTCATCCTTGACCGTGTTAACACAGAGATTATTATACATACTTAATTGTGTTTGTTTATTTGTTAACTTGTAAATGTTGTTCTTTTCATTATTATTTCCATTTCGTGGAATTTTTCTGAAAAATCAGCACCACGGATAGTTCTACCTGGTCAAACTCACTGTCCTCCGTTACTATAGAAGTCATTTTGATAACTTTACCTTTGAAGCCATACAAAAGACTTAGCTCTGGCTCCCCTGGAAAAGCCCACATTTCTTATTCTTATACAGAAGTTAAAATTCTTGGGAAGGAAATGTATCTGTCACATGGTGTCCCTGAGTTTCCTTGCATTCATTGAAGTGTCTCTTTTCTCAGGTTCTGAAATGCAGGAAGTAGGTTGGGTATCTATTGAATCCAAGTCCCTCATCTTTTTATACATGATTCTCTACACAACGCATGATTCTCTGCACTAAATCTTCCCTTTCTACATGCAGAGCATAACCTCCATGCTAGTCTCTGCTATTATTTTTAGAGACCTACAGTTTAGAAGTCTTTGTTAGCTAACTGGAAAATGCTACTATGTTTGTGTATGTTAGACATAACTAGATATATTTTTTCTGTTACAAGATAAAGACTTCACCTACACAATAATCCCTGTTTTCTTAATGTGTGCTTACACCTAACCTGATTCATCTACATCTGCAGTCAGTTCTGGATGACTCATCAACTCATTTATTCTCTCCTTCCTCCGTACTTTTCTCTTGCCCTTTTCTGTCTTATTGTTTATCAGTTTAAGTGGGACATATACTCAATCTGATGTTCACTCATTATTTTTCCCTTAGCTGTACTGTTAATAATCTCGGATTAGCCATTAGAGACAGATTTTGACCTTAAAAATTCTCTTCCTACAGATAAAACTTGTATAGATAAAATATTTTATTTTATTTTATTTTTTTATTTTAAAGATAAAAGGAGGGAAACATTAA
The DNA here is from genome assembly GCF_000276665.1 of Chinchilla lanigera. Classification (NCBI taxonomy): domain Eukaryota; kingdom Metazoa; phylum Chordata; class Mammalia; order Rodentia; family Chinchillidae; genus Chinchilla; species Chinchilla lanigera. Next base: position 19,431,076 of record NW_004955432.1, read on the forward strand.
CAGACATACAACATTTTACAACATATCACAAGCACAATACAGACAATACAGAGTTACAAACAAAGTGGTAGGGAATTAACAATGGTGGTTGTATTACATATTGATATCTTCAAAGTGGCTTCTCATGAAAACAGATATAGACATGCAATACTGGTCAACCAAAGACTCATTGACAGTTTCTTTCAGCATAGAAATAGAAGACAGAAGAACAACCATGTTAACTATCCTGTATATACATACATACAAAATTTCTCCTTCTTTCCCTTCTCTTTTCCCACATCCCAGAAGCCCTTTACTCTTCAGTGGTTTCCTATCATTTCACAGTGTCTATCATACCTCTGAGTTTAAATTAACTCTTTCAAGTTTTACACTAGTGACACAATGCGGTGCTTGCACATGTATGTTTGATTTATTTCACTTATGAGTATGGTCTCTAGTTGTGACCAGTTAAATATAAAGGCCTCGAGTTTTAGATAAAATATTTTAAAAATTCACATATTTTAGCCAGTATGACACAGGCAACATCAATGCTAGTTAAGACATAGAAAGTATTGTATATGCTTTATCATTGAATAACTTACAAACTAACCAAGATATAATGAAGCAAGCACATTGAGCAAATAACAATGTGAGGCAAAATAAGGACTCAGTATTTCTAAGAAATGCCCCATGCAAAATCCTTATTGAGAATGGAAATAATATATTTTTTCACTTGTTGAAGTGTCAGATGTCCTCACCTGTATGGAATTAATCAAACAGGCTTAATGCTCAAACTTTAAAGTCAAAGCCCACATGTATGGTTTCAGCAGCAGAAAGGAAAGACTGCAGTTCTGTTTTTACCTTCTTTTACCCTGTGTCCCTATTCTTTGACCCTAGGTCAATAAGACTGTTTTTTTTTTTTTTTTTTTGGTTTTTCTCTGGTACCGGGAACCGAACTCACAACCTTGCTCTTGCCAGGCAGGCGCTTTTGCCACTGAGCTAAATCCCCAGCCCCAATAAGAGTGTTAAAGTCAGGGCTTTTGCTCAGGTGAATCCAGTAGATACACAAACAAGAGGGAGAGAGAGGTTTAGCTCTTCTAAGAGTGAACTGAGACTTCTTCCTGTGTGTTTACGAATTAGGTGTGGAAAGCCTTCCCCTGAAGAGTCAGGGGCTTCTGTGATCCTTCTGCTCAGGTCCCTCCTCCCATGAGCCTCCACAGGAGCACTGTAAGTGCGCTCCTTTCTTGATGTGAACCGTGCACCTCAGACGTATTTTCAAAGAGCAACTTCATCTTCAAGTATTTTTATGAAAGATGTCTGTTTCACATTTACCCGTAGTGAACAAATGAAATTATATTGTATCTAGACAAGACGGGGCCTCTGAATTCTCTGCTTAAACAAGACTTTGTATGGTGATACCATGCCCTTTTATTATCGCTAACCAGTTTATGTTGACAGCTAAAATGGTTTATGGATTTCAACTCTTAAGAAAACCTTATATACGGAAATACTTATTAAAAACAGTAATGAGTTATACCATTGAAGTTGAACTTTTGGAAAAGATCATAGTAATTAACAGATGTGGTGATACCAAGCATTAAAGTTTGGGTCAGCAGATAGAACCTTAGTTCCGCACAGCAGCTAGGCTTCACCCGTCATATGCAAGACAAGGTATGAAAGTTATTTTTAACTATAGAGTGTCCTAAGATGCAGAGCACCGAAATTATTGTTTAGCACTACTGAGAATGTCTTTGTTAAGACAATGTTATTTAGAGGAAAGCAGAGTGGTGATACTGAAGACAGCTTCTTTATGGAAAGCTGTAGAATGCAGAATGGAATTAAAGGCCTAGAGAAAAGGATGGTCACGGCTGCATGGGCTAAACAGAACAGACTGTCAGCCCAGCTGGGGGACAGTGCGATAAATGGCCTGGATAAAAAATACGTTCAAAGAAGTGAGGCAATGTATCCCAAGTCTCTGATAAAAGAAACCTTTTCTCTAAAGAGGTTGTAAAAGATACCTTCGGTTGCTATGGCCAAACATAACAGAGCAAGCTAATGGAAAACCTATTAAATTGTTCACCACGCCAAATAACAGTCACAACATTAAAATACTTTGCACCGGGAAGGCGGTCCACTTTCATTTATTGCCTTGTGCAGTACTTTAACGACAACATAAGACAAGTCAGATTAGTTTGCAAGTTTTACTTAGAGACCAAAGCTTTAAATGTTAGCAAAACGTCCTAATATCACAAAAAATAGTTAAGAGATAAAGACGGAAGAGATTTGAACTCAGGCAATTTTAGTGTGGAGTATAGTTTTTTCATTATAAAACCAACTTTACTCTCCCATTTGCAAAACTAAGCAATACTATATAAAATAATGACTAATTCATCCCTTTATAACTAATATTGTTAGGGTAAAGCACTTAGTTTCTTAAGAGATAATGTTATATAAACAAGAATATACACCATTTTAAAAATTTTGTTTACCCCTAAGTTTAAGAAAAATTATTATTATTCTAGATTTAGGACATTAAAACTGAATTAAATATATAGGTGTAGTTAGGGCCATCTGATAATCATTATATGAAGTAGTCTTACTAATACTAAATATTATTATATAGATGGTGTGTTAAGCTCAAAATATTTTTAAGATTATGACCTAATTCTACACATTGCTTTTGTTTATCCATTTAAGTTCTGTAAGTTTTCTATTTTGCAAATACTCTAGAACTTCCCAAACCATTCACTTTTGATGGATAACTAAGTTATTTTCAATATTTCTATTTTACTAACCATACTGTTCCATACCTTACTGTCACATACAAAGACTACTGACCACAAAATTTTTGTGTTGTCAACATACACAAGGACATATATGCCAAGAGGTGGAATTCTTGAGTCCTAGAATGTGATCACCTTAATATACTGGATTTTTCCAGATTACTCACCATATCCACTCTATTTCTACACTCACTAGCTATAAACAAGTGTCTCCTTTTCCCCTATATTTTAACCAATACCTCCTAGTTTTAGACTTCTGTTTTTTTTTTTAATACCAACATGATGCAGTCCATTGTACAGTTTGCATTTTCCTGATGAGTGATGTGATCAAGAAATGCTTCTTGTATTTGTTAGGAGGAAAATTTTCACAGTCGCAGATTCTCATGGTTTTTAGCAACCTGCAAGTGAGATACTGACCGCTTTTTGTTTGGGGTTATCATCTAAAGAATATTTGTGAAGGTTGGTCTTCGAAGATAGAAACACCATCTCTGAAGACAGACTTTCGGGAAATGGAGAGGGAGGTGGGAGAGAGGAGAGGCTAGGGACGGGGAGGGGAGGGACTGAAAAGTCTGTCACCGACTGTATTCATGTATTGCTCCGGATACCTCAAATGTCTCAGATACTGCGACCATAACAGCATCAGTGTCACACATTATCCTGCTGCAGGCATGACCAAAGTGTTTCCCCCTCTGTCACTTTAGCACTTGCAAACCAACACAGATTTATACGCAGATTGCAAGGCCTCCAACATATGTTTTTAACACTCCCTGGGAGTCTTGAAACTTCCCTGCTGGTGAAACTAGTGAAAAGTTCAGTGTTTAGTACAAGTGCCTCTAATCTCTGGTATTGAAAACTTTCAAAAACAGATGACACTGTGTCAGTTTGCAAGCCAGATGACTCGGTCTCAGTGCTTTGAACTACAATATTATCACATCTCAGCCAATAGCAGTGGCTGAGAAAACCTAAGAAAATTCAGGTCTTCTTGTGAACTCATTTTGTGAGAGCAGATTCAACATGCTTGGTTCCTCCGGTAGTCAAGAAAAACTGGTCTTTCCAGCCTTTGCCACACAAGCGGGGTCTATGCTTTATTTGGAAGTTTGGCATTTGGAGATCCTACGTACCTCCTCTGGCTATTCTACTTGGTGCTTTATATCTGCTAACACACAAATCAGCATCCTTCCCGTGGTGCACAAACCACAAGGCACATTGGGAGCCATCTTGTACTTTGCTTCACGCTCTTTAATTAGAACGCTCACAACCTAATGACTTTCTGAACTATGGGTTTGTGACTGTTGATTTTGCTGATTAGAATCTTGGATGAAGAGAGGCAGACCTCAACCTTAGGTACCTCAGAGGTACCTCTTAAGGTGTGAAATCTAGTATCTTCCTGACATGCCCGTAAGGGTCAACTATTTTTCCATGTGATACTTAGGAGTTGAAAGCAGGACCATCCTACTGAGCTATATACATCTTACACTCTGTTTTGCATCTTTTTAATGTTTTTTGAGACAAGGTCTTGATAAATAACTAAATTGCTCAAGGTGGTCTTGAGTGTCTAGAGTGCTTGGATTACAGGCATATGCAGTTCATTCCTTTTGTAAAGAAAATATTAGCTTTGCACAAGGTTCTTGTTGAAATCAAATACCTGAGCTATGGAGGCCTTGTCACTCTCTTGCAATATGTCACCCTTTTGGGGTGAGTCAACTTCAATCCATCAACTAAAGTGTGGGAAGTGTCCAAGACCCTTTGTTTGGAATGGAAATTGTATAATCAAGAATACAGCTGGACCACTCTCTTGGCTTCACATGAAAGGGTTAATTATTCCTTTAAGGGAAGCGTCATTCCCCACTCAACCACCTGAAGTAAGACCAACAGCTCAGCGGAGCCACCACTTGACAGTGGTCTTCCATGACTTTCTGAGTCTGGTTCACTGATGCTTCAGCTAAGCTGAAATACAGTGTTATTCGCAGGACTGCTGTGACTGCTGCCATATAATCTCAATGGCAGTTAAAAATAGAAGTAGCTATTTCACTATGTGGACAGAATTCAAGCTAGTTCTCACAGATCTAGCAACTATTTCCCCTGACAAGTTTTATTACATATTTACAGATTCCTTAGCTTTCCCCAGTGGCTTAGCTATTTGATCTGCCTCCCATTTTTAGGGCCATTTGTCTGCTTGTATTTCAGAGAGATATTTACTGTCTTTTACTCCCAGACTACCTTTTCATGGATATTTGTTTTAGTGAACACACTTGGAAATAGAGATACTGTCTTTCTCTGGAGCAAAATTCAGATTTGTTTACTTTCAATCTAGTAAAAGTAATATCCCCACCAGAGCCATGGGTTAGCATGCTTTGTAACCTTTATATAAGATTCAGGTTTCCTGCTTCAGGACTGCCTTCTTATAATACAACTCAATCCACGTACAGGTATTATTTGGATCTGTTCACATGCACTGTGAGAACTGGGCACACAAGAAACTGGTATAAGAAAATACTGATGCTTTGGTAGCTGCTATTACTGTGAGCAATAAACTGTCCCTTACCTCTGATTCAGGAGTTTCATGTCTTTTGCCAACATCTGTGAAGCTCTGGCGAGCAAACTAATTAGCTTGCTGGTGAGATAGTAGCTCAAGTCCTTGAGACTTCATAATAATTAGGTTTACAAAAATTTCTTTGGCTGTCAATTTTGCTGAAGAAATTTTGTTTTTGAAAATAATAAAATTTACTTACAATTTCAAATTTTGCATATGAATTCTGTGGTACCAGTGTCACAGGACATATAATTCTTATTCAGTGCATAATTATTTTTTCTATATTTTTAATATCAATTATTTATTACTTTTTCTTTTTAAATCCTATCACAGATAAGTTGGTATTTTCACAAAACTAGCATTTGTTCTGGAGTCTTTCTATTGTTTCTTTTTAACTATTATCACACTCATAAGTTTTATCATTTTTCTTCCTTTAAATATATATCCTCTAGTATTTTGAGATATTTGTTTATTTTTACTTCAGTGTTTTTTGTTTTATAAATATTGCGTTTGATAAAATTCATTGCTAAGAATTATTAGATGCATTCAATACAATTTAATAAACAATATTTTCATTATCATTCACTTTTAATATTCTGTATTTGCTTCTGTGATTACTTCTTCAATTAGTCACTTTCTAGTCACTGAGGCAAAATTGCTGACATTCACAAGTTAAAGAAAGAGGGATTCATTTTGTCTTGTGGCTTTGAGGGTTCATCCCATTGTTAGATGGCTATCTAACAGACCAAGTCCAAAGTCTCCTCTGAGTCTCATTGTTAGAAACATCATGGCAGAAGGACATGGCAGAAGAAAGATGTTCAAGAAAAGAGGGAGAAAGAGACAAGCAAGGTCAGAAAATATATCCACCCAGGTCATACCCAAGGGGTTCCCTTCTTCCAACTAGACTTGACCTTCCATTATCACTTTTAGAGGTGAACTCCTTGATAGATTAATTCACTGATGAGTATTAATCCACTGATAGTGATCTAATCTTCTAAAAGCCTCACCTCTGAACACATGAGTTCTTTGGGAAACATTTTGGAATTACATCACAACATTGTGCCCCTGACTTCAAAAGACTCATACTCATCCAATTGTGCTAAGTAAATTTAGTCCACATAAAAGAATTGCCAAAGTCTTAACAGTTTCAGCATTGATGAAAAGACCAAGTCCAAAGTCTCCTCTGAGCCTCAAGACAAACTTTTAGTTAGGAGACCCCATAAAAATTCTAAAAATAAATTATATACTTCCAATATACCATGGCCCAGGGTATACACTTCAATTCCAAAAGGAAAGAAGAGAGGGATATAGAAGAATCAGATCCCCCACAAAAGACTGAAATCCAGTCCAGTAAACACTACATCTTGTATTGTTTTGTTTTGGGTTTTTGGTTTTTTTCCAGGACCGGGAACTGAACTCACAACATTGCACTTGCCAGGCAGGCACTATGCCACTGAGCTAAACCCCCAGCCCCAACACTACATCTTGTAGCTCCACATGTAGTACCAGGGAATTTGGTGGTGAGACATGAACTCCAAAGGATATGTACAGTTCTGCCCCTGTGGACTTGCTGTTTGCAGCTCACGTGATCTCTTTTGGGCTAGTTCTGTAGCTTTCCTTGGCAGACACATGATGTTTCCCGGATTTTCAACTTCCTAGAGTCTCCGTTGCATTTTCCCTTCAAACTCAAAGTTTCATGCATAACATTTTCAGAAGCAAACTTCTTGGCCTCACAGGCCTTCTTTCAAAATATAGGTGGAAGCTTTCATGACCCCACAACTCTTGCATTCTACATGCTTGAAAAACCAGCACCATAAGGATGATGACAAAGTCTGCTGCCAGTTTGAGCAGTTTCCAGGGCCCCTTGGATTGTAGCTAATGCAGGTGCCTGGATGGCTGAACTCAGAGATACATTTCCATATGTGGCATTGAGTGACTAGGGGGCTCTGGAGATCCTTTCTCAAAGCAAAGTCTTTTAAAGGAGTTCATCCTTTCCATTCATGAGCCTGTGATAAGTGATCTGGCCAATCCCTGAGATGCCCTCAGGTTATGCATTCTACTGTCTCAGTGCAAAGCACACGCCTACTTTTTATTGGCACTAATATTTTCCGCAGCATTCTTCTTGCCCCCCACTACACCTGCTTCTTTTCTGATTGAGTTGCAAAATTTTCTCACCTTTCAACTCTGTTTTACTTCTGGTTCTCTTTGTGAATGTGGTTAAAAGCAGTCAGCTGTACTCATGCCTCAGCCAGAATGTTGTATTGCACTGAAATTTTCTCTGTCAGATTAACTCGTCTATTGTCTTTAAGTTCAAACTCATATGAGGTCTTAGGACAAGATCTTTGCCAGAATATGATACCCATGACATCTAGTCAGTTTCCCAGTAGAGTCCATATGAAACTTCATGAACTTGGCCTTTACTGTGGGACCCTACCTTATCAGAATTATGGTCTTCTATGCTTTGACTAGAACTGCCCATTTAAGCTTGGTCAATAGTTTTCTAGGTGTTCTCCAGCCTCATGTCCAAAGATTTTCATACTCCTTCCACAAACTAGCTCCAAAGGCTTCAGAACCACACGATCAGGTACAGTTACAGCAACAACCCATTTTTGGCACCAGTTTTCAGCATTATTTACTTTAGAATAGCTGAGGAAAATTACCAAACATCTGTAACAGTGGAGATGTTTATTTTGGCTCAGGATTTCAATGGGTTCAGTTCATGGAGGACTAGCTACAAGGCAGAAACCTTATAGTAGAAGGGAATGGCTGAGAAAAGTTGTACTGTACAACCCACAGTGGCCAGGAAAGCAGAGAGTCAGAGATGTAGCTGGGGACAAAAATACACACTTCCACCTCACGCTCAAGGGACCCACCTTATTCGGTCAGGCCTCACCTCCCAACAGCACTTTAAACTGTTGACTAATGAATAGACTAATTCAGTGATGAGTATAGTACCCCCATGATCTTATCATTTTCTGTAATCCTCACTTTTGAATATATGAAACTTTTGGAAGCCATGTTAGACACATGCAATGACATTTCTCAAGCTGATGATCACTTAGAAAGGAATTTTAAACTTTGAAATGTATAGAAATTAAACTCCTTATAGATGACTTCTAGCTTAATGACATTATGTTCAGAGCAGCATTGATATATTAGTTCTGGAGGTTTATTAAAGTGTTCTTTATGAGTTGACTAAAGATAATGTTTACAAATATTCCAAGTGTATTTATATAACACATATTTCTTATATTTGTTGGGTATTTTGTTATGTATATATATATTAGCATATATATATGAGCACAGTTATTAATTTTGTTGAACAAAGTTGTATAACATTATTCATCTTGTGTGCTTGAATTATCTTCTGAGAAAATAAGGTGAAATAAGGTACCATGATAATGGATTTGTAAATTTCTCCAAATCATTTTAACAATTTTCACTACCCAGATGTTGAAAATACTTTGCTTAGTATGTATATGGTTTATATTTCTTCCTTATGCTTGCTCCTATTATTAATATTATGCATTGTCCCTACTTTTCTACTTTTCCCTATTTTTTCTATCTTACATTCAATATTCTGGAATTTTTGTTTTGCTATAGATGTTTTGGACTTTTTCCATTCATTTACTTTCAGTCCCTTATTTTTAAAAAAATTTTAAAGTTTTAGTAAGTAGTATCAAACTAAATTTTGTTCCCCCACACTTTTGATAGTCTTTGACTCTTAATAACAAATTTAAAGCATTCTCATTTCTCATGGTTATTTATATATTGGAATTTATTTCAACAACTACTTTGTGAAATCTTTTGGTGATGATTATTCTTTGCTGTCTACTCCCTCTTTTCTGCTTAATGTTGGATTGATAAAATTTTTTGTTTCTTCATTTCTCTCTGTGAAGTTTTGAAAATTATATATTTCTAAACAGTTAGCGATTATCTTTAAAATGTCAACATAAGTGCTTATATGTTTTTGAACAATTATTAGAGTTAAGTAGTATTTCTTCTCCTCAGATATCAGCAATGATCCTGAAATGTTTAAAAATTAAATACCGAATTCCTTTGTACTTATCTTCTTACATTTTTGTTTCTTTTGTTTTTAAAAATTACAAAAAGTAATATTTATTATTTGAACAATAAATATCTTTATTATATCATATAGTTTATATATGGTTTCATTTTACTTTTTGTTGAAGTTTATTCTTTGAAAGATTTTTTAGCTGAGGGTCTGTGAATGATAAGTAGTTTGGCACTTTATTTCTAAATAGGTTAATTTTTCCTCACAATTGAGTGATAATTTGTCATTGTTTTAAATTTTGAGTTGATTTTATTTTTATTTATATTTTGTACTGAGAAGTATTTTATATTTCTTTAGTATAATTGTTTCATTGTAATTTTACTTTGACTAAGGTTAAGTCAATAATATTGCAATAGGGGCTGGGGATTTAGCTCAGCGGCAAAAGCGCCTGCCTGGCAAGCGCAAGGTCATGAGTTCGGTTCCCAGTACCGGAGAAAA
>NW_004955432.1:19440983-19477130 GCF_000276665.1 Chinchilla lanigera
TATTTTGTACTGAGAAGTATTTTATATTTCTTTAGTATAATTGTTTCATTGTAATTTTACTTTGAGTAAAGGTTAAGTCAATAATATTGCAATAGTGGAATTCATGAAATACATGGTTTTAAAGACCAAAGAATTTCACAAGAAGTCATAGGTTAAGCCAGTATTTGGAACCAGAGTTTTGAATCCTACCTACTATTTTTTCTTGCTTTTTTTTTTTTTTTCTGATTTTGTGTTTAATTGCTACATAATAAATGTTCATGCTTATGGGGTCACCTTACTCTTTGTTTTTTTGAGTTAAGAGAGTTGCATTAAAGCTTGAGGTTTCACCTACATTGGTCAGGCAATTGCTATCAATTATAGAAGTACAAACTTCTGGACAACCTTGCTTCTTTCTGTATTCTAAATTCCCCAGCTTACAGATCTTACTGAATTTCTGTTCTATGTCTTAACTACAGAGATGCTTATCTTTTAATTGACTTTAGTTATGTCGTTCAATTCTCTGCTGTTCTGATTTACCCATCGTTGCTATGTGATTATAGAAGAAGGGGCTATCAAACTATAAACCTCGTAAATTCTTTGAACAGAAGCTGCCTTGTCTATGTCTCTTATACAATGAGGACGTGATTAAAATAATTATAGTCAATTTTGAACATAAAGGAAAACAAATGATGAAAGAGAAGTTCAAGGAGCTTTGTGACTACTCAATAAGATTAAAGTCCATAAACAAGTCTGCTGGTGGAAATATAGAAGGTATTATTGAGCAGCTTCCCTATTCTGTCTTTTCTACCTGTACTCCAGTTGGGTGCGATGACACAGGATGGAGTGAGGGAAGCAGGAGGCATAGCTAATTGGCATGTATTAACCACAAGACTCTGAGCATGAAGGTTTTTGGTCAGAGGCTGCCTTTCTGAAACACACACCACCTGCCTGTGTGTGCACGACCCCTGCTAATGCAGAAGGAACTTGGAGGAACAATCTTGGTAACAGTTCCATAAAGAAGGCCTCCCAGGATGCAAGCAAAAACATGTTGGAAGGATGTTCCCTGAAAAATAAATTAAGAGCAAACAGAGATTATGACAAGGAAAAATGAGTGCCTACATAGATCCGAGGATAATTTTATAGTGCAGAAACAGACTGAGATGCTGAAAACTTGGACAGGAACATTCACAGTGGGGAACTTCTAAAGAATCTTTGATTTCTGGAGCTAGTTTCCATACCTAGGTGTAGGTGGATTTACCATCTTCTGCTTCCTTATTGCAATTCCTAAGAAATTAACCTGATTGCTTTTTATTTTAATCCTCTCATTTCCAGCACCTTCCAATACCCACCTCGGCAAGCCCTCTCTGTATAAGTTGGTTGTGCAGTAGTACATATGCTTCAAGACAAACATTTCTGACTGAAACCAAAACAAAGATCATGTGTTTTCATTTCTAAAGGCTTTTGTTACGAACTGCAGTGCACAACATGGGACAAAGAAAATGATAAAAGTGGGAAAGTTACTAAAAATTCTTACAATAATTCTTGACCCTTAATTCCTTGTTTACCTCTCTTTATAAATCGTAGTAAAACATAATAAGAAGGAGAAAGAACTCAGCTTTTTGAGTCAGATAGACCTGGGCTCAGACCAGGGCTCCACTACTATGACCTCACCAGAAGTCAGTAAATTTTCATTTTCTCATTTTCAAAGTGAGTGTGAAACACCTATTTCATAAGGTCAATGTGAAGATGAAATAAAATAATGAATATATGTGATAACTAATCTTTTTAAAAATTTTTATTAGTAGCATTAATACTATTCCCACCCATTTAATCTGATTTAATCTCAGCACAGGTCAGGAGAGTATTTTTCTCTAAAAGGCGTTCATTCTAGAAAAGTGAATCATGGCCTAATTGTAGGCTTCCACTTTGTCTCTGAGGACCTCCAAAGTCACTTAATCCTATTTCTACATGGCCTTTAAAGGACCAGCGACAAAGGCTTGTCAACAACAATTTCTTCATTGATAGCATGTACCAAAGGACTGACAGAGTAGATGCCTAATGTGTTTCAAAATTATTACAGCTCAAACGTTGGTGTAGATATTAGATGACAGGTTAATGACACGTCAGATTCTGAAATTCCCTGGACCTGCTCCTTATCCTCCTTATGGAAGGATATTACTGGCTCCTCCTGGTGGAAAACCTTGCTGGCTGTAACCATAATTATCCTGTTGATTTTATTAGTTGGCCCATGCTTACTTGTTTCTGGCCTTGTCATGTCCAGAATTAAAGTGGTATGTCCATCTAAGAGAAGAGCACCTGGTGCCTACTGAGTGCCTTTCGATGGACTCTCTGGGAAGTATCTCTGCTGATCGCAACTACAACCCTCTTCAGCTGGAAGTAGACAGAATGGTCTCTGACCCTTATGCCCTCACTGAAGTTAGGGGTGCTTCTTCAGAGGGAGGAATATTACAGAAAGCCAAGCTAGGAGAAATATTGTAGGCAGTCAGGCAGGGCTGGGCCCTGGAAAGGCCAGTGCAGAAGACAATTATGTCTGGAAGCACATTCACTGAAGGCCAGCCTTCAAGCAAAAGATCTTCTCACCCATGTACTTCCCCTAGAGATAAACAGCAATGATTGATATTCTAAGCAGGCATCCATCACCTTGGGGTAGAGCCCCAAACCTCCTTACCCACCCCTTCCAGGAAAGTCCTTGTCTGCCCATGTGTGCTTGCTATGTGACTTGTTTCCTCATTTGATCCCCATTTAATCAATATTACCCAAGGGAATATACTTGTAACCTTAGTTGTTGACCATAGTTTTGTCCGACCTCACACCCACTGTATGATCTACCATTGGATCAATGTTACCTAAGCGACCATGCTTGTAATTTTATTGATTGGTTGTAGTTCTGTCTCACCTTAAGCCCACCTCACCTGATGGCTTTGCACAATAAATCACCCTTGAGAAGCAGGGTTGGTGGGAAATCCACTTTCCAGGTCCCCTCCATCCCTCTAAGGCAGACAGAAGCTTTCTCTCAGTAAATTCTTCCCACTCTAAAAAAAATTTGGCGTGAGGCTTTAGATCTGGAAAATCCCCCAAAGCGACATGTGCTCAGAGGTGGGGATTTTGGAAGGATTGTGCCTCCTGGCGGCACTGCACTTGTCAGTGGATCGATCCCATGAGGGGCACATGGCTAAATGTGCCATTAGGAGGTCAGTCCTGGTTAGAGGTGGGTCATGGGGGTACCTGGGACAGATGAGCTCTTTTCTCTGGGCACTCCCTTCTTAAAGCTTCCTGCATGCTGTGGGTTGAGCAGCTTCCACCACCAGGCCCTCCAGCACACCGTTCCTGCCTTAGAGCCAGCCAAACATGGACTGGAATTGGAAAATTAAGGCTACAAGATGCCATTTCTCCTTTAGGTTGTGGGTGTCAGACATTTTGTCCCTGCAATAGAAAAGTCAACAAACCCTGTAGATACACACTACAGAGTCCTGTTCTTGCATCGTCAGGCTTGCATTATATGTGTGGCTTCTTAGAGGAATACTCTTGAAAACCTTTCCTTAAAATCCTTTGTGCTGGAAAATGAGGCTTTGAGATCGTGGGTAGCAAGACACGTCAGTTTTATTCACTGTACTCTAGGGAGAATTCGCCTCTAAGGGAATTTTTAAAGGTGATAATTCTAAGAGCTGATGCACTTCCTGGGACGTGGCCTGCATGCCTTGACCTCAGCCCGTGCTGCAACCTTGTGAGGAAGGAGCAGAAGAGAAGTGGGGACTTGAGTTCTTCTCATCACACACTCGCTGTATTTGTGTCTGACCTGGTTCAGGCAACTTGGGCTTTTCCCCGCTTTGCCTTCTAGTCTAACCTTGAAATTTGGTGGAAAGGTTTTATAAGCACATATTGTCATTTTAAAATTTGTTGCTTAAAAGTTACTGAACAGGGGCTGGGGATTTAGCTCAGCGGCAAAGCGTCTGCCTGGCAAGCGCAAGGTCGTGAGTTCGGTTCCCGGTACCGGAGAAAAACCAAAACTAAAAGTTACTGAACATTTTACTAAGAGGTGACTTAGTTTTTTTTGTTTTTGTTTTTGTTTTTGTTTTGTCTTTTTGAGACAGGGTCTCTTTATCCAGTTCAAGCTGGCCTTGAGCTCACTTTGTAGCCAAGGCTGGTCTCAAACTGGCAATAATCCTACCTTAGCCTCCTGAGTGCTGGGATTACAGGTGTGCACCACCATGCCCAGCCAAATTTTAAGTTTACAGCATATACTGACTTAGTTTAAGAATTATAGACAGAGCTTGAAATAATAATCACAATTTTTGAGATAAAAATGAATTTGAGAATGAAACTTTTTCATTTTAACTATTATCTATTTTCCATATCACATAATATTGGGGAAACAAATTATTAGACAGTAAGAAAGTAATTGGATTTGTCTTATGTGGTCTTGGGATGATATAAAAATAATTTAATTAGCATGTTTATAAACAATTTTACAATATAGAAGTGATGTGCTCCTTGTTACATAGCTTGTGATATGCTTAAAAATTGTTTTTGGAGATAGAATCTCACTATGTAATTAATGCAGGCCTTGAACTTACTATGCAGACCAGACAGACCTCAAACTAGTGGCAATCCTCCTGCTTTAGCTTCCCTAGTGCAGGGATTACAAGCATGTACCACTGTACCCAGTGCTTACAAATTTTTAATATCTGGTTAATATCTGGTTCTGGCAGTGAGAGAAATTCTATAGCATTTGCCAATTCCTATGGTATAAATACTTCCAGAATGGATGAATATAACTGGCTCTTAAAAGTTATTAAAATTTAATGATCAGCTCTTAGGAACTAAACATACCAACAAAAGTAATTTTATGTATTTCTATGAGGTAATATAAGTTTATGAAGATGTCTTACTTGGTAATGATTTCTTTTAATTTTAAAAATTAAAAACTCAAAAAACAACAGTGAAGGCAAAAACAAAACAACATAAAAACAACAAAAATGATACACGACCTCAAAATACAAGGACAGAAATTTACAATGGTTGCTATATTACATACTGCAAAGATATGTTTGAATAATGACCTATAGGTAAAATAGATTTAAAGTTTTGTGAAATCCTTGATAAAGTTACTAAAACTTAAAATAAATTCTTAAATGTACTTTCCAGGTATCATGTTTTTGTTACTATTCTTTTTAATACTGAGAAAGAGAATGTTCTTGTTTTTTTTTTTGGCCTTACTATGGACTTATTACTTATTCCAAAAATGATTCTAGCACAGAGATAAATTTTTGAAAGGTTAAAAGATATTTTGTCTTTAAAAGTAATTTGCTCACTTTTATGGCTTGGATCTATAAGGACCCCAGAATTCCTTGTGTTAAAGACTTGCACCCCTACAAGGCCCTAAGGAAGTGGCGGACTTCTGAGGCTGTGGGGTCTAGTGGCAGTGCCTTAGGCAGTTCGGGATGTGCTGTTGAAGCAGAAAACGGATCCCAATCCCTTCTCAGCCCTACCGTGCATGCTCACCTGATGTACTATTACCAGTTCAAAGCAGCAGAGCCAACTAGTCTTGGCTTGAAACCTAGAAAACATAAGCCAAAATGAACTCTTTTCCTTGAGAAGCTGATTATCTCACATACTTGTTATAGTACCAGAAAGTTGACCATCACTGTTGCTTTCATACAACTTTGCTATTCTGAAATATTAGGAAAAAAGTCTTTCTATTTTTCTTCTCTCAGGGCTGACAAAGTTTGGAATGTCACGACTTCTTATGACTTCTTAGACTAGTCTAGCTCTTGTCATATTGGTTCTCTAGGGAGTTTAGCACATGCATGTGTGCTTGTGTGTGTGTTTGTGTATGTGTGTGTACTGGCTTTAATTCTGGGCCTCATGCATGCTCCAGGAAATACTTTACCACAGAGATACACCCATTGTCCTGGATGACAGAATTTTAAGGGAGTGAATGAACTCAGTGTTTTCAGACGTGTTTATGGTTGACTTGCACCTCCCTAATTTGTGCAAAAAATCAATAGTAGTACCTGATTAGGGAGTGAATGCAGAAGTGATCATTATCATTCTTTAGAACTTACTCAAGCCTGTTCACTCCTAAAAACTACAGACTATTTCCCCACAATTCTTAAGCCAATGAGAAATGGATTTAGTAATAATGGGTCCGAGGTACACTTGCCGGTGGAACATAGAAGGAATAGTCAATTTGTCTCAGCATTGCAGGGTTAGTTTCCTAACTGTTGTTCTACTTCCTCATCCCCACACATTTTTCCATCCTTTGCTTCCCACTTCCTTTCTTCTTATCTGTCTTCTCCTGTCAAACCATAAACCCTGGAATATCATATAATCCTTCTTGGTGCTCCTTTATGAGCTCTTCCAGGTTCTGGAAGTTTCCTGCTTGTATCACGCTCTGCGGCTTCTAGACTTTTGCATGTTTTGTTCCTTCTTTCTGGTAACAGTTATCCTTCCTTCTTGCTTGGTTAATTTTAGCTACCTGTTGTTTCTTAGTTTAGGCATTTAGAGTGGGCAGTTTGACTCTGTAATTCCGGATCTTTTGCTTCTACTGAGTATTGCCAATTTCTCATGCATCAGCTGATGCTGTTATTGTCTATTTGTCTGTCCCAACAGATCTCCCCTCTATGTCAGTCTTAGTTGGGTTCTTTCCAATGTCTTATATGATGCCTACGCTATAGCAAGTTGTCAACATTATTCAAATAATCTTGGGCATTCCCCACAAAGCGATGAAGTCTTCTTGTTCTGCAGTGGAAACTTGTTTCCTTGTAATTTTTATCCACATTTGGGTGTCATGCAGAGGGAAGATCCTTAGGTTGGACTCTGTATCATTAGACTGCAGTTAATTGAGAGCTTATTGATCCTTTCTGATTTCTTAGAAGAGCTTATTCAGGGTCACAGAATTCAATCATTCTGGTGACTTTCCAATGTTGAGTTGTGTAGAGACAATCCTAAATTAGGAGGTTAGAAAAGCAGATGTAGATCTTCCATTTTCCTTTGATGTCAGTATATAAGGAAAAGAAAAAGCAAACTCAGACAGCACCTGAGAGCATTTTCTGAGACAGTGTTACCTAAAATAGGTGTTCCTTGTAATTTGAAAGGTTTGATAAAACAGTTGCAATTTTAGCAAATTGCTATAGAAAAATGTTCAAAATCCATCATATGGTGAAATGACAAGTATGGAAGTCACAGTTGTGGATGGTGTCAGGTTTTCTGGAGTGGAGCACTTTAAATAAAATAATATTCAGTGTCTTTACTATACTGTCTAGTTAAAATTGTTATGTGTAATAGTCTATATGACTAAGTTACCAAATCTCCTTCGAGAGTATTACAGAAATAGATACACATATGTGACAGTGTATAACATTTTTGAAAAAATTCAGTTGTGGTAGGAAAGTGTAAATATAGCAAAAGCTACATGAGTGTGATAGTGGTTAATGAGGAATTTTGCAAGAACAGCAGTCTATGTATATAAGTGCTTTAAAAAATAAGACATAATTAAACGAATGCCTAATTCAACTAGCATTATTTATGTACTTTGTATCATCATTTCTACCAAATACACCTTTGTGCTTTCTTGGCCTTAGAAAGAAGATATAAGTTTTAGGTTATATTCTCGGTACAGTTATTCAGGTTAATGTCCCTGTATAATGGCAAATAATTTCTTCCTTCAGACTGTAGATTTTCGTTTACAGTACCCTAATGGTGAAAGCTGAAAATTAAGTAAGATCTGTTTGGACACACACAGTTCTTGTTTCCCTTAAGCAGCTCTGTGGGGATGTGAGGACTGAAAACAATGGATGATTGGAAAATAAAACACAACTACTGGGGCTGGGGATTTAGCTCAGCAGCACAGCGCCTGCCTGGCAAGCACGAGGTCATGAGTTTGATTACCAGTACTGGAAAAAAAAAAAAACTAAAAAAAAAAAAAAAATCCCCCCAAAACACAACTACAGATACAGACTGTAACTAAAGAAGATAGAAAACAAGCTTTGGAGTCTCAAAAAACTTATCTAGTTTTAACTACAACATAATTTCCATTCTCTTTCCCAAATTTAAAGAAGGCATATAAAATTATTATTATATAACATCATTACAGAAATAATTCTCCATTTGTAAAACAATCCTTAGTGCCTGATATATTCCTATACATCAAATTGTACAATTTTATAAGGTGTAGTATTAATGCTGACAGATTTTATTTTATACTTGGAAATTAAAAATCTTTACTGAGAATGGAATTGCACTACTTTATTTATGGTGCATGGTCCTTGTGAGGATCTGAAATTTTTAAAAAATGCAACTACAGAAAAAGGAATAAAGATTTAGTAATGCTAATACCATCATTGAAGTAAAAATCTTAATGACTAAATTTGGTTGTTCTTTCAGTTTGATCAAAATTGACTATTGTTTCTCCCTAGCATTTTTTTTAATTAAAATCATATCATAGTAAGAGTTTTAACATGCTAAAGTAGCATCTCAGAAATTTCATGGTCAGCTTTTCAATGATTTCAGGGACCTTTCATATCTTTGTTGGTTTGTTGGTTCTATCTTGAAGTTAGTGTTATGTTCAGGTGGTTAAAAACAATACAAGGAAAGATCAGAACAATGACAGCGCTCAGCAGGAACAGAATCTAAGCTGTGCTGTGCATTTGCCATCCTATTCTTTTGAACTCCTGGTGCACCATGATAATCGGTTATGGAGTGTTTTCCAAGTGGGCTTGAACATTGAGACATTTCAGTTGTCACTTGAATCAAAACACATTTGTTGGCTCGATGGGAGCCACAAGTTGCATTTCCAATCCTGGTTAGCTATCTTGCTTGTGAGAGAAGGTACAGTTGAGGTTAATACAAGTGTGTTACCTCTACTAGAAAATCAATTCTGAGAGCATGTCAGCTGATGCTTCATCAGAACTGCTCTGTGCATGTAGAAGACACAGTGTTATTAATGACCCATGCTGAGAGGCTTTACAGGAGCCGGTGCATAGGCACAAGCCTGACTTACAGAGGATGCAGCCAACATCCCTTTTACTAACTCTGTTAAAATATTAGCAGGCCAGACAGCATCATATTATTGTATGATAATGCCTTCAATTTTCATATGATTACATTAATATTTAAAGTGGGTTAGTGAAGTAGAAGAACAAGGAATCTTTACAGTGACCAATGTCAGTGCCTGCAGTTTTCCCCCATCCTCAGCAAATTCAGCCTGGTACTTATGCTGATTGTCGTACTAGTTAGTCATATCTTGTGCTCACTGTTACTCCTATAATTTGGGTGTTGCAAGGACCCCAAAAGTTCAGGCCTGAAGGGCGTGGCCTCCGGAGCGCTACCACCGAGGGCTGGTGGAAGCCTTAGGAGTAGAAGTCTCATGGCAGGGCTGTAGGGCACTGCAGCTGCACCCTCAAAGGAGAGTGGGGGCCCACTGACCCTTCCTTTCCTTCTGTTTCTTCCTGGCTATAACGCGAGCAGTTTTGCTCTTCCATATGCTCTTCGCTCTCGCTGTCCAGCAGCCCTGGTAGAGGTCTAAGAAGGGTGGATCTGCACAGTCATGGACGGAACCCTCTAAAGCTATAAGCCAGAATCAGCCTTAAACCTTTGTCAGTGAACTATCTCTGATACTTTTTTTCAGTAACACAAAGCTGAGCGACGAAGGAACTGTGAAGTAACCCGCGTTACTATTTATTAGCATAATAGTGGAACCAGTAGACAATTTTCACGGCTTTCACTGTTGTAGATGAAAGTTTAGACACAATAGCTACTTGGGACGTAGGTAACTGGTGGTCCTGAGTTGATATTCTTGCAGACGACACTTTCCATGTTCTGACCACACGCTGGGGGACTCCGGAACTCAACGATGAAACATAAGACTTGACAGAAGCTCGGTATTACTGTATTCACGTTCAAATTGCCTGTTGCTTTTGTACTTTTCCTAAAGCTCTAGCACATTCTTTTAGAGCAACTAACCAGGACAATTGCATTATCTATAATCATTAGTTCCTCCCTGATTCATTGCTTGTAATTGATATCACTACATTAAGTTAAATTAATTTTGAAAAAAAAATGTAGTGATAGAAGATAGTTAAGTGAGGTAGCCAGAATGGAGTGATTAAGAATGAAACAAAGATAACGATATGAATTTTGATAATTACTGTGAGAATTTCCTAACAAATGATCCTTTCAATGTCCTTTTAAAAAAGTATTTGGCAGATTTTCTATATATTTCAACTTGTTTTAAAACTGATTGAATCCGACTGGCTGTGACATTCATGTCTATTGATCCTGACAGTGAATAGAGACAAAATGAATCAAGGCACTGTGCTTCTAAAGGGAATAACCCCATCATCAACCTTGTTTGGAACTCTGTATTGTCTGTATTGTGCTTGTGATATGTTGTAAAATGTTGTATGTCTGTTAATGTTTCCCTCCTTTTATCCTTAAAATAAAAAAAAACAAAAAACAAAAAACAATATTAATTCCTCTATAAAGTGCCCAGGTCACTACTTAAATGTCACCTGGGAGGTTTGGCATTGACCCACAGTGGAATTAACCTCAACTGATCCATCTCGTCTTCCGGGGAAATATTAATAAATATTAGCATCAAGGTAACTCAACACAACACTCCTTTCATAAAATGAACTTTAGTTTTCATTTTCAATGTCACTACCAGTGTCATAGATGGGGCTTAAGGCTGTGCTGAGGAGCGATTTGCAATATCAAAATATGACATTCTTCTCGGGTCACTTGTGAAAAGGCAGCCTGTCTTTGTTACTCAGTCCAGTCCTCCACATCGAATCTTGAGTCCAACTGACAGTTGTGCTACTATATTTGGAAATGTAAGGGTCAAAGTGTTTTCACCCTTTGTGCCTTTTGCGTTTCTGTAAGAATTAGCAAGGATGGGATGGTTTGGTATTCTTGGCTCTTGTGTTTTTATATTCTTGACTGCTTAATTTGGTAGTACTGGCTGTGTTCCAAAGATCAAAACAACCTGCTAGTAAAATAAAAAATAACAATTGAAATTGGAAAAGTGGTCCTGAGGTCAAATGACTTGAGTTCTCTCTGAATTCTCTCATTTACTAGGTGCACAATTTTGGATTAGCTTCCTTAGGTCTCAGTTTTTTAATTTAGTAATGCTCATTTAAAAATGCAATTACAGGGATCAATGCAATAATGTAGGTGAAAGTACTTTATAAGGAATTATCTTAAGCAGTTTGGTTGACTATATGGGTTTTCATGTACATGTACACCTCTGAATTTAAACTGTGAGAATTTTCAATAACTGATTTATCATTCTGTTTAGGTTTGCAAACAGTTGTTTTCATTGTGATGTACTGATTTAAGATTTTTGAATATTTTTTCTTTTCTCCAGAAAATTATTTCCACGTGAGTTCCATATTTACTCCAAATTTCCTAACTTTCTTTGTGTCCCCATCTGTAAGGACTAGGGATGAAAGGCTGGGACAGTCTATATGGCAAATATTTGAATTACTTGCAAATGAATATGAATGGCTAAGCCTGTCCTGAATGTAAACCCTCACTTCTATTGTTTGATAAAGACAATGTACTTTAATTGAGAAGCTTTTTGCTTAACCAATATCTGCAAAGAAAGCTGAAGTCATCACAGTCCTGGATTTAAAGTTATATTACAAAGTGATGGTCATAAAAACTGTGATACTGTCACAAAAACATACATGAAGATCAATGGAACAGGATAGAGGAAGCAGAAATAACACTAGAGCATTAAAATATTTGACCTCTGAAAAAGGAGCAAAGAGCGTACACTAGAGGAAAGATAATCTCCTCGATAAATTATGTTGGGAAGACTGGATGTCCACAAGCAGAAGATGGAGTCTACACACATACCGCCTACCAAGCACTAAAGTGAAATTAAAATGGATCAAAGAACTAAATGTTAAAATAGAAACACTTAACCTGATGGACAATAAAATAGGTACAACTCTTGCAGATAGAGGCATAGGCAAGGACTTTCTGAGCACAATCCTGGTTGCATAGGAAATATGATCAGAACCAAGAGTGAGATCATATCAAACTAAAACGCTTCTCCACAGCAAAAGAAACTACCAACAGAGTGGAAAGAAAACCCACAGAATGGGAAAAATTTTCACCAGGTGTTATTCATCACTAGGTGTTCCTCATCTGAGACAGATGACAAATGAAGAACAGCTAGAACGTACAAAAAGCTCACAACAATTTAACTCCCCAAATTAAAACACCTACTCAAGAAGTGGGTGACTGAGGTGAATAGATATTTTGCAGAGGAAATACAAATGGCCAATAAGTACATGAAGAAATGCCCACTATCACTGACCATTAGAGAACTGCAAATTAAAACAACACTGAGGTTCCATCTCACACCAGAAAGAATGGCTGTCATCAAGAAATCACATAATAATAACAAATGCTGGAGAGGCTGAAGGAAAAATAAACCCTTTTACATTGTTGGTGGGAATGTGAACTAGTTCAACCACTATAGAAATCAAATGGAGATTCCTCAAAAAACTAAAACTGGAAATTCCATTTGACCCAGGTGTTGCTCTTCTGGGAACCTTATGAAGGATTTTAAAACATCCTATTGCAGTGATACATTCGCACTCATGATTATAGCAGCAGAATCAATCATGGCTCAATCATGAAAGCAAACTGTCTTTCAACAGATGAATGGATAAAGAAATGTGGTATTTACACACAGTGGACTGCTACTTTGCCACAAAGATAAACTTGGATCATCTCTGGGAAGTGGATGCACTTGGAGATCATAATGTTAAATGAAATAAATCAGACACACAAGCTTAAATATACTCTTACATGAGAAATTGAAATTACAAATACAGAGCAAAATAAAAGATAGATACTAGGAACTAAGGAGACAGCTCTTTCTCAGACAGGAAGGGGTTTCAAGGGATGGAGCAGAAGCAGGGAAAGGAGAGGAGAGGAGGGATTAAGCTGTCTTTCGCAAACGGACCAAGTCCACACAAGCAACGTAAATGTCGTGTACGGCAAACGTGTGCTAACGTGTACTAACAAAAAATTGAAAACAAAGAATAGGATCAAATAATATTGGTCCAGGAAAAGAATTTAAAAATCAAACACTCCTTTGTTTGGGGGAGTATTAGTGCTGGTTATGACTACCAGCATCACTATGCAGCTTCATAGTTATTCTTCACTTAGAGAAACACATCGGCTTTTCTTCCCAGAATACATTTTATTCCCTTTAACCAATGGCAGCGAACTCTCTCCTCTCTGTTTACTTGCATCAACATTCTGAGATTTTACAATGCTGCCCTTAAAAATATCTTCATGTGTTAAGAGTTTAAAATTTCTTCTCTTTTCACTGAGAAAACCTACAGCACTTCGGGAACAAATGCTCTCCCTGCCTCTGATTACGTTTCCTTCAGGCCACTCATTCAAAGGATATTATCACACGTATTTAAACTGCTATTATTGGGGGCTGGGGATTTAGCTCAGCGGCAAAAGCGCCTGCCTGGCATGCGCAAGGTTGTGAGTTCGGTTCCTGGTACTGGAGAAAAACAAAAACAAAAACAAAATAAAATAAAATAAACTGCTATTATTTTAGCTCTTCAGAGACTATACAATATTTTGTTCTCACTAAAATGAACGCAAGCTTCTTTGAAGGTCCACCAAGCTTGGTTCCCTTTGGAAGGATGTATGTGTTTATGCATTTACTCTGTTCATGAGGAGCTGTTATATTTATTCCAAATAAATAAGTGCTCATAAACAAATGCTTTTATTTTCTCCCCGGTAGAAAATGAAATTTTACCCTTACTTCGAAGGAAAACCTTTACTTAGTAGTAGTTAGAGTCCATTGGAAAGTTGTTTACTATGATTTTTTTCTTTAAAATCTGGAGAAATGAAACAGATTGAACTTTTGTTTGCATGACTGATACAGACTGGCAGAGCGTGTACTAAATTAAGCTGGGTAAAATCAATTTACCATGATGTCTCTGATTATTATGTCATGACTATTATTTTCTAAGAAACGTGACAACCAAATTTATTGAGTTTTAAAGTGATATTTTTTGTGTTCATTTCCTATGGCTACTGTAACAAATTACTAAATACTTAGCAGCTTAGAGAAACAAATTTGTTCCCTTACAGATCTGGAGGGTTAGAATCTATTCCTTTGTGTCTCTAAGAGACATCTGTGTCTTTGTCTTTCCTGGCCTCTAGATTGCCCCATGCACTTGTTCATGGATTTACATACTAGTTATATGATTTAAACTCTATTTGTGTCATCTCATCTCCTTCATTGATTGATGCTCCTATTTTTATGGGGAACTTTGGGATTGAAATGGAATAATGCAGGATAATCTCCTCATCTCAAGGTCCTTAACTTAATCACATCTGCAAAGTACTTTTGCCATGTAAACTAAGATATTCATCTGTCTTAGAATTACGATCTGGATATCTTTGGAAACCAATAGTCTGTTTGCCACATGGTAATAAAAAATACATGCCTACAAAAGACTAAACATGCTGGGTGTGGTGTCACATGTCCATAATCCCAGCACACAGGAAGCTGAGGCAGGAGGATCACTGTGAGTTAGAGGCCAGCCTGGGCTGCAATGTGAGTGTGAGGCCAGCCTGAACTTCATAGTGAAACCCTGTCTCAAAAAAGATGGAAAAAAAAAATGTAAACACTAAATTTAGTGATATTGTTAGTGAGTCAGTAGTCTTGTCCAAATTCTTGATGTCCTGACCAAAGAACTGAACATGACACCCCAAAAGGAGCAACAAGACCAAAGATTTGTGTGAAAACTAGAAGTACACTCCACAGGACCTATGTCCAATGAGAAGCGCTCAGAGCCCCGAGGGATCGTGGTGCTCAGGGTTTTAAGCACTGAAGCCTGTAGCAAGGTTGAGGAGTTGGTCGGAGGTGTGATTGCGGCCAGGGAGCAGCTTGTCGGGCTCCTTCACTGCATGGCAGGGTTTCTGAACTCTTAAGGCCAAAGAACAGGGGTGGGGGCACGGTGTCTAGCATATGCTAATCGTATGCTAATTAGGGTTGGGTGTGGCTATGGGCTGTTGAAGACCATGAGGCGCATGCCCAGAGGCTTGGTGTGCTCAAGATACATTACCTGCCTGCCTTTCCCCACGGTCCTGAGACCCAGATGTCCTATTCTTGGGCTTAACTCAGAAGATGGGTCCAGTCCTGGGAAGCAGCCCCGGCAGACTGTCCTTCTTCAGCCATTTCCTTAGCTGCTTGCTACCTTAATACTTTACTGCCAAGATGGTACTTGAGATATGGAAACTGCTTTTGCTTGTGCTGAGGCCATTACAGTAAACATTTTAGGCAAAAACAATTTTATTTAAAGCAGTCGTAGTGAGGTAGACTTGGAAAGAAAAGACAGAATCATAGATTGTTTCAGGCCTTGCATATCACAGGGGAATTATTTGTCACTTCTTTTAACAATCACCAGAAGTGAAAGAGAACTCATTTCCAGCAGGAGAGGAAACAAGTGCGATTGGGTGATTGGGATTTTGTCAAGGATTTCTTCCTCTATGAGTGCCTGTGAACATAGACACCCTTTTCATGTGGTTGGTTTTCCCCTGACTGACCACTAAAGGAAGCACTTGCCTCCGGTAACTATGTCGACAACAAGAGCAACCGTTCAGTTCCCCCAAAATATTCCAAATAACATTTTTAAAATGACTCAACTCTATGCAACTGGTATTTTCAAAAACCTTGACTATGTCTCTGCCTCTGTGGCAATTCATTACAGCATTTGCAATGACATTCAGAAGAACATGATTAACGAGTTTTACTTTTCTCTTTTGTCTAGAAGTGAAATAGTCCAAAGTTTTAAATGACTCTTTCACATAAACATGTAGAGTGATTATTCCACTGTTTCCATTTGGTTTTGAGATGATATCTAGGAGGAATGAACTAAACTCGACTTGAGAAACCAAATCTGGTATTTGATTATCTCTCTCAGACATAATGCCATAAAACAGACATGCCTATACATTGTTCATGAGGAGCTGTTATATTTATTCCAAATAAATAAGTGCTCATTTTATTTTCTCCCCAGTAGAAAATGAAATTTTCTACTGGGGAGAAAATAAAAGCATTTATTTATGAGCACTTATTTATTTGGAATAAATATAACAGCTCCTCATGAACAGAGGCATGCTCATATACGGGCATGCCTATACGGACATGCGAAACATTCTTAAAGGTTAAGAATAAAAATATAAGCTAGATCTTCAACATAATTTATAAGGGCAGAAGGAAAAGTAGTTTAGGATACTTCAGAAACTCTCTTTAGTGAGATTGTTATAGAAACCAAAGATCATGTTAAGTGCAATGTAAACAACGTGAGATTGATGTACAAGAACTTTGAGGTGCAGCTTGTTGGTGGTAGTTATGAGATTCTTAGAGAGCATAAGTTCTTCCCTCATACACAGTGGCACTCCACTGTGAAGGTATTTGAAGTAGCTGTACAGGTTGCATATTTAATAAATATTTCTTAAATAGAATGAGAAAGTAATATAAAGGCAGAGAACAAGGCTACTAATGCTGCTTAGATCCCTTTCCACTTTAATTTTTTTATTAATGCTTATTTGTTCCTGAATCGAGCTGAGGCATGAGAAATTAATACATTTCATGTATCTCAAGAGGAGGATGGCTAAAATTACATAACAAGATTATGTGTTTCTGATTTCTAAATCTCTATATAAAAAGTAATGTTAAAGACTACAGGCATAAGGGTGAATTTAACAAACGTATTTGGTATGACTTTCGAGTTTTAAAATAATATGATTTCATAACTTTCCAAAACATAGTCAGAACTATTATATACAAATTAAATATGCTGGTTTATCATCCTGATATTGGGTACATAGGTGTTTGCTTAGTTCAAATTTGAAGCAAAGGAGACAAAATACTGCAGACACAGAGCTCTGTGGGATTAACTACATGGCTGTCAAGGGTATCTGCCTTTAAAATCCAAATTAGATGTGCCCAAGTACCGAGGGAAATGTTTGACGTTTTACTAGACTTCTCTGTCTATAATATATTTTTCTACTGAATTTTCTTGTTTCTAGATTACTTTGAACTCTCACATGAACTTTGCATTTTCTGTTCTGTGATATGCCCAGAAGATCTCTACCCCTCTAGTCGAATTACACACATGCAGTCAGAAATTCTCATTAGCTCAAGTTGTCATGTATACAGAGTAAAGCTTGACATTTTAGAGAAGTAGAAGGGGTTCTAAGCAACAGGTTAGAGTCTGATAATTAAGCACTGGCCATTTATGCACACATTCTTTTCAAAAGTAGTTAGTTTTGCTTCTTTGGTCTCTAGTCTGTTTAATTCACATGAGAGTAACTCAGATTCCTCTTGCTGTAGCTTGTAAGCTGACTCTTCCTCAACTTTTAAATTAGTACAGAAGCTCAGTTTTGACCACTTTTTATATCCTCAGTTTTGGTGAAATAGTTGATTGGACCATAACTTTGAATCTCCCCTTTTCTCTCTTCCTCACTTATGCCTATGCAGAGAAAAGACAATGTAAAAGTTCTTAACTGTTGCGTTATCTTCTTCTGCAGGGAAAAAACATCAGAACTACAACAAGCAGTTTATGGATTTAAGTAACTTTTTTACTATACTTAATATTTGAAGTTATGCTCATGACACTGTTGGATGGTAACTGGTAAAGGTAAAACAAAATGTTTTGGCACATAGTAGGCACTGAATAAAAAAATTAATGAATTAACTAATAAGTCTTGGAACCCTTGGGCTACTTAAAGCTTTAAGGAATATCTTAATATTCTACAGATCAGATTTTCCTTTGAAATATATTTAAACATCCTTGACACCAAAATGTCATAAAAATAACCAAATGCTTTTCTAGTGACTGACCAACTTGTTATATTCTATTGCTGAGCATATTGGCCAAGTAGATACCACATAAGTCTCTGGTTCCAACTGTCTACAATGGCAGGGCAGAGTAAACATACTATGAGACTGTCTCATTATTTAAGAAGTCTGCTTGTAAGGTTGGCCCTCTTATGGCACTTGGGAACTCAGATTTTAGAAGGGCTCTCATCACACTATCTGATTAAGAGAGGCTCATTTGTTTGAGATGAGTGTGCAGACAGCATGGTTTATGTTACACACCTGCTTTCCTTTTGGCTATCTGGAATGCCAAAGGGAGGCTGCCTGCTTGATCTGTAAATTCTGGAACTGAGATTCTAAGAAGCTTCCCAGATAGCCAACATTTTCATGAAAGGACCGTGTAAAACTTCTTAACTATTGCATTATTTTCTTCTGCAGGAAAAAAAATCAGAACTACAACAAGCAGTTTATGGATTTAAGTTACTTTTTTACTGTACTTAATATTTGATATGTTATGGTCATGACACTGCTGGATGGTAACTGGTAAAGGTAAGACAAAATGATTTGGAAATTCAACAAAGTTGTACAGAGCTTGTTACACAGGGAAGCTCTTTCTACACTCCTTAAGTAATTGGAACAAAGATTAAATGTAAATTATCTTGTTTGGAACCCTTGGAAAAGTGAATAATGGAACACAAGTGCAAGACTAATAGAGACACATGTTAGAACCGTTAGGCAAGGAGCTCAGAAAGTGTTGTTGCTCATGTTCATCAGTTTTTATGCTCAGAGGAACCTCCTGCACAGGGAGATCAGTTGCATTCTGATTAGTAAAGGTAGTAAATACTAAGATTTAGCTATTACAAATTGTGCTGCTATGAACATGGGTGCACATGTATCACTGTACTATAATGTTTTCAATTCTTCTGGAAAAATACCCAGAAGGGGAATAGCTGGGTAAAATGGGATCTCCAATCCTAGTTTTGTGAGGAATCTCCACACTGATTTCTACAGTGGTTGCACCAGTCTACACTCCCACCAAGAGTGGAGAAGGGTTCCCTTTTCCCCACAGCCCCACCAGCATTTGTTATTGGTTGATTTCTTGATGATAGCTATTCTTTCTGGAGTGAAATGGAATCTCAGTATTGTTTTAATTTCATTTCTTGAATGATTAATGATGTTGAACAGTTTTTCATATATTTATTGGCCATTTGTATTTCTTCATCTGAGAAGTGTGTATTCATCCCAGATGCCCAGTTTTGGATTTTGGAGGCCTGATTTTTAAAAATTCTTCATATGTTCTAGACAGAAGTTCTTTGTCTGAGTGACAGTTGGCTAAAACTTTTTCCCAATTTGTGGATTTTCTTTTCACCCTGTTGGTGATTTCTTTTGATGTGCAAAAACTTTTTAATAAAATGACATTCTAGTTTTTGATTCTTTGAAATATTTCCCATGCAGTTTGGTTTTTGTTCATGAACACTCTACCTATCCATCTTCAAGATTTCTACCTACTTTCCCCCTCAGGAGATTTAGTGCTGCTCTTTTAATATTTAGAACTTTTATCCATTTTGTCTTGAGTTCAGTGTATGGTGATAGACATGGGTCTAGTTTTAGTCTTTGGCATGTGGATAGCCAGTTTTTCCAGCACCGTTTATTAAAGAGGATATTTTTCTTCCAGTGAGCATGTTTGGCCCCTTTGTCAAAGATAAGGTGGCTGTGAATGGATAAAAAAGATTGTGGTATTTTTATACAATGGAGTACAGTTCAGGTATAAAAAATATAAACTGGAGGCTTTTATAAGTAAATGGATGTAACTAGAGACCAAGCTCATAAGTGAAATAAATCCAACTCACATGTGTAAACATTGTATTGTCTCCATAGTGTAAGAAACTGAAGGAGTAAATAAGATCCACAAGGTACAATAGATATAGTGGAAGGGAAAGAAACTGCTCAAAAGGAAAGAGCAACTGGGATGGGGGAAAGGAGAAATGAAGGAAGGGAAAAAATATATTTATACACAAGATAGCTAAGATAATTGTACTACTAATTTCTATTAGTTTATTGAAAGGAACAGTTAGTGCTTATATTGTTTGGTTAATTTGGCATGCCCGTACCTGGTAATCTGAGCAGGTATTTTGAAGATAACAATATGCAATATAATAACCATTGTTAATTTCCTATCATCTTGTTTTGGCATTCTGTACCATTTTTATTGTGTTTTTCTCTGCTGTCACTGGTAGACATATTTTGTTTTGTTTTGTTTTGGTACCAGGAATCGAACTCATGACCTCAGGCTTGCCAGACAAGTGCTTATGCCACTGAGCTATATCCCCAGCCCCTGTACATGAAAAAAAGATTTTAAAAAGAGAATGTTTTTATAATTATTGCTTTTAAAATAAAAAAAGAGATAATATCACAAAGAGCTCATTGTTATCTTGATGGGTAGACTTTCTCAGGATCCAAAGTTATCAGGACATCTATGAGCTGGGATCTTTCTTTGGGCATAGGGAAAAAATGTGTCATAGAAATTTGAACATTTGGAAATTTTCCAAGCCTCCTTCCAGAGCGGACTTAATATAGTATGAACACAGAAATGAATCACATTTCATAGATTCTCTGCTCACTTGCTCTGGAGGACAGGTCAGGTAAACTACTTCTCCGTGTGCTCATATATTAAATGATATTCTTTAGTTCTTCAAAGAGTTGATGCAACTCCCAGAGGAACACAAATTCAAATTGCTTACTGAAATTGGAAGCTTTCCTTCAGTAATTGTCTGTTCGTGGCCTAAAAAAATATCTTATCCACAGGATTTCAAAATAAGTTGTAATTTGATTCAATTTAAATAGGGTGTTGGAAATTATGCAGACCAGACTGTTTAATTATATGAACATTCATTTTTCAATACATCGTTCTGGCATTCCTTGAAAATTACTCAAGCCAGAAATTTAACTCAGAGTCAGAACTCAGGGAAGAGTGAATAGCCCAGTGGTCCCAGTTCTGAACTTAGGGTCCACAAGGCCAATTTCAAATCCTTCCTCTGTCATATGCTAGCTGTATGATGTTGGTGAAATGAGCCTTTCTTCCTACTTTTCCATCTGTAAAATGGGGATAGTAATAACTTCTCTCTTGGGTGGTGGTTGTGAGGAATAAATTAATTAATAAAGTGCCTGGTAAATAGCAGGTTTAAAACTATTTTATACACATATTCATGTAGCATTTTGTCTAAGATCTTACTTATGAAACAAAAACATGGGTAAAGCATACGTGAAAACATGCAAATTTTAATCCATTTGGATTTCAAAATGTTCATTTTCTTCTTGAAAACGAGACAGCATTAGCATGGAATTTTAATTAGACTATAAATTAAGTGAATTTTTATATTTGGATTATATTTCTAGTTGGACTAGCTTGTAAAATACTTATTCATTTTAGCAAGCATAATAGTATAATAAACTCTGAATATAGAAAATCCATGTGTTAATTAGCTAAAGCTGAATAAATTCACAAAGCAGTGCATGGAGTTCTGCCTTGGGCTGTTTTCCTGATATTTGCATAGTATAATAAAATGTGGCTCATCTCTACTTTTATTGGGGAAATATTAATTTAAGAAATAGAACAAAAGTTGTTAATGGCAACAAGTAATGAAGAGATTAGTTGTTCAATCTTCATAGAAATGTAGATATTTTTCTCTTTATGTCTTAAATTCATTAACAGAAAAAAGCTATACTGTATTTGGAGAATATTTGGTAAAATCTTGTAAGAACCTTGAACTATTGAAAGAAAACTGATTTCAAAGGTCTTGGGGTGTTTATCTAGGAAGATTAACGTCAAGATATCTATTATAACATCTATTAACAGTTTCACTGTTTCAAATGAAATAAAATATAACATGAGAATTTATTAACAAAAGAATATAGAATTTAGAATGTATTGTCAAAAGAAATGAAAGAGGTAAGTCAACTGAGCATTTTAGGCATTCCCTTTATTTTTCTGCTGGGTGCTGAAATCACAGTTGTGTGCCCCTCTGCCTAGGTTTAACTATTCTTTCTTACTGACAAATAATTCTGGAGTATAAGGGGCTGATCCTACAAACTGATTTTATTTTTATGTCTTTGTCTGATGACTTAGCTTCTCCTGGTCATTGACCTTACCTATTAGATTGTTATTACCAGTCTCTACACATCTCCGAGACTTGCTCATCAATCATATCCTTGTACCATAAATTTTGTTCTTAACCTCTTCTCTTTTATTTGAAGACCACAATATGCAATATAACAACCATTGTTGAATTCCTACCATCCTGTTTAGTGAAACTCTGTATCATTTCTAATTTTTTTTTACTTTTGATTGTCTATTTGTTTGACCAATCTTGCATTCTTACATCCACTAATCTGAGCAACTACATTGAAGACAACAATATGTAATATAACAACCACTGTTAATTCCTATCATCTTGTTTTGAAATTCTGCATTGTTTTTATGTTTTTGTGTTGCATGGTTTTTGTCTTTTTTGTTGTTATTTTGTTCTTGTTTTTTTCTCTTTAAAATAAAAATAAATCTGCTCAAGACTCTTCGCTGATCTTCAGAAACATGTTCTTAGTTTTGTCAGTATCTCTGGCTCCCAGGTAACTCCTGCTGGGCAATTGATGGAATCAACAATCTTAATCCTTGGCCTCTGTTCTTTTACTTCTCCTTTGCTCCTCACCACAGGGTGAGCACTGTCTGTCACTGTCCTGTCACTCGCTGCCCTCACACGTTACCAGTTTATCAGTGTAATGTGGTCTCATACAATCTAAATCTACCAATCCTCTCTGCTGTGTCCGATGAATTTTTCCAGTTTTTCTGCTGAGACCTTGCTATGCCTCCCTTACCCTTCTCAACAATTCCAGGAGCTACTTGTCCGTGCTGTCTCTAAAACGTTACTGTCCTTATGAATTTCCCTGGGAATCTTTGAGCAAAGCAGACTTTATTTGACGTACACTAAATTCACTTCCTTTCCTTGACCCGTATGCATTGCTTTTGTTGTTCCTTATCTCGTTGAGACTCTATGATCTACACTGACATTTAACCCAGCAACTCTCAGTCATTGCTCTATGCTTACTTTTTTGATCATGAATTTTTGGGATAACTTTTCACTCTCTGCAACTTCACCCTTAATGCTAGCCTTCTGCAGCTGGCTGTCTTGCTCAGCATGTATGTAATGTGGAAGTTTTCCTATGGTCTTTCTAAGGAATTTTCAAATCCATGGCTGGTTGTCTGATTCACTCACTTTTTCTTGATTGTGAATTTATCCTGTAAAGGATCTTCAGAGTCAACATTCCACTTATTCTCTTTCCCTAGAGATCAGCGCCTGAAGGAAATAAGCAGCAACATCCCTTCACTCTTTGCTGGGGACTTGAAGACTCATACTTTCCCAAGATTAGGTGGAACACTTCTTCTAAACATCCAGAGAAATGATAATGGGGCTGTGATTTAAACACACATCTCACTTGCCCAAAAAAGATACTTCTTCCCTGAAAACAAAATTCACTCATTTCATTCAATGAAGAAAAAAGAATTTTGATCTTTGTAAATGATCATATATAAATGTGTAAAGTTAATGAAAGTATGTTGTTTTGATTCTTTAGAACAAAAATGTTCAAGTCACTTGTTTAAACATATGACATTCTATGCTGGAGAAGAAATAAATCAATGTATTAATTTTGCATGCTAAGTATAGCGCAGTCTATTGTGTTTTGACGAGAATGAGATTTTTTTCTTTCTGAAAATCCTGTTTTCCTTACTTCTCCACCTAGTATATTTTGATCTTTGCAAGTTAGTCTTGTTAACTTCTGATCATATTAACATAAGTATATACTCAAAATACGGTGTGGAGAAAAAAATTGCATAGGCTCTTTTAAAAACATATTCATCATTTAGAATAGCTGTGGGCAAACATGCATAATACTCATCTTTTAGGTTAAGTTAGAGTGTGTTAATCTGTTGCGTCCAGGTCTGATTATTACCTAATTGTCTGGTTTAGGAAGATATCAGAACTAATAATATAAACATTAGCAAGAAATAGAACAATTTTAATAATCAACAAGGGGAGAGAAAGAACAACTCCCCAAATTTAAAATATTTTGTTGTCAATTGTCTATGTTTCTAGGGACGAGTTTTTTTTGTTTTGTTTTTTTCGTCTATTTTGAGACAGGGTCTCACTATGCACTTCAGGCTGGTCTTGAACTCACTTTGTAATCCAGGTTGGCCTCAAACTCACAGTGATCCTCTGTCTCAGCCTCCCAAGTGCTGGGATTACAGGCGTGCACCACCATGCCTGGCGGGACTAGTTTTTTTTTTTTTTTTTTTTTGTTTCCCACTGTGAGGGATTGAATCTAAGTCTTGCACATGCTAGGTAAGCACTTTACCACTGAGGCACACCCTCAGTACTAGGGACCAACTGTCAAGTACATTAAGTATATTTCCTGCTGTAAAGAACCTGTTGTGTTTGTCATAATTTGCATGACTACATAGGACCCATTAAAGATTTTTCTACAATTGTATAATTGTGTACATAATTTACAATTAAAGAGCGACTTTAAAGCTTTAAAATAGATTCATTCATTTAGCAAACATTTTAAAAAATACCTGATGTAAACCAATACTTCTGACCTAATAAAGGTGACTCACAGGACGGAAATGTCTGTCCTGGCCTTCGTTACCCTCCTCAGGTGACCCCCAGGTGTGCAGCACATTTGCATTCCAGTATTGAGTGCATCATAGTTTAGCTTTGATTCATTTATTAATTTATTATTTTTCTAATTTATGACCACTGAGTTGTCCAAGAGACATGACTTCTCTTGTATTAAGTGAGAATATACTTGTCATAATGTAAACTTGAGGATGTGTCACTTTGTGGGTCCATAGTTATGAATTCACTCATTGACATACACATAGCCACATTAAATTCCCAGGGCGGGAAACTAGAGACAGAGGACAGATATATTCTCACAAAGAACAGAGGTATTTTCTTTCTTTTACAGGGGATGGGTACCGGGAATCACACTCAGGCCCTCACCCTTGCCAGGCGGGTGTTGTACCACTGAGCTAAATCCCAGCCCCCTCAGGTGTATTTTCTGAAAGGAGTAATGCGGGAGTGATTACGTAGATGTAATTATTTAACAGGAAGGCGTAGTTTCCTCTTTCAACCTCTGTCAAGACAGGGAGAGTGAAAATGACGACCTCATCCTGGCATTAGGCAGGGAGATCGGTGAGAATGAACCTGGCAGTGTCTCATTGTCTTGCAGAAACGGCTGGGGGTGGAGGCCATAACCTGCGGGGGCGATAACACAGGAGGAAGCGGGTGGCGAGGGGAAGCGGAGAACGTGCTTGGAGTATTTGGTGTATTAAGTGGAGGGGTGAAGTGGGGGTCTAGGGTATGGATACAAGAAAAAGAGTATGGATTCAGGAAGGGCTTTGTTTTTAAAAAGGTGGAATTTGAGCATATTCAGATGAGGATGGCGAAGAACACGCTGGAAAGGATCAAATATGTTTCAGTCCCTTAGCGGAAGGAGGGGAATTTCCGGAGGCCGGGCAGACAGATGACCTTTGGTGGGAGGAAGCGACTCTCCACCGTCACAGAGCACAAGAACAGCAGTGGACATAGGTGCAGATTGCTTTTCTGGGTTAGTGGGAGAACACCGAGGGACTCTCGAGCTGCTGACTCATTTTCTCTGAGATTGGAGGCAGAGTCATCTATCGAGGAAAAGGCAAAAAAGGACAAAGCCAGGAATCAGCAGTTTGAGTCATACACAATACCAGCAAGCTTTTATTTATTTATTTATTTATTTTGGTTTTTCTCTGGTACCGGGAACCGCACTCACGACCTTGTGCTTGCCAGGCAGGCGCTTTTGCCGCTGAGCTAAATCCCCAGCCCCTCAGCAAGCTTTTATTGAACTGTGTATTTTACGGTATTTGCTGCGCAATGTTATATGCACTGGTTCTGTTAATTCTGAAAACCAGCCTGTGGCTTGACTGCCATTAGAACTCCCATTTTAGATGACGGTGAAGATAGAATTGAAATAGTCTTCAAGGAAAGGGAAAGTAAACTTGACATCGATCTTGTTGAGGTTAGAGACTGAAATCATAAAAGCACTAAAATACCTCAGATCTTCATGACAACAGGTAAACTTTTAAAGCAACTATCATGACTGTGAGTTGAAAATAACTGTTGATACATTGTGTTAAAATTGTATATTTGTGTGTCTATTTCCCCATACAAGATTTCCCCCTACAAGAGTACAGGTCTTAACCATCATATTACTCTCAGTTATTGTGGTATTCCAGTCTTACAGTAAACACTTTAAAAGATCATACTAAGTTAAAGTACTGTCCAATCTGTCTTTTTTCCAGACTCACCAAGTGTTTTCTTTTCTAGGATAAATCCTCAAAATACTTCCAGCTGCTCCATGTATGATTTTGCTCGGAGCTTCTTTTTTGCTAAGCTTGATTTTGTTAATATTTAATTCTTTAACCTGTATTGTCTGCAAGTGAATATACATTTCAGCTATTGCTGAGAAACGAGTATAACATGAAAGTTATAGGTTTGACAGTCTTCATAATAGAGTTGATCATTTCATACTGCCCAGGATGTTAACTTGGTAAACTACCACAGCTACTTCGACTTTAACTTTCACAGATCCACTTTTCCCTCGTTGAGCCATTGAGTTTATGGTTCATAGAAAATTATCAAACATAAATTTTCAGAAAATATGTGTATACTTAGTCATGAAAAGAAAAACTTAGAAGAAAGGTCAGCTTACCTAAAAGGAAAAAATGGAAAGAAAGCTTCTGTAAATAAGTAGGGGAAGAGGGATTGAAGGAAGAGTAGGGGAATAGGAAAAGAAAAACAGAATCATGTTACACCACGTGTGGGCACAAATTCCCTATAATGAGTTGTGATCATTATGCATGCCTAAAATATACTAATATATGTAATTAATGAAAAAAACAGGTCATCACATAGTAATATAGTTAAACTAAGCTGTCCCACAAAATACTAAAGACTAAATGTCCGTTTGTTTCTTTCCTGGTAATACAATGATAAAATTTATCATTTACTTAATAATTGCAATACCATTTTTACATATTTCATTTCATTGTACATCACTGTATATGAGATATCATCTCCACTTTACAGGAAAACTTTAAATAAACTGGCCCCTGTCACAGCAGTAGGAATATCTGAACCTGAGGCCTGCGTTCTTCTGAAAATGCTCTAGGAAGCCACTTTGGAAATATACAGTCTCATCTTCCAAACTTTAAAATACACCACTGAATTTGCATACCTGTGTTTTTGCATAAAAATGACTCAAACTTGATTTTTGCTTTGCTTTGCTTTATAGAACATGACCTATTCTGGAAGATGGTTCCCATTTTGAAGTTTGTTCTTTGGACATTGAATTAAAGAGGGAGATGGAGAGCCAAAGGGTCCTCTGTGTCCTAGATTCCACTGAAGGGGGTTACCTTCAAGAGTTTAAAGTTTGGTGGCAGCAAGACTTTGCTTTCGGCCTTACTGTGGCATGTAATAATTTATCAACCAGCCAGAGAGTTAGAAATAGACTTAACAACATTTTTTTTGTTTTTTATTGAATTGAAGTCAAAATGTATCAAATTAGGTCATAATTTTATACATCTGGTATGGTGGGTAGAGTTTAAGTAATAGATCGCTGATACAAAACTTGAGTTAACATTTGACTGGTCAGTTTAAAGCTAGTGCAAAGAATAGTCTTCCTAGTGAGTCAAACTGCATTGGGTATTTTACTTTTCACTGGTGGGCATTGCCTCCTTCTAACAGCGCGCTCCTTGCAGGGCATTGTCTTCTCTATGGAGAGGTAAGTGTGGCAGAACGGCTGAACACACACACACACACACACACACACACACAGTCTGTCTGTCCCTTATAGAAATCTAAGCAGCAGTAGGTACTCTGCCAGCTAGTTACACACTCTTAGAGCAGCTGCCACTCTTAAAGCAGAGAACAGGTTAAGAGAGAGTTCCGCCAGGCCTTCTTTATTCCACCTTACTGCAAGTTAGCTTTGGAGCTCCTTGGTTTGCCGACACCTTCTCTAAACGGGAATCAAGTGGCAGCACTGCCTGCCTCACCAAGAGGTCGGGCTAAGACACCTCGCCAAGCTGTTTGCCTGTAACACTCACTGGAGAACAGCCACCGGTGGAGCGGTTTACACTCGCGCCCTGCGTGTGACACCTGAAGGCAGAAAGAAAAAGCCTGTAAGTAAGTGTGAGCCAGGGGGTCACAGGATCGAGAAGAAGGAGGTGTGGATGTTGCTGGCCATGGACTGAGTATGTCCAGTCCCCTGTCACTGGCGCTGGGTGGGGTCACACTTAGGGGACAAAATGGTGTCCATTTTAAGGAACTCTCACCTGGAAAGTGGGAAGCTTTTCCTTTTATTTCTATTAAACATACACTTGGTCGCTCTCCTGCGTTGCTGCTTGCTGCTGTGTCTGCTTCAGGTTTCCATTTTTATTGCCACAAAACAAGGACCCTGATCACAGGACAAGAGGGAGCTGACTGCACTAGTGCTTATTTGTGGGTGAGGGCTAGCCATGCCGATTTTGGTAAAGTCAGTTGATTACTAATGGAACCAAGGGAGAAAGGAATTGGCAGAGTCAAGGGGCTGGGGATTTAGCTCAGCGGCACAGCGCCTGCCTGGCAAGGGCAAGGTTGTGAGTTCGATTCCCGGTACTGGAAACAAACAAACAAACAACAACAACAAAAAAAACAACAAACAAAGGAATTGGCAAAGTCCATAAAGTAAAGGCAAAAACATGAAGTTATTAAAGTTAAACCGCAGTTTTAGAACGTATAAAAATGATTCCTTTGTGCTTTACATCTGTGTTTTGTCCAGCTTCAATTCTGTCTTAAAACAGAGACACAGGGCTATGCAAAGATTACAAA
The DNA here is from genome assembly GCF_000276665.1 of Chinchilla lanigera. Lineage (NCBI taxonomy): Eukaryota > Metazoa > Chordata > Mammalia > Rodentia > Chinchillidae > Chinchilla > Chinchilla lanigera. Next base: position 19,469,811 of record NW_004955432.1, read on the forward strand.
AAAGGTATTTTTTCATTTTATAACCTTGAAGTGTAGAAAATATTCCAGAATTCCATTATGAGACTCATGCATTGGGATTTTGTAGTAGCCAGAATTCTAAGATAACACTTACATTGTCTGCACCTGGAGGACATACACCTTCTTCTAGTTACTTAATTCTACACTAATCTAGGTGTTGCTGTGAAAATTTTTCAGATTGGATTAGAAACTCAAATATTCATATGTCTTTAAAATAGAGAGATTATGATCAGTGAGTACAATTGCATGAGACTTTTAAGAAGGTGCACTCTTTCTGGAATGAAATCGCTGGCATGAGAGGGATTTGATGCACGGGACATTCTCCGTTGCTGGTTTTGAGGATGGAGGGGGCTGTTTAGCAGGGAACAGGGAAGAGTTTCTGGCAGCTAAGAGTGACTGCTAGATTACAGCCAGCAAGCACACAGGGGCCTCAGCCCTATAAGTGTAAGAAACTCGATTTTGACAATCACATGAAAGAACTTGAAAGTGAATTCTGTAGATAAATCCCAGTCTGGCTGACACTGTGATTATAAGTCTCTGGACTGCAAGCTCTGGACTTCTGACCCACAGAACTACAATAAATGCTATTGCTTCAAGTTGTCAAGTTCGTGATAGTTACACAACAATAGAAAACTAATACAGATTTTTAAAAACAGGGAAAAATCTCCGTGTTTGTTGTTTATGATGATTCATAAGAGTTTACGCTACAGAAAACAGTGCTATTTTGTATCCAGGACTTAATTCTTATTTTCAATTCATGTAATCACTAATGACTACTTAGAAATTTGGGAAATGAATTATTTGTAGCATTTAAAATGTTTGTTTAACCTTCTGTGTAAGCCCCTGAACCACAATCCCTCTAGTTTGTTAGCATATAGAAGCATATTCATCTCCTTGATTATTTTCATTGGTCTTTCAAAAATACATTTCCTATTAACAGGGATTAGACTTGAATAAGAATGAATGATGCAGACAAGTCAGGATTTTATACAAAAGTAACAACATTTTGATGTAAAGCAAGTAAGAAAGGAGGTTTAGGAAGTTGTCTGAGATATAAGTGACATATTTTAATGTTGTGCTTCTAGTAAGAAATGGTCTACCTATATTGAATTTTTTCTCTAGATTGCAGAATGACTATTTCTAATCCAAAAAATTAGTACTTTTATGTTCAAGTTTTAAAAACATTATGGGCACATATTTGTGATGTATACTGATACACTGATCATGAGGAGTTGGTACGCACACAGATGGCATTTTAATCCTTCTGACTTTCCCTTCTCCACCTCTGCCTCCATCTCCTCCCGCTCTCAGACATCCCTCCCATGTCCAAAATGTCTACCTCCTTATTTGCTATTATCTTTTATTTTTCTCTCCAAATTTCTTAGACTATGGATTTCTCACACAAGAGAAATTGCATGATATTTAACCTTCTGTGACTGACCTATTTCACTGAGCATTATGGTCTCAAAGATGCATCTACTTTTCCTATAAATGACTCAGATTTTTTCTTCTTTAGGCAGAGTCGCATTATAATGTGTTTACTTACAACATTTTCTTTATCCATTTGTCTGCTGATGTTCACTTAGACCATTCATGAGATTTAGTTATTGTGTGTTGTTGCTGCAAAGAACATGGCTATGCATTAGCACTGTAATATGGTATCTTTATCTCTTTTGGGGGTATAGATGGCTTCAGTGGAATTTCTATTATCACCATACTGGTTTCCATAGTGATTGTGCTAGTATATATTCCCACCAATAAGATAAAAGGCTACCTTTCCCTCACAAGTTCATCACCAACACTTGTCACTGTTTGAGTTTTTGATGATGGCCATTTTTTTCTGCAATAAGATTGAATCTCAGTGCTGCTTGATTTGCATTTTTCTAATGGCCAAAGATACTGAAAATTTTTTCATATATTTTTAAACATTTGTGCTTGCTCTTCTGAAAGAGTATTCATTTCACTTGCTCATTTTTGATTGGGTCTTTTGTTTTTTTGGGGGGGATCTAATTTTTGAGGTCTTTATATATTCTAGATATTCATTCTCTCTGTTTGAGGAGTAGCTCACAACTTTTTTCCCAACTTGTAGGTTGTCTCCTCACTCTGTCAGGTGTTTCCTTGGCTGTTCAGAAGTTTTCCATTTGACAGAATCCTATTTGGTGATGGTACTATTTCTTGTGCATTTGTGGCTCTGTTCAGAAAGTCCTTTCTTATGATCACATCTTCAAGAGTTTTACCTATTTTACCTTTTAGCATGTTTGTTTTGTGCCAGTACCATGCTGTTTTTATCATTATACCTTTGTAATCTAGCTTGAAATGTGGGCTTGTGACGCTTCTTGCTTTATCAAAACAAAACAAAACAAAACTCATATTAATGAAATTAGAAAAGAAATGTAAAATCACAACTTAGAACTCCAAAATTCAGTAAATTATAAGCAACCACTTCAAAAACGTGTATTATAATAAATAGAAGAAATGGAGAAATTTCTAGACCCATATGAATCACTAAAATTGAACAAAGAAGATATACAAACTCTGAGTAGACCAATAGTATACAATAAAACACAGGTAATAACAAACACTTTACCAACAAAGGAAAGTCCAAGATCTGATGGATTGACAAAGAATATCACAAGAACATCGGTGAAGATATAACAGCGATACTCCTCAAATGCTTTGGTGAAACAGAGAAAAAGACTCATCACCCTGGTACCATAAAAAAGGAAAGGAAACTAAAGGCCAGTTTCTTTAATGAGCATAGATGCAAAACTTCTCAACAAGATACAGTGAAATCCTTTAAATTTTTAAAATATCATAGTGAAAGACATATTGCCATGAACCCCCCTTAACGTACACCCTTCCCTTTGAACACACTTATCCCGTCATCCTTGCCACTTTCTGAAGCAACTCTGGAAATCGTCTTTCCTGCATATCTTCATAAGGTAATAAAAAATCTGTGAATGGTCCTACCAGATGCCATCCAACAGCAAAGCAGCCTCACAGAAGCATTACAGCACGTCCTCATCTCCCTTATTCATCAAATATGGTGCAGCGCAACTACTGGCTCTTCCCCAGGTCAACATGACCATGAAAGGTAAACATTTTCAGTCAGTTCAGGACATCATGATAGCCCCCCAACAGTGCAACTAAGGACTGTCACAAAAAAGGACTTCCAAAACTGCTTCAGATAGTGGCCAGAATAGTGTTCAAAGTGAGTGGGAGAATTTTGAGAATTTTATATCTCTGCTCATTATAATGTGAGCCCTGGAGTGCCCAAGAGAATTTTTTCTTTTGCTTAGCTCTAGTTTTGTACTTAGAACAGGCTTAGAACATAGTAGGCACTGAATAAAAAATTTAATGAATTAACATAAGTCTTGGAACCATAGGGCTATTTAAAGCACTAAGGAACATCTTATTTTGATAGTCTACAGATCAAATTTTCCTTTGAAATGTATTTAAGCATCCTTGACACCAAAATGTCATAAAAATCACCAAATGCTTTTCTAGTGACTGACCAACATGTTATGTTCTATTGCTGACATATTGGCCAAGTAGATACCACATAGGTCTCTGGTTCCAACTGCCTACAATGGCAGGGAAGAGTTAACATAGTATAATACTGTCTCATTATTTAAGAAGTCTGCTTGTAAGGTTGGCCCTCTTATGGCATTTGGGAACTCAGATTTTAGAAGGGCTCTCATCACGCTATCTGATTAAGAGAGGCTCATTTGTTTGAGATGGGTGTGCAGACAGGATGGTTTACACTACACACCTGCTTTCCTTCTGGCTATCTGGAATGCCAAGGGGAGGCTGCCTGCTTGATCTGTAAATTCTGGAACTGAGATTCTAATAAGCTTCTCAGGCAGCCAGCATTTTCCTGCACTGTTACAACTAGCCCTTGGGGTAATTAAACCCCACTAAGGAAGGTCCCTAGAGCTTTGGGCTTGATTTCCTCCAGAGTCATCCTATGCATCTTTCCCATGCATGTTTTGCTTTCTGTCCTCTCAGTGTAGTAAGCAGTAGCTGGGGTATGATTTTATCCTTAGAGATGGTTGTTTTGACTTTGGGGAAGAGCCAGAAGTCACATGTTTCCAGCAGGGAGGAACACTCCCCCTCACTGAGTGCTGAGGTCGGGTTCCAGTGATGCTTTTGCCTGAACCCCAAAGCCTCACCTTCATGATGGCTTTGGGCTGTCACATTGCCTTTGGTACAACCTCGATCTTGTGGAATCACTGTGTGCAGTCTTTGGCTTGTTTTCTCAGTGCCTCAAGCATCCCAGGCTTTCAGTTCTCCAATTGTAAGAATACAGCCTGGTTTGCAACTCATTTTCCATGCTAGGATATAGAGATTGAAATGTAAGTCACCTGCCTTAACATAGCTTCCCTGGATTATGTTTCCAGAGTGGGGACTGTAGCTCAGTGAGAGGATGTTTGCCTGTCAGGGGTGAGCTCTGGGTTCAATCCCCAGCATAAAGGCAGACAGAAAGAAAGGTTGGATTAGGTTTTATCCCCATGTGGTCACCTAGGTCGCAGTGATGATGTAGCTGGATCCACGTGATAAGAATATGGGTACAGACAGAAAATGTGCATGACATGCTGAGAGGCTTAAGGGCAATCCAGGGATATCTTTGAACTTCATCATTCTGTTAATATGTCATTTGCTTGTAAGCTGTGCTTTGGGAAAAGTAACTATATTCGTAGTTCTTGTATTGCCGTCATGATTCTGGATTTATAGGGTTACTATTCATTTGTTGAGCCCATTTTGGCTCTGTTCCTCTAATTCTGAATTGTCTCTGGCCACTACATTTTTGTATCCTATATATTCTCCCAGATGTAACTATAGCACACATGGATGATACTGTCTTTCTCTAGATTAACTTACTACACAGTTGTTGTGGTTTGGGGAATACTGCAAGGGGAACAATATAATACAGGACACATACGTTATAAGGTTATTTATAATAGTCACCCAAAGAATGATATACAAAAGAGTGCAGGAAATCTGTCCACACACTAAAGACCAAAGAATCCCTGAGGGCCAGGATGCTGTGATAATGTCCTACGTGAGTCCAGCTGAATACCTACAGTCCATAACAACACCACCCACAAGTCCAACTTGGGGCCTAGAGCCCATGACAATATCTCATGCAGGCCTGCTTCATGGATCTGTGCTGGGAAGGCTCAAGGGTCAGTGGTGGAATCTAGAAAGTCTGTGCCAGCGAGATTAAGGGATCTGCTAGCAGGCTGAGGGATCTGCACTGGAGCCAGGAAGTGATGCTCAAAATAAGAATCAGAGCTCCCCGCAAAAGCACCACAGGCATCCTCAGCAACAGTGAGGTCCCAAGCTCCAGCAATGATCAGGACAGCAGAGTTCTCAAGAGGAAAGCCAATGCAACAAGCTTCTTCAGGAGGCTGGCAGTGCACCATCTTCCCCTCCGGGGCCAGGAAGCAATGCTCAAAGTGAGGACCAGAGCTCCTCCAAAGTGAAACAAAGCCGTTCTCAATGCCAACAAGGTCTCGAGCTCTTGGGAGGATGAAAAGATCTGACTTCATCAAGAAATTCAGGATGATGAGCTCCTCTAAAAAACCAACAGCTCCTTACAGCTTCTACCAGCTCCAGCAGCCTTTGTCCGCTCCCAACGGCCTTACTTCTTCTTCTCCAGGTCTGTCTCTTGTGTGCCTGGCAACAGTCCCCAGGTGGGCCTCCCACACCCAGCACCATGCTTACTCAGTTCAGCTGGAGGTTATAAATTGACCACCAGTTGTTAATCCACTATATCAGTACATTAATTAATTAAGTAAGTAATTAACTACTCAGCCCACTTTCATACTGGAAGGGCAGATTTTCCTACCCACAGATATGTACATCTTTTCAGAAAGTTTCTTTAGTCTTGTTTGTGTTATGCCAGATTGAACAGATAATTTTTTAGTCAAGTTTTTATAGTAATAATTTAAATGTAAATGCTATGATAAAAGGAAAAAGTAGACATGGCTTTACTAAGAATGAAATCAGAAGATTATTTCTTTAATTTTATATGAAACATGGGTAGACATGGAGAATTAGTTGAGATCACTTTTACGAAAATGTGTGTTCCAATAGTGACTGGAACAGACTTAAGGACTTTTATACCCCGTTTTAAATCATAGTGAAATTGTTACCACTTTATGAAGTTGTTTAGGAAGAGTTACTGTATTTGCTACACTTATAGATGTTAGCGCTGATTGTCTAGGCCACTTCTCTTGCCTTCATTATTGTATTTTAACTTATTATATTGTAAATCTTTCTCTAAATTTTAACCTTTAATTATTACTGGAACATTGCCTTCTTGAAGCCTTAAGACTACAATAGACCTTTACATTTGAAAGAGAAATTTCTTTACCTACTAAACCAGAAGTTGATAGCGAAGATTAAGCCACAAAATATATGAGCAGCAAATAAAAAATTAATTGTAATACTGCATGATATATATCATTCTTGTTTTATACAACTGGTTACTTTTTATGTAGACTACTAAAATTCACATAAAAGGAAGGTCTTAAATATGGATATTATCCAACACTGGTTGTCTCCCCCAAAGCTGAAAGATTTTTTAGTTAAGGAAAAGACTCAATTATTTGAGACACAAACACTGGATACTTTGGTTAGGATAGGTCTTCCCTAGGAGAAATAGGAAATCAGCATCTGGTAAGTGGGGAAAGATATGCTAGCAATGTCAATTACTCAAATTGCTAAGTGGACGAGATTGTTTTCATTTAAAGATCAGTAGCACCTAATTTTGCATTTTTTCAGTAGACTTGAGGAATGTATCATCTGTGTAGACAAGGGATCCTTACAAAATTATAGAACCCAAGAAATCTGGTGAGGAAAGGACTTTTAAGAACAACTACTTGATCTATCTAGTTGCAAGTGTGAAGGGGATGAGGCTCAGAGGTATTTTGTAGCTTCTTCCTCTCATACATTAAAAGGAAAGTAACCAATCAGGTTTTTGATCCCCTGTTTCCCACCGAAAGAAGCTGTTGCAGAGCCTTAAGCACTTTAGGCAGAATTTGGAAGAACTCTACTTTCTACCATAGAAACATTTGCAGATCTAAAATGATGAAAACAGCATGTCTTAATGTAAATAACATAAAGTATCCATTTAAAAATTTGTGAGACAGAAGCAAGCGCTACATATTTGTTGACATTAAGGAATCAATGTAGAGTGATAGTATTGTGGCATCCAAAAGAGTCCTTATTTTATCTGAAATATTCTCTGATAAAATAAAAGATAAATATAAGGGCTGGGGATTTAGCTCAGCAGCA
>NW_004955432.1:19477230-19496493 GCF_000276665.1 Chinchilla lanigera
CGATTCCTGGTACTGGAAAAAAAAAAAAAAACACCAAAAAATAAATATATAAATTAAATAAAATAAAAGATAAATATAAACAGACTTGACAAGCATTTTAGAGAGGGTTTTGTGTTGTGCTTGACTGAAAACTTGGCGTTGAGAGCTGTTTCCCTGCTGTGCAGTGAGGGCCTCAGGGAGGCTGCTACCTTGGGGGGCTCAGCAGGGGCCTGGGATCCAGTGCTCAAGTTTCTGAGTCAGACTCCAGGCAGCGGGCTGAAACTATCCAAGCTTACCAGTATGCTAGTTCATAGTGGGAAGCTTCATTTTCAAGGGCAGAAATAATTATGTCAGCTACTCAGGGCTTTACTTTTGTGATATCAAATGACCTGGAAAACGGAAATGGAAACCAGAAGTTTTCTAATGAGCATGACGCTGGTTCCAAAGGAGTTGAATAGCTTGTGGGATGGTTCATTCACAGCAGAGTTGCCTGCAGACTTCTTCCTCGCTTCACTCTATTTCATTCTATTCCAAAAACAATAATTTCTTTTGTAAAGATGCTTCCCCCTTCACATGCCCTCAAATGCATCAAAATGATTATTCTCCACCTTCTCATAGTTCCTGTTCAGGAATGCCATGACCTCATGCTAGACAAATTTAACATAAAAATTTGAAGGTGACAGCACACTGGTCTGTGATTGAATGCTTGTTTGTGTAAATTGTATTGGGCAGATGCCTTGGTATAATCATCAACAACTTCGCACAAACTTTCTTCCTTAGGATGGTGTCTCTATATCCTGGAATCTCCAACGTCTGACCTGAGGAAAACCAGAAGTCAGTAATTTATGACCCATACTGAATCTGACGGGAACCAACATTGTACAACTTGTGAGCTAAGCATAGTTTTTATACTTTTAAATGGCTGGGGAAAATATCAAAAGAAAAAGAAGACCTGATGAGACATGAAAATTATGTGAAGTTAAATTTTCAGTCCTCAAATAAAGTTTTATTGGGACACATTTAGCATAGCCATTTATGTCAGAGTAAAGACCACGTGGTTTGCAAGGTTTGTCCCCTTACCAACAATCCTTTGGCCCTGCAGTGCACAAGTCATATCTATTTAATGAATTAAAACTTTTTTTGGAGCAGTTTATTTATGAGACTCCTCAAAGCAGGTTATTTTAGCTAACCTCACTTAGATGTTGGTCAACAGTCTCTAATTATAAAGAATGGGGGGCTGGGGATTTAGCTCAGCGGCACAGCGCCTACCTGGCAAGCTCAAGGTCGTGAGTTCGATTCCCGGTACCAGAAAACAAACAAACAAACAAAAAAAGAATGGATGTTATTCAGCATACCTGGAGGATTGCATTATTTATTTTACTTCTTCATACATTAATCAATATTCATTACATGCTTACTATGTGCAATTGTAGCTCACTGCCCCAACCAGAGAAGTTAGAATAGTCAAATTCAGGTTTAAATAGTGGAGTGGGCAACATAAAGGAAAAGTTTGCCCTTCGTGAACTCTGTGAAGGAGGCATTGAGAAGGAGATCGCGCATGTGTGACTCGGCCTGTTCTAAGTTTTGCTGACTCACTCTCTTTCCCCAATTCATGAATGAGTTTATGTGTTCGGCTGTGCTGGCCACGCCTCCTTCTCAGTTTTCACTGATTAGGTTAACGGTAGTGAGGCAAGATAGACACAGTAAAGATAAAAAGAAGACAAGGAAAATTGTAATTTTAAAATTATACATTAAAAAAAAACCCTGAAGCTTCAGGCTACAAAGATTACCCATGTTTACAAAGCTTTCCCTTCCAGAAAACTCAGTACAAAATCCCTAAGGTTTTAAAACTCTCACAAGCCTGTAAATTAGGGCCATGCTTTTCACCTGGAAATCGCTCTTCTCTCGAGGACGGCTACCCTCGAGGAAGCAGCACGGTTAGTGGGTAGCATCTTCAGCGTGGAACGCATGTAAATGCTTTGCCTTCTGAAAGAGCCCACACAAGGGCTCATCTGAAAGACAGTCGGAACGCACATCTGAGATCACTCATCTTGACACCCTCAAGATCATGGAAATACACCCAGCTCTGGACTGCAATGCATCTCACTCCAGCGGCATCCCCACTCTCCTGGGAGTGCTTCTTTCTGCCGAATAATCCCACTCACGCTGCACAGCGACTTGTCTTGAAAACTCTTTTCTGTGGAGAAATTCAGCAAGCAGCCTGACTCATGATAGGTGGAGTGAGTCGAGGTCCCCATCTCCTCTTTTGGGGACCTGCCGGGACCCTGACTGATGACAGTAAGAAAAGGGGAACGTGGAAGCAGAGATGAGATCGACCTGACTCTCTGGCAAACCACAAGTTGGTCAAGCCAACAAATGTTCTGGTAGAGCCCTATCCACACTAAAAATCAGTCAGATGAACACATGCAGCGCTCCCGAATGTAGTCCAAGAAACTTTTAGTGCCTCTTCTCTCACTTATAGCTCGAAGGCCATGTAAATGCAAAGTACACGCTCTTTATGGAAAAACTCCAGCTGTGGCTTTACTCCCAAGCCTCCCAACTCCCAGTCAGTCGGCAGCTTCTCCTTCTTTTTCCTCTCCTAAACCCGAACCAGTTCATACTTTTTCTCTGCCTAGAACTTTTCCACGGCTTCCCGTTCCATTTGTGACACAATCTAGACTACTCACCTTGGTCTACAGCACAACGTGAGCTGGACCCTGCATGCTTAACCCCCTCATACTCTCCCTGCACCCCCGTGTCCCTGTCCCTGGTCATCTTTGCCGGTGGCAGGCTCTTTCTAGCATCAGGGCTTTGATGTGGTGCTCCCCCTGCTGGAAGGGCTCTTCAGGATCCTCTTACTCATTCTCATTATCTAGGTCAGAGCCGAAATGCTGGCTTTTCATAGATGCCTCTCCCTTCCTCTATGGCAAGAAGACGGCAAGGTTTCCCTCTTCTCATTATGAAGGAAGAGTTGTACTGGGTGAGTTCAATGATCCGCAAAGATCTATTCAAGATTATTGGAACTGGGGAAAAGACAGAACCTCACACTCCAGAACTTCACAGCCCTCACACCAAAAGCAGGAGACTTCCGGCACTGGGAAGAGCTGGGGGAACGGTGCTTGAGGCCACAGGAGGAAGTTTATCGATGTTATTAGGCCCCCTGTGCTTGCTGGTTGTTAAAGTTAAGTTCCTTCTGAGGCAGAGACCACCACAGTTGGTCACTGCTAGGACAGACATGTGGATGCCACCCAGCTTGGTGCAGTAAACCTGTGTATCTTGGAATGTCTCAGCTCTGTCATGAAACTCTGACGAAACTAGGGATGCAGAACATTTTCATGACACGAGAAATTGGCACCAAGAAAACTCCTAACTAAGCCATTTGCTTCACTTGCTCTTAGTCACCTTAAAAGTCACTAAAGTAAAGGTGGCATAGCTGGGCAATCTGTTATTAGCTTTCTGTTAGGGTTCCTCCGCTGTAGAGGACACCTCTGATACGTGGGTTGCAATAACTGCTGTCAGGGTGCATGGGTGAGGAAGAGTCTCACATTAACAGTTGCCTGGGTTACTTCCCTGACTTGCAGGTTGCTGCTGCTGAAAACGCTGACCCTTCACTTGAGCTTACAGAAATCTGGTGGGTGACTAATGGATAAAAAGCTTGCTTGGCTACTCTGTCTTTCTATTGCATCGTTCCTTTTTGCTGTCTCAACCTCTGGGTCAGAGTTGACTCAGCTCTGTGCATAGACATAGTGTTGATCGTTTGAAAAATGGTTTTGTCCAAGATTGTGATACAGGGCTCATTTGGCCTATTGTCCATTGGTCCCGATATGCATTTCTTCTACCCTACCCTTGTGCTTTTTCAGCAGAAGCCAGAAAGTCCTTCAGTCCTACCATGGGGCCAAGATCTTTATTCAAAACAGTGACACCAGCTGTAAGACTGAGTCAGCAGTTCCCGAGTGAAGCTGATCACTTGTTAAGCTCTAAATACAAGACCATGATCCTTTGCACAGGACAATAGTATCAGATACACAAAAATTCAACAGCCTCTAGGATAAATTAACTGTAATCACCTTCGGGTCTGAGTCTGTTACAGGAAGAGATATCTGTTGGAACAGTGCCCTGGCAAATAGAAATTATGAGATTTTAGCCTATCCCTGCAAATAATGTTGTCTTTGTTCTGAGAAGGATTTTTGCCCATTGCCCTCTCCCTCAGCTGACCCTGCCCCCGTTTGTGTAGGAGTGTGTGTGCTTGCTGTATGTGGCCTCGTCTTGTTCCTACCACTGGAAAAAAACCTGTGGAATATTCAGTCCAGTTCAGGGAAAAGTTATGGTGATGTTGGTCATTATTTTGTTGCATGATAATGTTCTAGTATTTCCTTCATACTATTTCTAAAAGTAGTTTCTTATTTAATTATTTTAATACATTTATTTTTCTGTCTCCTGGGCTAGAATATAAGAAGCAGAGGAGCAGACACCCTGTCTGCTCAGTTCTTTGCCATATGCTCCATCTCTAGACCAGTTTCTAGAACATGGTATGTACTCAAAAAAGTGAGAATTAATGACCAAGTCAATGAACATAGGCAAAGAGATAACAGAGCCTAGGGCCAGGGTCCTTTTTCTTTCTTTTTGAGAAAGGGTCTTGCTATACAGTGCAGGCTGGCCTTGAATTCACTATGTAGCTCAGCCTGGCATCAAACTGTTGATGATCCTCCTGCCTCAGCCTCCTAGGTGCTGGCATTATAGGGGTGCACCACCATGCTTGGTTGGGCCAGAATTTTGAACACATAGATGATGTGAACCCTGACAGTGCTTGGGTTTCTTACTTCTTAGGTTCCTGTGGTGACATGCGATATAAAAGCACTGACACTGTAGATTGGTAACTACTAACTAGCAGCTTGCTGAACTGAGAGGCAATAAATAAGATCTAAACTATATCTGATGGGAAGAATAACAACATTATATTTAATTGGTTCATATTGTCCTTTGTAGCTGCTTCATATTTTTCCATAGCAGATTTGCTGCTGAAATGAGATCTTGTACTCTTTTTTTTTTTGTATTTGTGATAAACATGTACCCATTCCAAGACTCAGAGAATATTAGCGTAATCAAATATAGTTAGAAAAATTTCACTCTCCTAAGATATAACATCATATGTAAGACCCCTGAAGAACTCGGGCACATTCCAGATTCATGAAATCACCACGGGATCAGGGTGACTTTCATAATTGCACTAAGTAAATTACAACATCCAACATAAGATGTAATATATTCATCTTATGCAAATGCATCAGTAAAGAGCAAAATGCTACAGTGCTAGCAAATCATGTTTTTCATGAAAAACAAGGATGACTCATTAGGCCTCCTTCCCACAAAGTCTGTTTTGTTTTTTTTTTTTTTTTCTGTCCAGAGAGCCAAGAAAATATAGATCAGATCCCATTTCTGAAAAACTTATTTTATTAGGAAAACTGGTTCTAGATCACTGGGTCCTGAAAGCTGTTATAATCACCCAGAAAATGAGGACATCCTTGGTGTAAGGTTAATTGTGTTTTCAGTTGCCTTTAAAAGATCATGATTTTATGGTAATGATGTAAGTTAATGTTCAAAAATGCAGATCCCTTACAGTGAAGGTTTTTTTTTAAATGAGAAATATATACCAGTAAAGAATAAGTTGTTCTTTTAAATTAAATAACTCTCATGCATGTTGCTTTGGTTCCTTAAACAAGTAGTATATTGTTTAGACTGGGAAGTGGAACACATTTAAAATCTCAAAATCCTTGATTCTTTTAAATTGAGAACTTACATTTCTGTAATATATAAAGAATACAGTCCTATAATATATAAAGTGGTGTATTCCAAATGGTAAATGTACAGACTTTTCTGAGATATATTGAATCATGTTGTTCATTTGTCAAGGTTTTCATTTCCTCCCTCAGTATCCAAACACAAATTCTCTAGATATTTTGAACTTTTATTTTTAATTTTTCTTTAAGCCTATTTGTTAATGGGTCTCACCATCTCCCTTAATTTTAGGAACCATATGGATATAAGTTTTTTTTGTGTGTATATTATCAGAATCGAAAAACCACGGTCAGCAAGACACTTCAAAATGAGGAAAATGGGAACCCTGGCACTGGGGTGTAAAGCTACTTGTCTGCAGATTCTGCTAAGACAGGGGACAAGGGGCTCACATGGACTGGACAGACCATCTGGGAAGCTGGGCACAAAATACTAGGTGAAAACTGAAGTAGGCAACTGGCATAAAAAGGCAGAGTAGCAGGACATAATTGCAGGGTGCGGAGGCAGAGACCCACTCACAGCCACTGTCAGTGAGGTCATGATTTTTGCCCTGTTTCAACAAATGCACAGTAAGCACTTTGAAAGACACTGAACTCTTTTCCTATGTTCTATCCCTGTATATATCCCATAATTCGATTAGACCTAAAGGTGATGAACAAATGTCTCACTCAGTCCAGATCTCTGCGTTGAAAACTAGCCTATGCTACCATTAGCCTTTGCTCTCAGACGTCTCACGCACTGCAGTGGAACTGCTGGCCACTCCGCTCCTCCCCAGGTGTACCTACCCGTTCTTTCACCCACAGCACATCTTCCCACCTGTACATTTTCTCAGGCCTGGGCGTCACCTTGGATTCCTTTTACGCTCTATCCATGCCCACCTTCAGGCCGTCAGTGTGTTCTGTAAATTACTGGCTAAAATTTGTCTTGGGTCTTCCTTCTCGTCTCCATCCCTTCATCTTGGCCCAAGACTTCAACACGGCTTATTAGCATTATTTTAATAACTTCCCGAACCCATCCATCCCTTATTCATACTCAAGCGAAAGTGTTCTCAAAATCCAAACTCACTAATGCTGCTTTCTTGCTTGTGACACCATAATTCTCTTCTACTGCACACAGAGGACGACCCAGGCTCCCTGGGCTCCCCGCTGTGGTTTCCGAGACTGTCTATCTCCCGCCTCATCCTGTGCGTTCCACGTCCCCGACTATGCGCATGCTCAAGCACTCTTGTGTTACACAAGCGCACCAAGCCTTAACCCATACAGAACCGTGGCTGGTTCTGTCTTCTGTTGCGATACCCCTGCCCTCCTTTTATGGACAACTGGTTCTTTCTCTTCTTTGAAATCCCAGCCTAGTGATTTCCTCTTAGACTTGCCTTGGTTATCTTACCTAAAGAAGGCCCTCCTTCGTTATTCTATGTCTCTTTTCTAACCATGGAGATCATTGTAATTTGAAATAATTCAACATTTATCCTTCGTTTCTTTTGCTTGGTTTATCTCTTGTAGAATGTAATCTGCAGAGGGCCAGAGCCTCTGTGGGTCTTGTCACCCTTCCTTATTTAGTATGTAGCATAGGTTTTGGCATAGAGCAGGTGATCCATAAATATTTCAGGGGGATATGACTCTTTAGGCTCTAGAGCAGTATAGGACATGTGCCTGTCCTCAGGCTTGCACTGCTAGGAGAGGAGGTTCCCCTACAGGAGGGCTGGCCGGCACTCCCCTGATGCTGTACTGAGGCTCACACACTGTGGAGGGGGCCAGCACACCCCACCATGCACAGAGGGACAGCGCACCCGGGAAAATGTGGAGAAGAGGGTTTGGTAAAGCACTGATGTTTGCACAATGGAGAATACACTCTTTGGCTAAGATTCTGCATCTTTAAGAGGTCTGTGAATGATTCCTTGCCCTGCCCTTCTGCCCAGTCTTCCTGTGTCCCCAGGAATGTGTGTGGGGGGGTGAAAGGCCAGTCACTGTAGATCCGATCTGATCTCCCTTCTGTAATTCTGCACTCATCCTCTTTGTCCTTAGCAAATTTCCTTATGAGTGGGCGGCAGTTATTGCTAATGTAATTAATTTATTCTGTTTTGATAACTTCACGTTTGGTTATCCTGCTCACCTCAGAAAGAGCATTCTTTCAAATGTTTTTCTGGTCTAGGTATTGTGGACTCATATGTTTTCTTCTACTAGGGGAATTAGACATAAACTACAATCTCCCTTTCAAACACTTTTCTTTCTCCCTCTTCCTTGGCTGGAGTGTTATATAAACATCAGCATTTGTGTCAGGACATGGGCGGAATCTCTCTACCAGCCTGCATATTTCCCCTAGACAGTGCGGCCATACAGTAGAGCTGTTCTTCCCACTCTCAGTGTAAAAGCATCGCTAAATCTTTTAATTTTGTTTGCTATTAAGTCGAATTTATTCTTAACACCATCCTTGAGATGCAGTCACTCTTTGGTTCTTGCTGTTGTTCTTATTTTCTTCTTTTTGGTCAGGGCAGTTGAATGAGCCTTCAGTAGCAGGCTAGGAAGAGAACGGAAAGAGAAGCAGATGGCATTGTTATTCTTATCTTCTGCTTGCCAACAAGAGAAATTTTCTGTAGTGAATACCCCGGAGGGACCAAGTCAGTTCTAGAACATTCCAGTCAGAGATTCCAATCAGTGACAAATCCAAGGGACTTTTTGAGACAAAAGGGGTATGATGTGTTTCCTAGCCCTTGATAAATGATTCAAAAATCCAGAAAATAGCTAAACAAATCTTGATTACTTAAGTTTCGAGACCTAAATTGATATCATAGTTTTCTAGCAGAAATTTAATCTTGTAAATTCTAGGATGAAAGAAATTCCGCATTCTTTATTTAAAAGTTTAGTTCTAAATTCCTGTCTAACTCTAGGGAAAAGTCAACCTCAGCCATATTTTTCACACCTTTGTACATCATGTCAGTGTTTCAGTGTTTTAAGAAGTTTCATCACTGAGTAGACCTCTTTGTCCACTGCTCAGACGGGGGCCCAAAGACTTAGACCACTTCTCAGGCTGTGGGTTCTCATTTCACTATATCACGTGGCCTCTTCCGGCTCTACTTCCTCTGCCTTCATCTCCAGGACAGCAGTACTGGCTTCTTCGATGGCTGATGTGTTTCCAAAAGACAACACAAGACACTGGCTACAGGCTTTTGTTTCCTTCTCCTGAGCCAAATGCCAGAAGGCAAGAATTACAGTTTTCTTTTAAGCTTGAAATAAGAGGTGGGAGTGAATTCAGAGAAATGACAATAAATACCTCAACATTTTAGTCTTGGTAAGTCTGAAATAGGCCTAGCTCATGGGAATGTAATTGTGCCATTCTTAAAATTGTGGTGAGGTAAATGATGCTTTGACATTCGTCCTTTCAGAAAATATTGAGGGAGTGCCTACTACGTGCTAGGCAAAATCTGCGCACTTAAAAACTGGGCTATATCATTAAGCAGGAGTAAGCTATTTCTCCTTATAATATTAACATTCCAGGGGCCGGAGATATAGCTCAGCTGCACAAGTGCCTGCCTGGCAAGCACAGGTCGTGAGTTCAATTCCTGGTACCAAAAAAAGAAAACCAAACCAATATTAACATTCCAACGGAGGAAGAGACGACGCCTAGCATGGCCAGGTTTGACAGAATTACACAAATACTGTGGGAAAAAGAAAAACAAAACTGAGGAGGAGGAGGAGAGAGTCCTTTTTACTTTATGTCCTTTTAATGTAAAAAGAATTAAGATGTGTTCTGTACACAAACCAAATCATGATCAATGTAATCATTACGTATGGAGCATATGCACTAATAGAGATTTAAATTTTCTAAAAGAAATAAAAGCATTTTTTCATGACTTTGGCTCTCTGATCTGCAAACATCTTCTCTTTCTCTCCTTTTCCCAACTAACTTCAGGAAGCCTTCAGTGTGTTTAGGACCCTCACAAGCTTTATGGGCAAAAACTTAGCGTCGAATGAAAGCATGGACCTCTGTAGTATTGTAAGTGGGTAGTTAGGGAGACATGAGCTGAACTACTGATCAGGATGTTTACAAGAGAAAAAATTAATTACAATCCTAAAGAAGTAAATGGAGATATTGCAGGGGAGACTGGAAGAATTATACTTGGTGCTTAAGCTTCTTAGTTTAAAAAGAGAAAGTTGTATTCTTTCAGACATCAAGTTTATTTTTTCCTGCCCAATTCTCGTGTGTTAGATTATTTGGTACAGGTTTTGCTGTACGCGCTGGAGGCTCAGTCTTAAGTGACCTCTGCAGAAAAGCTGAGAAAGGCACAAGTGGGATGTTCAAAGAATGCCAGTGGTGCCAGTGTTTTTTCTTTTAGGGGAGATTAAGTTACCAAAGCAATCTTACAGAGGGATGGAAAGCCAGTGTCAAAGCAGTGACATTCTTTGGATGGAGGCTAAGCTTGGAGACCAGGCAAAGCTATGTGGCCAGAACAAAGCCAATGTCCAGAAGACTTGGGAGGCCTGGCACCCGCAGTGAGAGTTAATTCCTTCCGTCACTGATAGTTAAGAGAGCACATAATATCCGGTCCATGTTCTGTTCAGATATTTTGGCATTAAGTCCAAGACTACAATTCTTCTCACCATATAAAACATGATTTGTGTGTCTATTTTCAAAAAAGAAGGTTTTATCAACTCCCATTTAAATGTCATGCATCCTTAACACTTTCGCACAAGTAGTGAAATATATTTAACTGTATTCTACCTCTCTTGCTTCGATATTCAGTTACCTAATTTTTAAGGAATTTGTGCTTTTTTCTATTGAGACAAAGTCTCGCTGTGTTGTCCAGACTGTCTTTGAGCTCACTATGTATTCCAGGCTGTCGTAGAACGTACAGTGATCCTCCTGTCTCGGCCTCCGTAGTGCTGGGATTAGAGGCATGGGGCATCATCCCCAGCTTTATTATGTCCTTTTGATCCTGATTTCTTCATTGAACACAATGATTGATACTGCTGATTTTTTTCCACCAGTTTATCTTCATATGCTGATGGACATACCAAACTACATAAAGTAGGGTAATTCTAGCTTTTGTAACAACTAAAGCCTAAATTTAAAAGTTTTAGTGTAATAAAAATTTAGTTTTTATAATAAGTATTATACATGGTTATTCTTGGTAGGCCCAGTAGTGTAGTAGAAATATTCACTGCTTTACTCCACTGTAACGTTTTCATAGCCAGTTATTTATTAAACGTCTTGTATTTAGCAAGAACAATCCACCTGATCATCATTCCTCTGATACTTTATGTCTTATTAATCTCTTGTATCATTTCTCCACAGGAATGATGACTCCTTTGCTTTTATTTCTTATAATGACCTGACAGGGAGTGAAAGCAGATTGGTTGTCTCTGCTTTGCCAGAGACAGAGATAAGATGCTTACTTTTATTGAACAATGTGTTGGGTGCATCAGACACATTTTATCTCATTTCTTCTGGGTAAAATAGGCCAACCGATAAGACCATGCACTGGAGGGATATTCTCTTCCTACGAAGATTCCTGCTGGGTTTTTCTATGCTGCCTACTAGTTATTTGGGGACTTGCCCTGAAAATGTGACTGTACCCACAGGAATATTATGTCTTTCTGTGGCCTATCCAAAAGTTATTGGATTCCATGAAGTATCAAGTCTTCATTTTGATGCACTGTATATTATCACTGATTTATTTTTCTGAGTAATATTTCTTAGGTCACAATCACATGAAAATTTAAGTACCAAGTGTAAGATAAGACATAAAACCAATGACATTTGCAGCATCATTTTCTTCAGACAGGAAAAAAGGAATATTTCAAATGAGAACACATTTTTAGCTGGTTTCAGACTCTTCCATCTAATTAAGAGAAAAAAAGGAGTAGTGCTGAGTATCTTTCCCAGTCTCACAGAACAAGATTGCCCCATATTTTTTCTTTAAATATCATCAGTACAACTGAATATCCATACATCAGTGTGTTCCTTCAAGTTGCTAGTCATTTTCTAAATTTCTAAAATATTTTATTCCCAAAGTTTTGGATGCATGCATATTAGCAAAGCACTTTGAAAGCTAAAGTCGAACGCAAAAAGTGAGCAGTCAGTTCCATCCTCTGTCAAATGAAGAAAGTGAGACACCAAGCTTGTATTGAATTGATATTCACTGAGAGATTTTCATGTCCTCCTAAAAACAGTACTACTTCATAGCCCTCCTGGAAGGCCTACATGTAGGGCATTTATGGTGAAGATCACCTTGCTAACAGCATCTCGAATTTCACTGAGTTGATACTGTAGATTATCAGATAATACCACCCTTTTTTAATTTGGTGATGTAGTCCTGGATAGTAAACAGACACTTGCGCCCTAAGGACACCCTTGTGTGTTTCCTGATGTCAATGCTTAAAGAATCTCAGCTATTTCTCCATCGCTGCTGTGACAGTGGCTTCAGTGCGCTGGAATCTAGTGACATGGCTACTGTCAGGGGAGTCATTCTGCCGTGTAAAACTACGTACAATAAAGTGCGTTTTGGCAATAGCAAGAAAGGCAATTGCTCAACAGTGAGTTTGCTTAAGCCTGAACAGATGGAAGAAAAATAGAGCAGACTGAGCCACAGATGACGATAAGCAACAGTTAGACCCAAAGATGGGTGGATTGATCCGAAGAGAATTAAAGAAGCCATTTGCATCAGATGCTGGAACAGTTAATCCATGCTTGCACTCAGTGAATGTCACTGGAAGCTGCTTTAAATAATGTGATCTAACACATATATTTTATGTATCTGCAAAGCCAGATGGGATAAGGAATAAGAATATTAGAGGAAAAAAAAAATGGCAAGAAGCACTTTTATAGATGTCACTCCGGACTGGTGTGTCATGGGGAGGTGAGCTAATAGGCTTAGAAGAAACAGAATTATCATGAATATTAAGCCAAAATCTCAGATTTCATTAAGACTTTATAGTTTATGTGCATCTTATTGCATATAATAAAGCAGAACACACCTTCCATGCCTGCCTAAGCTAGAGCTCAACTGTGTATCTGTGACTCTATCTTTATTTCTAGACACAGACATCAGTACACAAGTATCCATGAATAAGTGAACATCTCCTATCACTCTTGATATTTCATTTGTATACCTACTTAAGTATGTTGAAGTGACAAACCTATAAAATAGCTTACAGTGCTATAAGTTCATTTTAAAATAAACATTATATTTTTAAATAATCGTAGTCTTACAAAAGAATTGCAGAGACAGCTCTGTATTTCTGTGTATCCTTCACCCAGGATCTGCTAATGTTAACGTCTTTGCATCACCACTAGCGCTCTTTTCCTGGATATCACAGCATATTTCACAGTATGTTTTCATCATATCACTTTAGTCTCTTGCGATCTGGGAGTTTGTTATTCTTCTTTGTGTTTCGCGACCCTGACACTTTTGATCAGTGTTGGTCAAATATTTTGTAGAATCTTCCTCAGTTTGACTTTGCCGACTATTTTCTCGTGAACAGATCACCTGGGAAGTCCTAGGAAGTAAGCCCTCCGTATCACATCATAAGGAGGACGGATACGACAGACACTATCAGAAGATCTTATGACCTGGTTAAAGTGCCATCTGCCAGGTATCTCTACCACACTGTCAATATGACCTACCTATATTAAATCTGAGCATCTCTTTTTTAAAATGTAGGAATTACATACAGGAGGAGTATTTATTATATATTGAGGGGCCTTAAATTATTACTCATGGTAGGTGAATAGAAAGAGATCAATTTTAATGCCATGGACAAAGCACATAATGCAGAGCAAATATCCATCGTCTCCTGAACATAGACGTAACAGAATAAGCAGATAATTACTAGATTTGTATTTTAAAAATATCGCCTAAAAATGACCTCTTTGACAGAAGGTACTTTGCCTATAGTACAAATATTATGCAATGATACGGATGATGGTAAAGGAAATCAAGGCTTTGTTTGTGGGTTCACCGGAAGTGGGCTTGCTGATCAAAAGTTGATCAAAAGACTTTAGAATGAAAAGCTTCCATTAAGGTAGATTTAAAAAAAATTATTATTGAGGGAAAAGTGAAATGAATTAAGGGATGTAATTACAAAACACACAAGAAAGGGTTATAGCAGAAGATAACTTCTACGTTTATACAAAAATCACAGCTAGATTCAGTCTCCACCAGCCGGAATCTGATGTTTAGCATTCACTTCACCTGCAGCAGGCAGAGCCGCAGAAGTTTCCTAGTCTCAGAGGAACTTAATCCAAACACCCACTGTCTGAGGCAAAGAAAGAAGATGATTAGAGCTTGTTATCCAGGTCCTACAGTAGTATAGGTTGCCATTTTGTATTTCAGGAGTGATTTTTGTATTTCAGGAGTAAGGCTTTAGAAATATTCTGTATAGATAATATTTTGCTCTTATCTTCTTACTTTCTATTACATTTCGTTGATATAGAGGATTCTGATGTAGAAATTACACAAATAATGATTAACTACATGCCATTAACACATGGTTTTAAACATAGAGGTTTCTTTTTGAATGGGTCTTTTAAACCTGTGGGGTTGCTGGGGAGATAGCTCAGTGGCACAGTGCCTGCCTGGCAAGCGCAAGGTCCAGAGTTCGATTCCCGGTACCAATTTTTTTTTTTTTTAAATAAAAAAACCTGTGGGGCTATAATGAATTGTCAGTGTAGGAAGGTTGCTTCAGAAGGGTCTGCATTTCTCAGAACCTGAGTTTGAATCGTGATTTAGTGTATTTTTCTCCTGGCCTGATTTATCTTTGATACCATGTCTACTTTTGGGGGGGAGCTAGCATGTGAAAGCTTTAAGAATAAAAGACAGTAAGACAAAAGAAGGAAGGAGAGAAGGAAGAAAAGAAGCAAAACAAGAGAGAGCCCTTTCTTTCCTTTTAAGACCTAGAAATTTGCAAACTTATAAACAGACAAGAGACTTGTTTCCAGCACCCACTCTCCCCTCTGCTGTGCTCAACTATTGATAACAGGGCTTTCTTAAATTAAGAAGACAACAGCGGAGAAAGTGGGGCGTCTCAGTACTCAGGAAGGCTGAAGTAGGAGCGGTGCAAGGCCCTGAGTTCAGTGTTTAGCACCGAAAAAAAAAACAACAACCCAAAACCCCAAATCAAACAAATAACAACAAAAAATGGTGAGTCCTGAGCCAGCTGGGGGTGAGAGGCACAGCTCTGCTTCTATCCCACTCTAGTACATTGTGCATTTTGGAGATTACTCTTGAGAATTTTTAGAAAAGGAGATAGTTTACCAAAAATGCAAGATACAGAAAACATTACAACAAACAATCTATTGATAATGTTGGCTCGAGCTAGGAGGGGTACTGTTCAAGGACGGGTGACAGATGCCTGAGCAGGAAGCCACACATATCCACATTTGCAGTTGAGAAATAAAGGAACAGACCAAAGACCTCAGAAAGTCCTTGTCCCTTTGATACTGTATCAGGACCCTTCTCAGAAGGTACTGCTCAAGAGCAAGGCATGAGCAGGAGAGGATAAAAATGGCCTCTGTGTGGTAGCTGCTGAGGATAAAGTTTAGACCCCACTTCCACGATTATTTAGGAAGGATCTGAGAGACTGGAGTCTTTATTCAGCAAATAGGAACAAAACTAGAGAAGTCATATTTTTGCCAATGTGAATGTGTCTATTTAATTCTCCATAGCCTGGGCAAACAGAGGGCACATGACGTTTCATTTATGTGCGATTTTTGAAGACTTATATTTGAGAGCAATGCAGATTCTCTTTTACCTATCTGGAGTTAAAGACTGAGGTTCAATTAGCAGAAATACATAGAACATAAATAAACCTGGAGGGCGTGTATTTAGAGAAAAATACTAACAGCAATATTCTTGAAGGGACCTAGGAGCTTTAAGATTATAAATTTATGTGACCCAGATTTCCTCCTTGCATCCACATTGGAATGATATTTTGTAAATTGGTTTTAGCGATTATAGAAGGAGGGAAGGCAGGAAGGCAGACAAACCAAACCAGACAGACCAAGTCAGCTGTTTGACTCAATTAAATGTTGGAGCATCTCAAAAACGTTTAAAAGACTTGACAGTTAAGTTAAAGTATGCAAAGCATTTTTTAGTCCAAAGGGCCCCAGGGCACATGATTTAGTATCTCAGCTCTACATGACTCAATTTAAGTGTGTATATGTAGAGATGGGGGGGTGGTCAGGAAAAAGTATGCAGAGAGCTGTGTGGGGGAAAGATAATTCTAAAATTTCAATCTCTGTCCACTAGCTCTGAACTACCAAAGAACTATGAGAGTGAGTGGGTTGGGATAAATCAGAGAAAAAGCTTGAATCTCACACCTGGACCTCCACAGAACAGAAGGATGAGAATGCCTGTAAGATTTAAGCCTTAGCATCTACAGAAAATGGAGGAAATCCGGAGGCAGAAGAGGCCAGGAAGAGTTAGCCCCCCGGAAATTGTAGAAATATTGTAGGGAAGGTATTAAATTTCACTTTTAATTTTATGTAAACTTGAAAAGACAGAACATTATTGCCATTTTGGTCCTTCCTGAAGCACATTATTGATAGCGATGGAGCTAGACAGGCCATCGAGAACCAGGTGAGAGGTAGTTTTTCTGCCCTGCTGCTAATCATTTAACGACAGACAGACGACAGCAAGAATTTAGCAAGGGATCTTAGCTTGAGTCATTTCCCAATCAGAAACCACTCAGAATTCTCCTCTAAAAGTATTTCAGTCCCCGAGAAGCCAGGGGTGGTAGCAGCAGGCACCCTACGAGCGCTGAGGGAAATGGGGAAAGATTGGACTGATGTGCTGTTTAATTTTCCTTGGGCAGAGCAGTGAAATATCTCATTAGGAAGCAAGAGCAGCCTTCATGTATCATTTATGTCTCAAGTTACTTTTTTTTAACCAGACATACTGACCCCTCAAAAGTGGGATTTAAACACAACCGCAGGGTCATAATGAAGGAGAACTTCAGAGGAAGGAAAGGCAGCTGGACCTGGGGTGGGAGAGATATGATTTATGAAAACGGAGAGCTATAGAAAGACTCTGGCCTGAATCAATGGTTTAGTGAGCTGCCACCTCTATTACGTATTGATATTACAACTCCTAGCAGAGTTAGAATAAAAACTGAGCATTTATATACACCAATCTAGAGAAGGAATCCTTTAAATTACCCTTCAGACTGTGAGTTTAATTGAACTGCTACTATTTATTTCAGTCTAATGGGAGTGGGTTTCCTAGGTGGTATCACCATTCTTTCCGATCTGCTTTATTCTTCCTAATAGCACAGGACCTGCAGTCTTTGCCTTTAGAAAGCTTTCCCCACAATAACGTACTGCTTGCCTATGCACTATAGTGCATGAGAGTCCTATTTATTTTTATTTATTTATTGTCTTTTTGAGACAGGGTCTCACTATGTAGTCCAGGCTGGTCTTGAACTCACTTTGTAGAACAGGCTGGCCTCGAACTCGCAATGATTCTTGTGCCTCAGCCTCTTGAGTGCTGGGATTACAGGCGTGCGCCACCACGCCTGGCCAGAGTCCTATTTAGAGGCCAGCCTCCCTGACACATGGGCAAGTTGAAGGAGGAGGACAATCTGTGTTTTATACTCAGAGAGCATCTTGAAGAAATGGACTATGCACAGTTACGTTATGAATGTGGTGGTGCTCCTTTATCTGTAATGTGCCAAAGATCACACTTGACAAAACAAACATGGAAGATCAAGACGCTATGGTTGTGTTATGGATTATATTACTTCAGGAAAATAAAACCCTGATATGTTCTCCACCCATCTACAAGCACTTTTTCATCAGTTAAGTTTTGCGTGAAGATATTTTCATATATTTTGCACATAAAGCTTTTCCCGGTTGAAGTCATTGTCTTATCAGCTCAAAATAAAATGCAGTGTAGTTTTGCTCTTCAGAGAGTACGTGTCCTGGCAAATCTTCTAAAATCACCAAAGCAATATCACTCTTGGCTTATTAGAAACTTGTATTTCTGCCAAGGTGCACAGATATGTCTCCTATGTATAATTTCCTTTTTAAATGTTGCTAAGACTTTCTTTCTCACTTGATGATTTATCATTGCCCTGGCTAGAACATATCTGAAACAGAAACACTAGTTCTATCTAAATTTGTTTAAACAAACACCAGTACAGTATAGCACTATGTCCCTGCCATGGTTGTAAGCCTTTTATAAATATTAATTTATTTAAGCCTTATCAGAAGCCTCTTACAGATACTTAAGTATTACTCCCATTTTACAGATGAAGAGACTGAGGCACAAACTATTAAGAATTTACTAAAATTTAGTTTGATTAAAACCAGAGTCTGCAAATGCAATATGACAACCACTGATGAATTCTTACCGTCTTGTCTAGTGAAGCTCTGTATCATTTCTAATGGCTTTTATTATTACTTTTTATTCTCTTTAATGGTTTGATCAATCTTGCCTTCTTACATCTGGTAATCTGAGCAACTTCACTGAAGATAACAATAGGTAGTATAACAGCCACTGTTACTACCATTCTGTTTTGAAACCCGATATCATTTTTATTGTTTTTGGTTTGTGTTGTTTTTGTCTGTGTTACTGTTATTTTGTTATTTTTTATTCTCTTTAAAATATAATTTAAAAAAATTTAGGGGCTGGAGATTTAGCTCAGTGGCACAGTGCTTGCCTTGCAAGCGCGAGGTCATGAGTTCGATTCCGGGTACCGGAAAAAAACCAAAGCCAAAAAAAAAAAAAACGAGTCTGGCTTCAGAGTCCGTTACTCCACCAGTACGCATGCTCCTCTATGTGGGATAGAAACTGCTTTTCATCATAAGATAGGTCATTGCTTAAAATCAGGATTCTGATTTACCACAAGCTGTCTATTGCTTTGACTTGCTTTTATTCTGATCACATAAAGCTAAGTTTGAAGTGTGAGGGGCCACGGTGCACCTTGTGGCTCTGCATGTGTGTTCCACGCACGTGCGACAGGAGCCCCTTTCCCGCTGCTCAGGCATCCAGGAGGGCTGTCTGCTGTCTCAGCGGCTCGACACATGGAATTCAAAGTCTGCTTCTGCCAATGGCAGGTCACTGCAACTGAGGAGCCTGGGTCACTCAGCAACGGCCAAATCATAACTATTAAGCCAGGAAGCAAGAAGATTTTTTTATAGCAGGTACTCAGGCCTGGCAGTGTTCTACTGGCTTAGGTACTTTCTGGAAAGCCCCACTCCCACACACAGGTACTGGTTTCTATTGTATAATCCCAAAATGGAAAACATTTTGAGAAGATCATTTATTCTTGGAAAACATTGCTCTGAAGCTCCTTACCAGGTAGATGTAAAATACATGTTTTCAAGGAAACTCACTCATCTGCTTCCTCTATATCTTTTTAAATCTTCTCTCTTTCCTCTTATCCTACCCAAGTTTTGTGCACTGTATTTATATTTAACTTTCCTCAGGCTAAGTATTCATGTTATCTTAACTCAAATTTTGCAACCGGACATGATGCATGTCTGTAATCCTAG